>NC_022009.1:35594445-35622841 GCF_000317375.1 Microtus ochrogaster | reverse complement strand
AAGGTCCTGAGTTCAATTCCCAGCAACCACATGGTGGCTCACAACCATCTGGAATGAGGTCTGGTGCCCTCTTCTGGCCTGCAGACATACACACAGACAGAATATTGTATACATAATAAATAAACAAATAAATATTAAAAAAAAGACTACCAAGACGACTGGACCTCTTCACTTTTACCCAGAATCCTCCCTGACTTTTCGAGTGTCTACTTAATCCTAAAACCAAGCTCAAGCAACAGGCCTCTGACACCTGGGACACCCCCCAGAGCTCCTACAGCCACCTCTATTCTTCCCCTACACCCTTCCCTCCTTCACAGCTCTTGACAGCCAGTCTGGTGTCTTTGCCGTCTCCACCCCCAGTTCCTGGCATGCAGCACACCTAGCCAGTCTGTGAAATGAACAACCGAAAGGAGGAAAATCAAATATGCAAAGTAAAAGGTGTGTTTCCCAGAAACTCACCCCAGAAAAGAGTTCGAGGAAATAGATCGAAATAGAAACCTCTGCTGTGTTTAAACGTCTGTCTCCGCGTATTCACACGAGCTCGCGTGGAAGCAAACAGGTCAGTGTAACAGCAGAAAAGGCTGGAGTGCCAAGAGCACAGGCTGACATGCCTGCTTAGGGACCTAGAGACCAAATGTTCTTCTTCCTAGAAGTGTTTCCTCCTCCGTTCCTTCTTCCAGAACTCAGGATATACACTTTCTTGCAAAGCCAGTTGTTGGAGGTTGTTATTGCGTTTCTAGGAACTCTTCAGTTGAGCTGAAGTTCAGTTAAACTAACTGTCTCAGCTGCGAGGTAGAGACACACATGCCTGCTTCAAAGGGTCTGGGTTTTGGTTCCTTAAACCTCAGTACATTATGAGCCTGATTAATGGAGAGCTTGTATGTTTGGGGGAAATAAGATCTATAATGGTTGGGTACCTTCCCCCTCATGATAACTGTGATTCCTCCAGAATGTAGAGCTGATTTCCTGACACCTCAGGCAGGTGTTTTTGAGAATTCTTTGTCTCCTGCATAATACATATCAAATTCTTTAAAGTAACAGGTATTCACCTGCCTTATCCAAGCAGGATATGGCACCGCCCCTACCCCACGTTGGCCCAACCATGCACTTCAAATGCAAATTCTCTCAAGCTTTTGAACGGAGACTAGAGGTTAGAGTACACACTGGTTGATTGAATCTCTTCTTTCAAAATCCAAAAGAGGGGCCGGGCAGATGGCTCAGCCAGGAAAACATTGGTGCACAAGCACGTGGACCTGAATTCAGACCTGCAGCAGCTATCTGAAAGCCCAACTTGTTCAAACACGCCTGCAACCCCAGGACTGGGACAACACAGACAGAGAAGATAGAGTCTTGGGGCTTGATGGAGCTTGCTGGATGGCTGGTATAACTGAGTCTGTGAGTTTCAGGGCTCAGTGAGAGACATGATCTCAAAAATTAAGATGGAGACTGACCAAGGGGAAATAGCTGGCATTGACCTCCGGCCTCCATGAATACAGACTCTGTCTCTCAGTCTCTCTGTCTCTGTCTCCCCCCCACACACACACATACATACACACATGGGTACAAACACATCACACACACATATACATACATCCAAAGTGATAGCAAAATCTGATCAACAATGGGAAGGGCTGTGACTTCTCTCTATACGCTAAACAATGTATTATATTAGCAGGTATCTGGTGGGCTAAGGTGTGTTGCGTGTGTCATGTGGTCTACGGATGCACAACAATGCACTAGGATCCCCATCCACCTCCCTCAGTGTGTGCCCACAGCATCCTCAGCAGATATTTGACAGGGTGAACACCAAGCCCACTGTTTAGAACATTGCTGGTCACGGCTCTCACTGCCTCATGTCTGCACCACGTTCCTGGAAGTGTAAGTACGTCCACAGGAGATGCGCTGCCCCTCTCATGTCTGTGTTGAAATACACCGATGTGTCAAGAGCTTTCGGAGTACCTTACCTATGGTTTCTCAGACCTCAGTTCTCAGAATCTAGTCTTTCAGCGGAAGCTTTATAGACTTTCATTAATATACTCTCGTAGTGTCTTCCTTCTTTGTGTTGTTCATAGTTTAAGGCAAACCCCAGGAGGCGCTGAAGCTGTGGGTTCTGTCCTCCAAGACATTGGGACAATGGAGTTGCTGATGCTTTAGCTGCTAGGTGTGTGTGTGCGCGTGTGTGTGTGTGCGTGTGTGTGTGTGTGTGTGTGTGTGTGTGTGTATGTGATGGTTGTCTTCCTCATCCTAAGGTTTTGAGACACTGTTTAGGCGAGACTTGCTGACCAGCAAACTGTAGTGATCTCCTGTCTCAGCCTCCCCAGTGCTGGGGTACAGGCACATGACACTGCATCTGGCCTATTCACGTGGGTACTGGGGGTCCACCCAGGTCCTCATCCTTGCACAGCCACCACCTTAGCGAGCTGAGCATCTCCTCAGCCTGCTGTTGGATGTTTCTTGCCCCAGTGTATGCAGGTCACGCTGACAGATTTCCAAAGCCGGCATGCGGCTCTCGCTGTTATCCTATCCCATCTCCAGGCAGCTTCCTCTCTATCCAGCTGCCTTGAGCACATCCCCACCAGAGCCTTTGCAGCCCTACGCCCATGTCTGTAGTGACAGACACCGTTAGAAGCTTATTAAGTACCATCTGCTTTCAGGAATTTGGGTACATTTTACCTGTATTGCCCAATGTGTTGGTGACCTTCAGTGGGTCTTTCTATGCTCTGTGCTTTCAGCTCCACCTTTGAGAAATTCCATTTCCTGACAACAATGGAAGAAAGGAAAGAAGGAAGGTAGGGAGGAAGGGAGGGAGGGAGGGAGGGAGGGAGGGAGAAAAAAAGATCTATAGCTACCTCATGGTATTGGCATAATACTAATACATGTGTGTTTTATGGATTATTTCTTCCTCCTTATGCAATTTCCTCTGTCCTCCACCTGTCAAAATCCTACACAGCCAGGGAAAACACCTTTCTCAGAAACCTTCCCAGATCTCAAAGGTCAATTTCCCCTGGGTCCCCAAAGCTCCTACTTATGTTTTATAACCTAGGGCTTTTTTTTTCTCAAAGCATGCACACATGAAATTTTCACAGCCACAAAATCGTCATAACTGGCTTCTGTCCAGCCCTGACACGTGATTATAAGGACGTCTGCACGTGGCTTCTTTTGCCCAGCTGCTTCTTAAGCCTGGGAAACATTTCATGACCCGTCAGCCGCCTTCAGTGTTAACTGCGGCGCCCAACACTACTTTCTCTTCCTGCACAGCACTTAACCAACGGAATTATCATTTATGCAAATAATTGGTTTGCCCAAGCAGAACGAAGCCACTTGAGTCTGACTGGTTGATCACCGTGTCCCAGCACTTACAGCAGAGCCTGGTACTTAGATGATGCCCAGAAAACACAGGCATAAAGGAACACCAGGCCTGGGAAGAGACCCGGGTTTGTTCATCCGTCTTAAGCCCTGTGCTCTGCTGTCTCTTACCTCCCTCCTGCTGTCTAGCTACCCAGGATGCCCTCCGACTGCTCATATCCACTAAGAGAAGCCTTTCAAAGGAGCGTCTTATTTTCTGAAGCTGCTGGGGTGCCATTGAGGATCACAATGGCCAACAGTATCCCCCTCATTTGTCTTCTCTGATCTGCCCAGTTACCTAAACCACCACATGGGCTCCAAAATTAGCCCTACTTGGAAACAAACGATGTGACCTTGGGTGCTGGCTGTGCCATAGACAATCTACTGGTGGGAGGATTTTGTCCATTGGGACTTTTCCCTTAAGACTCAGAGGTATGGCTGGAGGCCATGCTATCCTCAGCCTGTCTACCTACTCTGAGGTTGGACAGTCTTAATCTTGCCACTGTCTCCTCTTAAGCTTGCATTTCCCAGAAGACACCTGGACTTGGAGCAGGCAGACAGTACTGGCCCTCCCGGCCCTCTGACACCTATCCCTCCTGTGTCGTCTTCAAATCGCAGGATCCTAACACTAGATTCTTTCTGTACTTTTGGACAATGTACCTTTTTCTACATCCCTAGATTTCATGCTATTTTTTTAAAGAATGTTTTTTTTTTTTTTCTCTTTCCCTCTCCCCCACCCCGGCTCAGGTCTTGCACATCACAATTGTTTAATATTTGTTGTCTGGCTTCAGTAGAGAAATGGTTATCAAGCAGGAAAATTTTTTGCACAGACCCAAGGGTCTGATTGACCCTTGGGAGGAGACATGGGAAGGGGTGGGTGAGGATCAGAAGCAGCCCCCTTTTTCCTGACCGTTTCTCAGGGTGTTTTTCTCATTCCCTTTATTATTGGGGATGAAAAGGAAGGAAGGAGGTGGTGGGGCTGTGCCTTAGAGGGCTTCTGCAAAAGTCGATACTTTCTGTTTACAGATTATTTCCTTTCCGTTTTTGTAGAGTTCTTACAAAGGAAAAAAGGAAGTAAAGAGAGCAATAACCCGAGACTCGCAGCTGGGGAGAAGTCAATGTGAATTAAGTGAATTTGTTGACCAGATTTTTGGACTAGGTAGCAGTGCTCTGTGTTCCCCAATATCAGGTTCTTTTTTCACTTTACTCGTGTGAACCCACCTGTCTTATTAAACAAAGCAAACAAGCAAACAACCAAATGTCATCCTACTTGTCTGAAGTGGTCGCTATTTTTGAGTTGCGCCGCGTGTTTGCGTGCCGTCACGTGGCCCTAGTAGATGTAGTTTACCACCATTATGCAATAAGTCTTTCACTTCTTCAGAAACACGGAGTCTATTTTTGCAGTTCCCACTCCCTGTGCTGAATGTAGAAGCCCCAGAAGGAGCATGTTAAAGTAAGGATTTCTGCACTGGGCACACTCCCTCCCAGGGCTGCACAGTGCACTGCCTTCTGCATGGGCTTGCAGGTGGCATGGGTGCTGGAAGCTTCTTTAACTTATGCTTGCCTTGGCTCTCCTAATTAGAACATGTTCTTTGCCTCCTTGACCCACGGGACATCAAAGAAGGGCACCTTGGAGGCTCGATGGTTTGAATTCCTGTGTAATAGAAAAACATCCATTTCTCCCTCCTCTTTTTCTGTCCTTCGTTTCCTGAGGGTGAAAACCAAATTTACTTTTCTTCCACCGGCTGCAATGGTCTTTCTCAACAAGGCGTGTGCATATGTGTGTGTGTGTGTGCATGTACATGTTTGTGGGGTGAGGGCACACATGGATATGTATGTATACATATGGAGGCCAGAGGCTGGCATCAGGTGTATCAATCAGGTGTCTTCTTTAGCCACTGTTTGCCTTAATTTCTGACCCAGATCTGTCAGTGAGCCTGAAGTTTCATCAATTAAACCTGACAGGCTGGAGTGGGCCCCAGCTTCATCGTGTCTCTACTGCCCCAGCATTGGTATTATATTATATTATATTATATTATATTATATTATATTATATTATATTATATTATTATAGGTGCATGGTGCCACACCCAGCTTCCTACATGGATTCTTGGAACCCAGACCCTGGTCTTCATGCGTGCACAAAAGCACTTCACTGAGATATTTCTCCAACTTCTCATTGAGATGTTTTTGATTGATGACAGATTCAGAAACTGAGCCTATTTCTGGGGGGAAAAAAGACAATTTTTTGACAAGTGTTTCTACGTTACTACATTGCGTTTCTTTAAACCTCCTTAAGAAATCTGAAGGCCTGAGATTAAAATAATGAACACACAGTTTTTCTTTTTTTATTTTGCATATTTATTTATTTTTAATTTATTTATTTATTAAAGATTTCTGCCTCCTCCCCGCCTCCCATTTCCCCCCCCCTCCCCTTACTCCCTTCTCCATCCCTCATCAGCTCAAAGAGCAATCAGGGTTCCCTGACCTGTGGGAAGTCCAAGGACCACCCACCTCCATCCAGGTCTAGTAAGTTGAGCATCCAAACTGCCTAGGCTCCCCCAAAGACAGTACATGCAGTAGGATCAAAAACCCATTGCCATTGTTCTTGAGTTCTCAGTAGTCCTCATTGTCCACTATGTTCAGCAAGTCCGGTTTTATCCCATGCTTTTTCAGACCCAGGCCAGCTGGCCTTAGTGGGTTCCCGATAGAACATCCCCATTGTCTCAGTGTGTGGGTGCACCCCTCACCGTCCTGAGTTCCTTGCTCGTGCTCTCTCTCCTTCTGCTCCTGATTTGGACCTTGAGATTTCAGTCCGGTGCTCCAATGTGGGTCTCTGTCTCTGTCTTCTTTCATCGCCTGATGAAGGTTAATATTCAGGGGGATGCCTATATGTTTGTCTTTGGGTTCACCTTCTTATTTAGCTTCTCTAGGATCACTAATTATAGGCTCAATGTCCTTTATTTATGGCTAGAAACCAAATATGAGTGAGTACATCCCATATTCCTCTTTTGGGGTCTGGTTTACCTCACTCAGGATAGTGTTTTCTATTTCCATCCATTTGTATGCAAAATTCAAGAAGTCCTTGTTTTTTACTGCTGAGTAGTACTCTAATATGTATATATTCCATACTTTCTTCATCCATTCTTCCATTGAAGGGCATCTAGGTTGTTTCCAGGTTCTGGCTATTACAAACAATGCTGCTATGAACATAGTTGGGCATATACTTTTGTTGTATGATAGGGCCTCTCTTGGGTATATTCCCAAGAGTGGTATTGCTGGGTCCAGGGGTAGGTTGATTCCGAATTTCCTGAGAAACCGCCACACTGCTTTCCAAAGTTTGCATTCCCACCAGCAATGGATGAGTGTACCCCTTTCTCCACAACCTCTCCAGCAAAGGCTACCATTGGTGTTTTTGATTTTAGCCATTCTGACAGGTGTAAGATGGTATCTTAAAGTTGTCTTGATTTGCATTTCCCTGATCGCTAAGGAAGTTGAGCATGACCTTAAGTGTCTTTTGACCATTTGAACTTCTTCTGTTGAGAATTCTCTGTTCAGCTCAGTGCCCCATTTTATAGTTGGGTTGATTAGCCTTTTACAGTCTAGTTTCTTGAGTTCTTTATATATTTTGGAGATCAGACCTTTGTCAGTTACGGGGTTGGTGAAGATCTTCTCCCAGTCAGTGGGTTGCCTTTTTGTCTTAGTGACAGTGTCCTTTGCTTTACAGAAGCTTCTCAGTCTCAGGAGGTCCCATTTATTCAATGAGGCCCTTAATGTCTGTGCTGCTGGGGTTATATGTAGGAAGTGGTCTCCTGTGCCCACGTGTTGTAGAGTACTTCCCACTTTCTCTTCTATCAGGTTCAGTGTGTTCGGACTGATTGAGGTCTTTAATCCATTTGGACTTGAGTTTTGTGCATGGTGATAGATATGGATCTATTTTCATTCTTCTACAGATTGACCTCCAGTTTTGCCAGCACAATTTGTTGAAGATGCTCTCTTTCTTCCATTGTATACTTTTAGCTCCTTTGTCGAAGGGACACAGTCTTTCTAAGGCTTCCACCATCCTTCTGACTTACATGGGGTCTTCAGTCTTAGTCTATGCCTTATGAGTCTCCATCTGGAACAAAGATAGTGCTGGATTTCCAAGTAGCTTGTGACCTGACATAAATTCCTAAGCATGGTACTGTTCTTTGTCTCCTCAAGGTTAGAAAGAAGACATCGATTTTGGGCACAGGAGTGTACACCTGACCATGACCCCTGGCCGTGACCCTTTGTGGACAGCCACAATACCATCTCCGTGTTAAAATCCTGTTTCGCAGTTTCAAATGTCTGGGTGTGGATTTCTGCATTCTGCGGCATGCTGGCCACTGGCTAGGCATTTTCTGAGCATTCTGGTAATTCTCAAAGAGGAGGCTGCAATGCAAATTGTGTCTCTTGACGTCTGCTAATCTAGCTTTGTTTGTCTGTTGTCATTTCCAGGCTCTTTCCTTCCCCTGGTGCCTGTCCAGAATGTGCCACGTACGTCGCTTAAAAGATTTTAATAGCTGCAACCCACGTATTAATGAGAAACAGGTTAAACTGAGCTTAATTGTTAATGACATATCCATTTTGACGGTGATCAATATAAGCACATTAGTGTATCATTTCCGTTTCCTTCTTCATGTTCTGTCTTGGAAATCCGGCGTCTAGTCTTCTCTTGTGGCAACATCTCAGTTCGGGCCAGTTGCACTTCAGGAGCTGTGTGCAGGGAGCACCTACCTCATTGGCAGCATCCACACAGAGCATGTCCGTCACTGTGGGAAACTTCTGTTGGACAGCGCACATGTAGCCCTGTCCTGAGGACTGTTATCTAGAACTGTGACCTTGTGAGGAAGGCAGCGCCTGTCATCCTCACTTTTCAGAGAGCCTCAGGACAGTGTCTTTCCAGGTGGTAGAATAACAGAAAATCTCATTTCTCACTGTTTGGACCTGCTTCTCCCCAGGGCTCAAACTGCACTGAAGCCCAGGAAAGTGGGCTCGCAGCCACTGCCCCTACCATGCCAGGGCCCAGCTGCCCCTAGAGCACATTGATTGCCCCCATTGCTCCCTTGCGATGCCATTAAAGGGATCAATTCTTTATGTCCCTGAACCTCTTCTAAAAGGGATTGGCTTCGCATCAGTCCTCAAAGGTATGCAAAGGTATGGTGGGCTGAGAGACAGGCAGCAATCCAGAATGAAGCTCTCATGGCAAGATTTGCTCGAGTCTGGGGTGAGAACACTCGTACCTTGGCCAGTGTGAAGTCTCCTAACACAGAGGTGGGAAGAGAGTCCGCAGTCTCTTAGGAGATGGCGCCAACTCATTGCTAGAGCAAACCGAGGAAGTACAGGTGAACTTCACTTTTCCATTTCCAGGAACAGATGGACTATGTTGTCCAATATCCTTCAAATGCACAGGAGAAAAATCTGGATGTCTAGGTGTATTCCGTAACAACGTCATGATAGACATAGACAAAATCACTAAGAAAGCTTACAGTTATGCTTAAAGGCAATATAAATGATAATAAACATATTATTCTTGCATTCTACATCAATAATTAAAAAGACAAAGCTAATCAATATTATCCTGTTTAGATATAACTGAAAATGAGATCAGCTTTTATTACCACCTCTTCTTCTGGTCAGTTGACAAGTGTACCACCGTTAAAAAGAAAGAGAGAGAGAGAGAAAGGGAGGAAGGGCAGGAGGGAGGGGGAAAGGATGGAGGAGGGAGAAAGGAATATCTACTATACAAATGGCTTGAAATACATCTGAATTTCTCATTGGCCCATGTGTAGTGTAGGTCATCGCAAATGTGAAACTGAGTGTAGATTGTAAGTTATAAGGTTTACCCTACCACGAGATCTTGGGTAAACTTCTATAACTACATTCAGAAAGGGCGCCATACCAATCTTATACTACATGCTGGCCACTGACAGGCCAGACAAGATGGGTTCAATAATTCAATAGTGGAAAGTGTGTTATAGGAACAACCAACTGCTTCTGATTGGATCTGGTACCAGACAGGAAAGAATTCACGTCTGGCAACATAATTGTGGTCAAAAGGGAGGTTGGGGGCCCTAGCGGGGAAGTTGCTACTCTTAATTTGCTAAATGGGGCTGATATATTCCACAGACTGCTGTGTTTGTACACATAGATTAGTGTTCTTTTCCTTTTTCTTTCTTTAGTTTTTCAAGACAGGGTTTCACTGTGTAGTCCTGGCTGTAGACCAAGCTGGCCTCAAACTCACAGAGATCCACCTGCCTCTGCCTCCCTAGTACTGCCATTAAAGGCGTGCGCCACCACTGCCCAGCTACTTGTGTTTGTTTTAAGGCATAGCGCTGTACAAGCACACTGTGGCGTTACCTGGCGCACGTGCTCTTCCTGCATCTTATACATCGTATATAACAGATGTCTTAGAAGTGTAGGACAAAGTGACCTCCGTGGGTGCCAGGGCGCTGTCATTATCTCAGCCAGGTTAGTGCTCCCTGTGGAAATTTCAGGATTGATACACCTTGCCGTGATACTTGTCAATCAAGATGAGTGAAACTAATGGATCATCTAGCCAGACTGATTCATGGGTCTGTCATGACAGACCAACTTGGCTCAAGACTTCTATTCTGAAATTGTACTCGCTCCCGGAACGTGCTTCCTCGTCAGACGGCGGCGGGAAGATCTGATCAAAAATTTAAATGAACGCATTCTGCATATAATATTTTGTCTCTTACGACTAAGTGTGGTAAATAGGTTGAAATCTGCATATAAATCAGTTGTATTTGTCTGGTTGTCTCTCCGGGGTTGCTGGGAAGGTGCTTTGGGTTCTATGTGAAATTTTGAAGAGATTGCCGAGCCTAAAAGAGGATATGGAATTATTTTATTATTTTTTTTTTTACAGAAACAAGTTCAAGCATTAGAGAGTAGGTCTTTCTTAATGTGGTTTAAATAATTTCAACCAGATGAAGCGTTGTCAATAATTTGCATTTAAAACATAATTAATTATGTTCGGAGGCTTGCTATTATACCAGGAAATTAAGATACCATACGTGTGGATAAGAGGCAATTCCTCAATTGTCTTTTTTAATCCACTAGAAAGCCTGCACATCTATTTCCACCCAAGGAAAGAAAAACATTGTGCCGCGCTAAAGTAATGCCAGTCTTTGCTAGGATTAGAGTCTGTGGATGGTTTGTGGGATTTATGATTTCTCTTCTCAAATGAAAACCAGATGGGCTAAACCAACAACAACAACAGTGGGGGGGGGGGAACGGTAAGAAAAGCTACACTCAGTAATTAAATTTGCTGTTACACCTTCTCTTATTTAATGAGATAGGCGAGATAGTCAGAAACTTGATTTGCAAGATAATGTAACTCCCTGGCCCGGATCTAACCCAATAAAAGTTCTCACTCTATTTTGTTCTGGAATAATTAGGTAACAATATGATAATCAGGTAGGTCTTTTATTAGAAACAGAAAAGTCTTGCCCCTCCTCCTCCACCCCCCCAGAAAAAACTTCCCTGAACCGTTCCTACTCTTGCTCATTTCAGCGTAGCCATACTGACTTTATGTATACACTTAAGCAGAAACAAAGTTCGCGTCTGCCCTTTCCCATAAGCATATTAGCAATCTCTGCGCAATCACTGATTATACATCTTAGTCATATTTGGTATTTTAGCACAAACACAAGGAATTAATTTACATCTTCCGATCTAGAGACTAGATACAGTTATGTTAATCACGCAGTGTTTTAGGAACAGGATATAAAAAAACTCCATGGAGGCCATTCTCCTGGAGTCTGAGATTCACTGTCCGACGGCATTCCTGAGGGCTGAGGTAGGCTTTGCGCTCAGCTCTCTGCAAGTGTTTTGCAGAGGCAGAGGCAGGGACGAACCACATGTCCAGGTTTGCAGGGGCCGAAGTGGTTCAGAGTGAGGTTTGGATATAGACCCTGACACAGCGTTCCCTGGAGTGCCTGGGCGAGTTGCCGGGGACCCGAGCATGATGTCGAGTTTATGAAGCTTATGGAGCCAAGGACTTAGGACCTTAAGAATAAAGAATTGGGAGACATCGTGGACACTGGCCAAACTCTTTCATTACAGATAAGGAAACAGTGACCCAAAGAACTAAGTGCCTTATCTTCTGTGTGTAGGGAAGATAAGAATCTAGATAAAAATGATGAATTGGCCGTTTAAAGTGCTGATAGTGTTATTTAATTATGATAGTGTTTTCTAGCTGGATATAAACAAACCAGTTCTTAGGTCTGGTTCTTTTCTCAAATGGGGTAAGAAAATGCATAGGAGCCAGTGAGCATCATGGCCATGGTTACAATGGGGATTAGGAATGTAATTCTAGTTAATTTCGTTCAACACATACTAATCTAGGGTCTGTGAGCTAGCTATAGAGATAAGTGCTGGGGGAACGGTGACACCCGGAAAAGATGGAGTCCTTGACCTCAGGGCCATTATCAGGTTGTGGAAGAGGCCATAAATGCATGATCACCACAATGAGAGGTCTGTCAGGTATTAGTCACATAAGAGGGCACCCGTTGGGAGGGCCATCCGAGTTGGGTGTTGGGGAAATGCCAGAAGGAGGAAAAGGATCGCTATAAAAGGAAGTTCCTGAGCCAAGCCCCACCCTCTGCTAGCATCTGGAACTATGTACGTGGTTGTAACAGAGTCTTTCAACTCTCTCTACCTTCTTCCCTGCTCTTTCCCATCCATGGAAGGCTTCCTGGCAGAGGGATGCATTGATGGGGAGCCTCCTCATGGCTTCCATTTGGCTTCAGCCAATGAGAACCCAAGGAAGAGAGATGGAGGGGAAGACATGGTGGGTCCACATCCTTGTAAACTGATTTCAGTTAGCTGGTTGTGGTCTAGGTCCCCTCTCTACCCAGATCTCTCAGCTACATCCTTACAATGGCTTCCTCCCTTGGGTGATCACTGTCCTTGCTGTTCCCTGTTCTCTCACCACTTTGTGTGCCCACATGCTTTACATTAGGCCTTCTTCGAATTATCCCAACTTCTTGTGCAAGGATCCCCAAAGAGAAAGACACTATAATGAGTGGGGTTGATGAGAATGGAGAGGCAGGTGGAGAGAGAAGAGGGAAGGGGTTGAAAAATCTAGACTACAAGAATCAGATCCAAGAGAATCTTGTAGGCATGGAAGGATTTGGGTCTTATTCTTCATGGACTAGAGGGGCATGTCAGGAGGGAAGTGACAAGATCTGATTTAGGCTTTTCAAGGATCACTCTGGCTGGGTGGAGGAGAGACTGTGAGAAACAAGGGTAAGCACCACGTCTTAGCTCTGACGTGAGACTGGAAGGTTCCTAGAGGGAGGAAAGAGCAAGAAAAGGGTTCGGGGGTGACAGACACTGGATCTGAAAGACGGTGACGAGATTAACCCTGAGGGGTGCTGATGTGGCAATGAAGAGATCTTCAGATGCAGCAGAGTGAGAGCTGTGTGAGGAAGTGGTGTCTTTGTGGGGACATTACCGGTGGGAATGATGCTGTATGAGAAGAAACCCCCAGGCTGGACAGCACTGCTTTGCTGTTGAAATGCCAAGGGCTAAAATGTCATTTCTAGAATAAATGTGAAGATAGCAAGTCACTGCAAAGTCCACCTCTGTAGACCATCGGATTAGTTGTTGTCATGGAGTAGACGTGGAAAGGTTTTCTCAAGAATACCTTACCAGCAGCATGTTCTTGGACTTCAAAAAAATGTAAGACCCTGCTTCAACATTTCTTCCTGGGACTGTTTCCCCCTCCTTGTAAGAGTTCTCTTTAGATAATCACATCCCCTTTCTTCCTAGTTCACAATGCAATGCTCTCAATGAAGCCTCTAGGTCTTTTGAGATACAGTATTGTTTTGTGATTCCCATCACCATAAAATATGTTCCATTAAGACGATGTACACTCTAAACAGGAGCCAATGAACCTGGAGTTTTGCAGGATAACTCAAACCTTACAGGTGATATTAACTTAAGTTAGAAAAGGGGGGAAAATCAGGTTCATTGCACCCCAGAGATCACAGTCTTTCCCCTCTCAGTGCATAAAAGCAATGCATTGCTCAGTTCTCTCATTCCGTCATTAGTATGGCTGTCGAGCATGTGTGTGTATATAATTAAGTGCCCCCCTGTGGCTATTAAAGGACTCCAAGTTTCCACTGGGTGTGTGTTTGGATCTTGAGTCATGAGACCATGAAAGAATCCCAGTATGTTTAACCTCTGTGGTGTGCCGGATGTAAGTGTGTGGTATCTGTTCACGGACCATTCAAAGCAAAGGTGGAGCAGATATGGACTCTGGCCAAAAGCAGCCCACTACCTGTTTTGTAAATAAAGTTTTATTGGCACACAGCCATGGCCATTTATTCGCAGAGTGTCTATGGCTATGTTAGCCCTGGAACAAGAGCTGAGTAGTGGCAGCAGAGATTGTAGACAGGCCACGGTGTCTGACATATTCATTGTCTTGCTCTTTATAGAAAGTACTCCGCTACCTCTTGATACATTTGTTCCATGATGTAGACCATGTACATGATTATACAGTGAATAGAAATGACATTAAATTCATCAAAGATTGTTTCAAGGCACAATAACCACATTACACAGAATGCCGGGGCTCTTGGAGTCACTTGACCTACTTAGGAATGTAATTCTTTCCCTTTTATACCCTACACCTGGTATCTTAAGCTCTTACTATTATTTAATTTCTTCAAGAAGTAAAATAAATAAATAAATCCAATAGCCACAAGTTCTATAAGCCCTCCTGAAACACAATGTCTCCTGTTCCCCTTCTGGCTCTGCGGCAGCTGTTAACTATCAAATACTATTTCTAGAACCATGCTGACATCAGTCGATGATCATACACAAAGCTGTTTGGCATGATACACACTGTGCAAGTCGAGGCTGTTAAAATGAAACAGCTCTGTTCAAATTAACTCTATTCACATCACAGGGAAAATATCTGTGTGCGCCAAATCAATTCCTCCCTATAGCAGCGGGGGAGAAAAAAAAAACGTTTCCCACCCTCGACAAAAAGGTGATTCAGACACAGGAGGGAAAAAAAGATCATGGAGAAGGGGGAAAATAACACATCAAAATTAAAATGATAAAACAAAAATCTGCTCGACAGCAGAAGCTCTTCTGAACGGATGGAATTGGACTAAAAACTGAGCCTGCCACAGATGTAACTGACTAGGAAGTCTGCATTCGGGCCTCGGTTTCGTTATTAGTGCTAATATGCCTTTACTTTTGTTCTGTTGTTCTGATGGCAAGAAGATAAATGCCCATAAAATACCTCCACCCAGTGGAAGCCCTGATGGTGGTTAGTATGCAAACACACAGTGTTTACGTGGAAGGACGATCCACAGCGAGAGGCCATTTCAGATCCAGGTATAGCTTTGAAATTGAGTTTCTTAAAACCACTGCGTGGAACGTAAAAACCCAACACAAAAAGAAACCAAAACCACAGTTCCTTTGTGAAATTTAAAATTCTAAGGATGTAATTTTTCAAGCTGATAAGTGTTTTCCCTACATGATTTTTAAGTGGTACTTCTTTAAAACGAACAATTACCTCTCTGCTTCCTTTATAATCAGTGGATGAAGTTTATATTCAGGGCAACCACATCCTGAATAAGGTAGGGTTTTTTTTTTGTTGTTTGTTTTTCTGTCTGCACACACTACCCTAAAATCAGTCCTTAAAGTCTCCTTCCCAGAGCCCAAGTCACAGTGGGAGAGAGACACAGTCAAAAAGGAGGATGAGTTATAGATAGTGTCGCAGAGTATCTGACCATCCCCATTTCCAAAGCTGAGGATGGAAGCCCTGTTTGCCATCCAAGGGGCCAAGTCTGGAGTCAGGGGGTTCAAGCCAGCAAGTCAGTTGGTTCCTCTAGGCAGCAATTGGGTTTTGCAGGAGAGTAGCGTAAGGCTAGAAACTCCGGCCAGCCAGTAACAGCAGGAACCACAAAACAGGACGATCATCTTTATTTATGGGCTAATATTTTCTTGTGTTTGTTCTGTGTGCATGCATATGTGCACGTAGGTTTGAACGCACATATGCACAGGCATGTGGGAAACAGATTCCTCCTTTTGAGGACAAGATCCCTCACTGGCCTGGAATTGGCTAAGCTGTCTAGGTTGGCTTGCCAGGGAGTCCTGGGGATCCACGAGTTTCCATCTTCCACCTCCCCAGTGCAACTCCATGTCTGGCTATTTTTTTAACATGAGCTCCGGGAATTGAACTCAAGTCCTTGCGCTTGTAAGGCCAACACTTACTGAACAATTCCCACCACTGCTTTGTGCTCCCTTCTAAGGGTCTTGTTCATATTCCACTGTGGCCGTGGACAAAACGGTACTCACAACTTCCTTGGGAGGGAAGCTATTGTACGTAAGCCATGATTCACATTGAAGCCTGCATTCAGTTACAATAAAAATCTCACAGATCTTGGTAAATCAGTTATTATTTGAATAGCAACAGCTCCTGTGACCTGGAGCTTGTACTTATTTCAAAGTCTCCCTCCACTTGCATTCTCTTTTTTCTTTCTTTCTTTTTTTCCTTCCTTTCTTCCTTTCTCTCTTTCCTTTCCTTTCTTTCTTTCTTATCAGTGTTGTCTATAGCAGACAAAATGCTAAGGTAATCCCCAAGATTCCCATTGCTGGGCATGCTTGTCCCATATCCCCCTTGAATGTGAGTAGAGTTGGTCAATGAACTTGGATTTGAGTCAGCTTTGAAAGGAGTTTATCCTGGGTCATAGTTAATGAGTAATCAAACCAAATATGGCTCATGTAGGATCCCATAATAAAATGGCAGACTGTATGTAATGTGCTTATGTAAACAAATACCTCTTTTCAGTTGTACCTATCTAGGAGATGAGGATAAACAATGCCAAGCTCAGGGCAGAAAGTCCACTTACAATTTTGTACTACTACATCTATCTATCTATCTATCTATCTATCTATCTATCTATCTATCTATCTGTCTATCTATCTATCTATTAGCTATCTATCTACCTACCTACCTACCGTCTTGCAAGTATATGCATGTATGTATGTATTATGTATGTATGTATGTGTATGTGTTCATAAGAGCATGCACACATGAGACTCACATATTTGACATAGTACATGTGTGGAGGCCAGAGGACACCTTGCGGGAGCTGGTACTCACATTCTACCACACGGGTCATGGAGAGAGACCGAATTCAGGTCGTCAGGTTTGGTGACAGGTTTGGTGACAGGCGTCTTCACTCGGCGAGTCATCTCACAGTCCAAAACCTCACTTTTCACCTGCGGTCACATCTGATGGTTTTATGGACAGTCTTTTTTCTCCTTGCCTCTTGGATTCTGTACAGAATCTAAAAATAATCTAAAGCCCTTCTATATTTTGTTACCATAACCAGGTAGGTTGTTCTCTATGGGGTTTCTGAGTGATGTTTGTGGAAAGTGTTTAGAAAAGCTTTCTAACATGCTGGTGTCCTTGTTTCGATGCTGAACCTCCGGGGTGGATGTGGAACCATCTTCAGTCTCCACTGAACCATACACAGTTTCTGAGACAAAAACAAACAAGATTTTGGTTTATTGTCTATCTTATTAGTCCTATTTCCAATGATGACTTTGCATGTGTCTTTACCTTCATACTAAGTGTGTGTGTGTGTGTGTGTGTGTGTGTGTGGTGTGGTGTGGTGTGGTGTGGTGTGTGACTTTTAATCAAGATCATGAATAGCTGCTGGCAGTTAACAGATTGCTTTTTTTTTGCTACGAGCACCATCTTGAACTCTGAGTCACTGGCAACAACCTAATCCTAGGGGTGTGAGCCAGCAGATGCATGCAGGGTTTCTGTCTTAGAGACAGTGTCAATAAAAAGTCGTTCATTGCTATTTATACTGAGCCTAAGGCATGCAGAAATGCCGATTCAGCATCGACAAAGGTCTAGAGCAGGGGACACTAACATGGATGACTATATGGGTGTCTTCACGGGGCACACAGGCAGTGGGTGAGGCAGCCTGGGGCACACAAATGGCTTGCATAAACTCAGATGCACACTCTGGGATACACACGAAGTCAGTGGGAACATGAAAGACAGATGGTTGGATTTTGTCTGGAGGGCACTCTGGGAAATGGAGGTGATGCTTTAGCTTAAGACAATAGATAAGTGGTGGATGGTGGGCAAACCAGGAAGGCAACAAAACTTAAAAAAATCATCAGGAGGGGATTGGAGAACTTTGTGGCCCGCCATGTTCTCCTTGGCGCTGCGTGCCAGGGCGACTGGCCTTATGGCTCAGTGGGGAAGACATACAAGGAATTTGCATAAGACAGCTGTGCAAAATGGGGCTGGAGGAGCCTTATTTGTGCATAGAGATACTCCTGAGAATAACCCAGATACTCCATTTGATTTCACACCAGAAAACTATAAGATAGAGGCAATAGTGAAAAACTACCCAGAAGGGCATAAAGCAGCAGCTGTGCTGCCAGTCCTGGATCTAGCCCAAAGGCAGAATGGATGGTTGCCCTTATCTGCTATGAACAAGGTGGCAGAAGTTTTACAAGTACCTCCAATGAGAGTATATGAAGTAGCAACTTTTTATACAATGTATAGTCGAAAGCCAGTTGGAAAGTACCACATTCAGGTCTGCACTACTACACCTTGTATGCTTCGAGATTCTGACAGCATATTGGAGACCCTTCAAAGAAAGCTTGGAATAAAGGTTGGAGAGACTACTCCTGACAAACTCTTCACTCTTATCGAAGTGGAGTGTTTAGGGGCCTGTGTAAATGCACCAATGGTTCAAATAAATGACAGCTACTATGAGGACCTCACACCCAAGGATATTGAAGAGATTATTGATGAACTCAGAGCTGGGAAAGTTCCAAAACCTGGGCCAAGGAGTGGGCGTTTCTGTTGTGAGCCAGCTGGAGGCCTTACCTCTTTGACCGAACCACCCAAAGGACCTGGCTTTGGTGTGCAAGCAGGCCTTTAACTTATACTCAGCTGTAAATACTGTCACTGGAGAAATAAAATATGAGCCTATCTGCAAATGCTTCATAGTGTTTGTTTCTCTCCACTGTACGGCACGGCAATAACCTAGCAACTTGCAGCTGTTAAGTATTATGTCAAAACAACAAAACATCACCTTAGTCTACCTGTAAAGACTCTTATTATTATAATCAGGTTACTCTAGTGTCACCATTTTAAACTGCCAAGTCATTTCTATCAGTATTAGGTTATGATGAAATAAAAGTTCTCCAAATTTCAAAAAAAAAAAAAATCATCAGGATCCAGACCCTGAAGGACCTGCATTGTTATATTGAGAAATCTGGGGATTGGGAGAGGTGGTTTAGCAATTACAAATAATAGTTTTTCTTTCAGAAGATTGAAATTTGGTTCCCAGCACCCAGGTCAAGCAGCTCACAACTGCTTGTAACTCCAACTCTAGAAGTTCTGCTGCCCTCTTCTGGCCTCAGAAGGCACTGCACTCATGTGTACATACACATGCACACACATACACATAATAAAAATAAAATCTTAAAAAAGAAACCTAAGCTTTTTGTTTGAAGGCAGTGGTTTTCAAAGTTGGGCCCCTGGATTATCAAAACCCCATGCAACATTGTTAGAAATGTAAATTGTGGGTCCTCATCCCTGGTTCAGTGAGGCAGCATCCTGGGCCTCAGAGCCTGTGGGAGTCAGATTTTTCCACTACTGTGACAACAACAGAAACTATTTCTAAGAGGAAATACACACAGTTTCAGGGATTCCATTGTTTTCTAGGCTTGTCATAAGAAAGATGGGGAAAATAGAATTGCTCATGTCTCAGAAGTGGCCAGAAACCAGATCTGTCTTTGCAAAGCACACCCCAGTGACCTGCTTCCTCCAATGAGACCCCATCTCTGAGTTTTCTGCCACCCCCTGACAAGACCATCACACCATGAATCACGTGGGTGCGGGGAACTGAACGCAGGTCCTCTGGAAGAGCAGCAAGCACTGAGCCATTTCTCCAGCCCTAACTTCTAGCTTCTCAGCCACTTTTTCCTCAAAAGATTTGTCCTCCATTTTATAGAGGATTCCATTAAGCTTGGATATATTACGAGGGGGTCCTCATCCTTGAAAACGTTCAAGACCATTGAGCTTGGAACTCCTGCTGCTTGGTTATCCTGACCGGTACTGCTGGTGGTGCAGGGGGCTCAGGGCTGTCGCTGACCCTCATCCAGATGTGGCCATGTTAACATTGTTCTGGCCCCCTGACCCTTTCCTCTCTTTGAGGGATCGAGGCTGTGAGCTCAGCCCTGTGTTGTTCAGTTCCTGTTAGCGCCATACATACAACCAGGGTACAGCTGCGGACAGTGTCAGGCTCACATCAGGGTTTTAGAGTCTTCCTTAAAAAACCCAGGTCTCCCAAAGGTATGATTAGCAGAGAGATTAATTTATTTTACCACCTAATTATAATTTCTTTTACAAAGGAGAGATCTCTTTATTAAAACAGATAACAAACATTAAGAGCAAAGAAGATAGCCCCACAGAGCAAATTACTAAAGAAAACATATACCTAGCTCTCTTAGCTACATTTCTTCCCCACCCTAGGGCTCAGTGATCATTGTTCGGTCTCTCTTCTATTCTTGAAGCTCCGTAGGTAGTTTCCATTTGGAATCTTTCTTCTTCCAGCCCAGGCCTCTGGCTGCCTTTTGGCAAGTGCTGTATTTTCTTCATGTCTGGTTTTCAGATCCTAGGATCAATTGCGCTTGCCTGCCTGGCAGCATCTGTGGGAGAAGGGTGCAGGTGGCGCCTCTGCTCTCCTAAGGCATGGCTCATCCAGTCCTTCCCTTGTTTTGCTTAAAATCAAAAACCCATCTTGATCCTCCTTCGATGGGAGGTCTCGTGTGTGTGTGTGTGTGTGTGTGTGTGTGTGTGTGTGTGTGTGTGTATTTCTTTTGGTTTTTTGCTCTTCGAGACAGGGTTTTTCTGTAGCCTTGGAGCCTGTCCTGGAACTAGCTCTTGTAGACCAGGCTGGCCTCACACTCACAGAGATCCACCTGCCTCTGCCTCCCGAGTGCTGGAATTAAAGCCATGTGTCACCGCCACCTGGCGATGGGAGGCCTCTTACAAGGGGAACCCACCCCTGGCTGATCTGCTTCATCTACCAGAAGCCTTCCTTGTCCTCAAGTTTTGATTGCAGCATTTTTTCTTCAAGGTAACAGTGACTGGGGAAAAAGTTATAAATATATAAAATGGGTTTCTATCAGTAGCAGTGTGACATGATACTATATTGTATTATGTTGATGTTAGACTGTTCTAGGAAGACAGAACCAACAGCATATTGCATACAGACATGTGCACATGCACGTGTGCACGCACACATACCCACACATACACACACTTCCATTGTGTATAAAAGAAACAATATGACCTTTTCTCCCAAAGACAAAACAGAGTCCTTGGGTACGGTCTACCTTTCTTCTTGCTCTGCTGTGACATAAAGGACCTTGGCTGTTCATACCCGCTTTCCTGGTAGACTGACCCAATTTCTGTCCCTGAACAATCCAGGCTAGTACTAGTATGGCCTGAATGGGGTCACTATAGTTCTCTACTGACTTTAATCACAGGTTTGACGTGAAGATACCCAGTGGATCTCCCATATGCTTGACAAAGCTCTTCCACTCCTCTGTTGTTGAGGAGCAGCCATTGTCCTCTTAGTGGCCAGCATCCAGCCAGTGTAGAGCCTCCCTTTGGTTTGGTTGATTCAGGAGCAGAGGAATCCAAAGCAGTCAGAAAGAATCTTACTGGGCTCATCACTGCACCTCCTAGAGAGGCATTCCTCCCTTTGGCACTAAGACTAGAAACCAGCAGGTCCTGGCAGAGCAGAAAATGAAAGCAGGTTTTTAGTGGGCTTCTGTAGGGACACCAGGGATTGGTATCACTTGCCATTTCCATGCTTCAAAGACCAGCAAGTGTCAGGTGTGGGTTCAGGGACATACTGCGTCCTGGGAAACCTTACCCAGTCCTGCCAGACATCTACCTGATGTGGAAAGTGAGTGTTCAAAAGGCCATTCCAGATCCAGAATGGTTGGTCAATGCCTATAATCCCAGCATTGGAGACGTGAAAGAAGGAGGATAGGGAATTCAGAACAAGCCTTCTCTACACAGTGAAGGTGAGGCCACACCGGGCTATCTGAGATCTGGTCTGAAAAGACCAAGAACAAAAGCCAATCCCCTGTTCTGTAAGGCCAGCTAGTGGAGGATGGTGCAGAACGAGACCAGCGAATTCTACAACATTGCGTTTGCTGTAGTGTGAGTTCCTCCACCAGAAACAGTGCTGTATGAAAGACTACCATGGTAAACGATGATTCTGCAGTTTGGACAAAGGCATTGCGTGCAGGGAAGTCACACCTGTATCCAGACTAACTTCCTGTTCTGATAAAGAGGCAGTCCTCTGCCACTTCTATGGTAGTAGCCAAATGTACCCAACTTGGCAGCGGATGTCTGTCTGATCCCCCTGGGGATGGTACCACATAGAGAATTCAGCATAGATCTCTACTGTTGGAAGATTGGGCACTTGGTAGCACCTGTGGCCAGACCAACTCTGAGGATGCAAGTCCTTGTCAATGAGCCTGTGTATGACTTCCATGCCTGCCACTGCAATCACTTAGTTTATGGTCCCGTTGGCGATGACATCAGTAGCTATGGAAACTGAGTGATACCCACACAGTGGCCACCCTTTTCCTTTTGATTTTTAAACTCTTCTACCAAACTCATTCTTTAGTGAGAACTCACACTCCCCAGCTCCCATCTCTTTCTCTCTCTATTTCTCCCTCCCTTCCTCCTCTAACTCAGGCTGGCCTCAAAATTGTTACATACCCAAGAATAAATTTGAACTCAGGATCCTCCTGCCTCTAGCTCTTAAATACTGTCCTGAATACTGGAATTCCACAGAGGCATGTACCTCCATGCTTGCCTTATGCCATACTGAGGATCAAACCCAGGATTTTTTTTGCATGCTAGGCAAGTGTCCTTCCAACTGAGCTGCACCTCAGTCCTACCTCTCATTTTCTCCCTACGCAGAGAAGTTCATCCACATACCCCTTCCCCCAACTTCTTTGCAACCAACTTTCCAGTTATATTCTTCCCAAGTCCCTGACCTGCCAGCCAACTGCTGGCTACAGCCTGTGAGCCAGTAGATAACCGCCTATCTAGCTGTTTTCCTCCACAGCGCAGTAAACAACAGTGCTCAGCGTGGAGATGGCTGAGAGATTTCTCTTCAGCACTGCCCTTCCGGGAGGCTCCAGAAGCGGCTGAAGCTCTGTAGCCGCCCACTTCTAGCTGGTCTTCCTCTAAACGTGCATCGTGCAGAGCCGTCAAGAACCGGGCCCACAGCACTCCAGGACTGCAGGCTCCAGGCCCGGGGGAGGGGGGGAGCGGCGGCAAGATGTTCTCCCTCAGGAAGTGGAACGCGGTAGCCATGTGGAGCTGGGAGGTTGAGTGCGACACCTGCGTCATCTGCAAGGTCCAGGTGATGGATGCCTGCCTTAGATGTCAAGCTGAAAACAAACAAGAGGACTGTGTTGTGGTCTGGGGGGAATGTAATCATTCCTTTCACAACCGCTGCATGTCCCTGTGGGTGAAACAGAACGGTCGCTGCCCTCTCTGCCAGCAGGACTGGGTGGTCCAAAGGATCGGCAAGGGAGAGGTGGTAGACTGTTGAGGTTGGCGACCCTGGATGAGCTTGCTGTCAAGTTAGTGGACAAAGACTAGACACTCCCGTGGATTAAGTCTTCAGATAGAAAGAGTGGTGTGCAGTCTTGAGATTCATCCAGGGCATGGTTTAGCATGTTTAATTTTGAGAAAATCTGTACAATTAAGATAATTTATTAAAACAGCCTTTCCTAAAAAAAAAAAAAAGAAAGAAAAAGAAAAAGAAAAAGAAAAAAAAAAAGAACCGGGGCCAGGTTTTCTCTTCCTCCCCTCACCAGAGAGTCTATATATGTGTTTATTTACTGGAGAAAGAGGTGGTGGGGGAAGAGAGTAAACCAGAGAAGAGCTGCGGCTGCCTCTGGACCCCACAGGCAGTTAGAGGGGTCGGTTCTCTAGCAGAGGTTAGTGTCCCTCTGTTAAGGCTTTGGGCTTATAATCTCATTTACTCACTGACTTCTAATTGAAGTGTTAATCTAACATAAAACAACAACAAAAAAAGCCTTCACAGAAATATATAGAATAATGTGCGGATAAATATCTGGATACTATGGTGCAGCCATGTTGACCCATAAAATTAGCCATCACAGCGTTCTGTGCTAGTAGGGAGAAATCTATCCTTCCCTCCACCCCTCCTTCCGTTTATCCTTCCTTCTTTCTCTCTTCTTTCTACACATATTTCCAGAGATCCCTGTAGATTCCCAGCCCGAGAAGGCTATTGATGAAGTTGAGTGGTCTCCTTGGTAACCATCTCTAACTCAGAGCGGAATACAAACTGCTGTCTGAAGCCGACTGTCTTCCTTAAAGGGTTCATCGTTCCCCGTGCAATTTAAACCTCAACTTAAGAGAACAAAATTTTACTACCTCTTAACCAAAATAATGATGATGATGATGATGATGATGATAATAATAATTTAATGAAACGATTAATGACAGGTGCTGAAGTGTAGCTGTCGGGGCTCTCATTTAGATGGTGCTGATTTAGAATTTGTCATGATGTGGCCAGAAATCAGCTCAGAGATTACTTTGTTACGACAAGGTTTGTCATGGAAATAAATGGTTTGAAAAATATTCACAGGAAAAGATTAAGCTCACTTTAGAAAATAAACTATTTTCAAGATATTTAGCTAGCTGACTATATAATGAACGAAACATGTCAGGTTCTACTGCATCTAAGAATAGATGTTGGGGGCTGGAGAATTGGCTCAGCAGATAAGAGCAATTGTTACTCTTGCTGAGGACCTGGGTTCGGTTCCCAGTATCTACATGGCAGCTTACACCTGTCCTTAAATCTAGTTTCATGAGACTGGATGCCCTCTTCTGACCTTGCATCTGACACATCCATACATGCAAGCAAAACACTCATGCCCACACAATAAAATAAATACATTTAAAACATAGATTTGCTGAAGCGGGCCCAAGGACCAGATGTGGTGGTTTGCATCTGTAACCCGAGAGCTGGGGAGATTGAGGAAGGAGGGTGGAGTCCAAGGTCAGCCTGAGTTATATAGCAAGACCCTAGTAAAAACAAACGAGCTAAAGAGGGGCTGGAAAGATGACTCAGAAGTTAAGATCATATACTGCTTTTGTAAAGGATCCAAGTTCATTTCCCAGCACCCTTGTTGGGTGGCTCACAGTCACCTATAACTCTAGTTCCGGGGTGGGGGATCCATCACCTCTGACCTCCACAGGCTCTGATTA
Organism: Microtus ochrogaster; assembly: GCF_000317375.1. Classification (NCBI taxonomy): domain Eukaryota; kingdom Metazoa; phylum Chordata; class Mammalia; order Rodentia; family Cricetidae; genus Microtus; species Microtus ochrogaster. Next base: position 35,598,114 of record NC_022009.1, on the reverse strand, counting down.
TACATACATAACCACAGAGAGACCCACACACATTAACATAATTAACAATAATAAAAACGAATCTTTAGAACCGCAAAGCAAAGCCACAAAGAGTTCTTATTTGTCAAAATAAACTGGAAAATATCTAGTCTGAATTATTGTATTGCACATAAACTAAGTTACAGGACCACAATTCAATCGAGTACTCTGAGAGCTGAGGAAAGTCCCGTCCCTGTGGCATTGTTCACTCAGGATCACACATGGCTCTGTTGCCAGGCTTGTACAGGTCGGATTTTCCTGTCCTGGAGCACAGACACGCACAGTGCCTCCACAGCCCCCAAAGAGTCCTGCTTCACCCTCTTGCCCATTGATTTCTAGTTTTGTTTTGTTTTCTCTGATGTGTCTCTAACTATTGTCAACTTACAGTCAAGAGCCCTCTTGTTACTCTTTGCTTGAAATCCAGTCCCGTCTTCTCCCGGGTATCCTTCCAAGTCAACAAGACAAAATCATTGACCAAGACACAAAACAAGTGTCAAGTAAAGAAGCCAGGGGTCAAGGAGATGCTCGTGAGTACAGCACTGGCTCCCTAGGCATGGGGACCTGAGCTCGGGCAAAGCTAAACACAGCAACGTGCACCTGTCATGCTAAAGTGTTTCTACAGCCGAGATAGTGGCGAGTGCCTTTAATTCCAGCACACAGGAGGCAGAGGCAGACGGATCTCTGTGAATTTGAGGCCAGCGTGGTCTACAGAGCAAGTTCCAGGACAGGCTCCAAAACTACACAGAGAAACCCTGTCTCAGAAAAACAACAACAGCAACAAAAGTATTCCTCTAGTGAGGTGGGTGGTAGAGACTGAAGAAGCCTCAAAATCTTGGGGGCCACCTCTCCTGGTAGAAGCCATGGCGGACAATGGAGAAGGTGAGTACTGACATCCAAGGCTGTCCTCTGACGGCCACACAGGAGCCGTAGCACCCGCATGTCTGCGTCTGCACTCACCCATGAATGCCCACTTCCCATACACACACACACACACACACACACACACACACACACACACACACACACTATACCCCTACACATAGAATCGAAAAGAGAGATGCCATCAGACACCATAAACAACACACTGTAGAAGCCACTTAACACAGCAGAGGGCTGATCGATTGGATGAGAGTGTGTGTTTTAGTGCCGTGACGCTCATTAGAGGAAAGCAACAACACTCTGTCATGTGCGCTCATTGGCCGACAGCACGTGATTTTGGAGCATCGACTTCTCAGACACGGGGCGGATTGAAATGGATTGCTATAAACGGAGACTTTTCCCCCTCACAATATGAATATTTAATACCTTCAGACACAGGGCGTTTTATTGCATATTGGTGCTTTGCAGGGGCTACGGTATGAAGCTGAAGACTTATTTTGATTAAAACTTAGCATTTTTAATGGTCTTCATGATTTCTTATTTGGCATGTCTCCTAATTGCTGAATTGCTCCTAATTCAGCAGGCTTTCCGAAAAAGAGCTGATGGTCTGTGTAGCTTTCTACCTTATGGAGGGTTACTGTGAACTTAGAAATTCCTAGTGGGAGGGGCTGATGGGATGGGTCAGGGGGTAAAGCAACTCGCAAAGACTGGTGGCCTGAGTTTGGTCCCCAGGACGCTCATGGAGGTAGAAGGGGAGAACAGAATCTATAGACCTCTGACCTCCACACATGGGTACATGCGTGTGCACACACTCACATACATACACACACCAATAATAAAATATTTTTTAAAAGAAATACTTAGAGGCTGGCTACTTGGCTGTCAGACATTGTAAATCAAGTTTTACAGGATCACAGCAAAACCCTTGGTTCTTGGCTTCACAACATAGTGTTACCTGTGATAAAGACCATTTACTGCCAAAAGCTTGAAGTCTTTTCTATCTTATCCCAGCTGGGGAGAAGATGTGGCCCTCCTCTACCTTCACTATAGACACTCAAAACATTTCTGCTCTTCTAAATCCAACAAGGATTCTGACTCACGGTGTAAATGAGCATCAGTTACTCAGCTCCGACTCTGAATCTTCATAAATAAACAACACCACCATCCATTGGACTGTTTCAGGGTAAAAGCAGGCCACGCTAACCTATGTAAACGCAGTATAGGCCACGTTCTCTCTTGCTAGCAAGGCCTTTCTTACTATGGAGCCACACGGGCCTGAAACTTTTTGTGTTCCTACCTCAGCACTCCTAGTGCTGGCAGTAACACAGCCTTGTCTCCATAGCCAGAGCTACTTATGCGATTTAAAATTGTCTACTAGCCGCAATTTTTTAAAGAAGGTAAGATGAATGATCGGCAATGTATCTTTTTTAACCCACTATATCCCAAAGTAAAATTATTTCCACATATGATCCATCAATCAATAAGCAATGATATATTTTACATTCTTTTTCATAGGCCCTCAGAGCCAAGCCTGTTTTGCAATTGCACCCAAGAGTATTCGACACTCACAGTACACCTTCATTCATGCAACCTGCACTGCAAGTGTTCAGCAGCTTCTTGCGGCAGCGGCTTACCTATTATACAGCATACGGCTAAAGGCAACAGATAGCTAATAACCTTTGACATTCTTAATTTGTTTTTTATTTCTAGAGAGAAAACTATTACTCAACTCTAAAAGCTATGTAGAACACACAAAGGATGGTAAGAAAGATATCCAGTTCTGAAGGAGCTTAACTTGCTTAAGTATTTACCTTAATGTGTTGGGGAAAGAATAGTCGTGTATAGTCCCACAAATTGAGATGGCTAAACAACCGTATATAACCCCCATTGTACAAAAATGGTCTATCATTTACCAAAACATCATTCTGTCACATATGACTCCATTTATGTCACAGTTAGCTAAGTGTCAAAAGGTACAGTGGAGGTAGATACTAAGAACTGCCTGCTAGACTTGGTACAGGAGCATCCAGTCCCAGACCATGGGGACAACCCTGAACTCATAACATGAATACATCGCTTCAAAAACACAGTGAACACATTTGTGTCTTTCTCGATATCATAACTTATTGAATAACCGTAAATTCTTAGGTGCAGCACTTCCCTTAGTAGTGATTTGCTGGGTGATTTGCTTTTCCTTTTCCTTCATTGCCAGGCAAGACAAATACAGGTCCTTTTATTCCAGTACTAGCCACTAATACCAAGTCTTAGACCCCGCATTATTTATCACACTGTAAATCTAAATATGAATGATATCTGTTGGTTGCAAAAAAAGTTAAAGAGGTCACAGCAGGGTTCAAAGACTTTCCAAAGGGTCTATCTGCCAGCAGCAGCAGGGGGAAGCTGAGAGAAATACAAAAGGAATCTCTGTAGGGGGCTGAGAAGACAATTGGGGGGGGGATTTGCTCTGCAAGAATGAAGACCTGTGTTTGAATCCCCCACCAGTGTAAAAAAAAACAAACAAAAGAAACAAGGAAAAGGAAACAAAACCGAGTTTGGTTGTCCATTGCTATTACCCCAACTTTGAAGGACAAGGGACAGGGGCCTCGTGGGAACCCACCAGCAGGCCACCTAACTGAAACACTGAGCTGCAGGTTCAGGGAGAGACCCTGTCCTAATGAAACAAGGTAGAGAAATATAGATGAAGACCCGCAATGCCCCCCACCTTTGGCCTCTGTGCGTGTGCGGAAGCCCTGTAGGAGTCAAATAACTAAC
>NC_022009.1:35590709-35593849 GCF_000317375.1 Microtus ochrogaster | reverse complement strand
AGGAGAGCACAGCAGAGAGATGGGGAACTGTGGAGGCTGCAGAGTTGAAGAACAGCAGCAATTCCAATAGACCTTGTCAATAGTGAGGACGAAACTGAGCTGAAGTTCCTGGTACCCTTGGCAGTCTCTGCCTGTTAGTCCTTTGATGCTTACTCTGGGCGGTCAGAAGACAGGTCTATAGGGCCAATTCTACCACAACACCAGGGGTCTTCTTTCTTTTGCATTTTTCCCTCAGTTCTTAGCTTGGCTTTCCTGATATGAATATAAGATACCCACGTGCTCGCAGACACAACTTACTCTGACAGATGTATGAGGGGGCCCCTTACCTTAGACCAGTGGTTCTCCATCTTCCTGATGCTGTGACCCTTTAATATAGTTCCTCACATTGTGAACCCCAACCATAAAGTTATTTTTGTTGCTACTTCATCCCTCTAATTTTGCTAATGTTACAATTCACATATGAATATCTGATATGTGACCCCGAGGGGGTGGTGGCCCACAAGTTGAGAACCACCTGCCTTGGAAATAACTTATTTATCAGTCTGTGTCTCGTGAGCAGTGCCAGGCAGATGGGGCTGTCCACACACCCACCAAGGGGCACAGTCATTTTACCCTGAACTCAAAATGGAATCAAATGCTACTTGTGGAATGGAGTCCTTTAGGGTAAGGAACAGTATTAGAAAACACTGTTTGGCACAACATGGAGCAAACACCTCCAAGTAAATAAACACATATAAAAATAAAAATTTTCATCTTTTATTAATGAGACCAAGAGCCCACAAAGAAGAACTGTGGTTTTCCAGTTACTTTATTGTTTCATTTAAAAAAACAAAAAAACAAAAACACGTTATTTGAGCTAAGAGACATACATAAAACAGTTAATATATTTTTATTAATTTTAATACTTCACTTATTGTTGTGTTTGCTTAAACTTTAAATAATGTTATAAATTACACTCTTTGAACAATGTAACTTTAAAAGTCACACACACACACACACACATACACACACATCATTGTATAAACATCTGTGACTTTCTTGAGAAGCCCACCTTTGTAGACAGAAGTTTCTGTCCTGCCTGGTCCTGTAGCCATTCAGTCCCGAATAAATACAGAGGCTAATATTAATTACAAATGGTTTGACTTTTAGCTCAGGCTTATTATTAACTAGCTCTTACAACTTAAATTCACTCATAGTTCTTGTCTATGTTGGGCCACGTGGCTTGGGACCTTTCTCAGTAGAGCATTCTCTTTATTCTTCCTCTAGCTTCCTCGGATACCTACTGTCCATCCATTATTCCTCTGTCTCTCTGTCTTTCTCTGTCTCTGTCTGCCTCTGCTTCTCTCCAAAGCAAGCAGTATTTCTTATTTCTATGTAATAAGCTCACTAACTTTGCTTCACTCTGACCCTTTCTAAACTGTGTTCTGTTATGTTTTCAAGGATCTCACTTTACCTGGGAGTAGGCACCCAAATGGGGAACTGTACCAGTTACTAGTTCCAGTGCTGGGCTACATCGCCACACTACCCTGGGCAGAGCCTTCCTAGAGAGTTAACTTTAGAAATTTTCTAAACTCACATTTGTGCTCAACAGGAAGAAACATGGTGGTCAGTCAATGATGTCTGCCATGGGCAAGAGAGGGGTGGTAGAGATGTGGATGCCATGAAACTATTACCCCAACATCCTGCATGCAGTTCCTTTTTATTTCCTTTCTCTTTCCTTCCTTCCTCCCTCCTTCCTTCCCTCTCTCCTTCCCTTCCTTGTTTATTAGAAAGATTACCTACCTCTGTCCAATGCCTAGTTGTAAAATGTACAATATTTTTCTTTTATATTTGGAGAAAACAAAGTGTATATATAAATTTAATTTTTGGCACAGGGATGACGTGATATTTTCCCCTGGTCTGACATGGTCACCAGTCATCATGGACCAGAGATAACCTGACCCCACCCTTCATGTTTATTGCAACAAAATAAGCAGACCTCTAGAGTGACAGCAAAGACTACGGTGAGATGTAATGTAGCTCCTGTGTGTGTGTGTGTGTGTGTGTGTGTGTGTGTGTGTGAGAGAGAGAGAGAGAGAGAGAGAGAGAGAGAGAGAGAGAGAGAGAGAGAACAGAGGTCACAGGATCTGCTTCTTGGGTTTCAGCCACTACCATCTCTTGTTCCATAGCTGCCATGATTGTGGGAGGGGCTAGAAGGCTAAAGAAAAGTTCAGGACTCAGTGTTGCAACTTCCACGAGGCTGGGATGGGTCTTTGTAGTGACACAGCTGTTTTGAGACACCTGGGCTCCAGTAAATCACCCCTCATCCATTGCCTTAGTTTGTTTTCCCATTGTTGTGAGAAAAAAAAAAAAAAAACTCAGACAAGAGCAATTAAGGAAACAAGATGATTCTAGTTCATGGTTCCAGGTTATAGTTCATCATGGTGGGAATTCAAGCTGTCGGGAGTTTAAAGTAGCTGGTCACGTCACATCCACAGCCAAGGAGAGCAATGAGCACATGCATGCTAGTGTTCAGCTCATTTCTCCATTCTTAGTCCATCCAGAATCCTCTGCCTAGGGAATGGTGCCACCCACAGTGGCCTGGGTCTTTCCACCTCAATTGTTGGAGTCAAGAAAATCCCTCACTGACATCCTCAGAGACCAGTCTTCCAAGTGATTCTAGATTCTGTCAAGGTGAATATTAACACTAGGTAATTATCACACTTATGTTCATATAAATAATCCAAATAAATTCATTACATATATCAGCAAGTAGGACCTGGGTGGAATTTTTTTTCCTCCCTCTGTCTGTTGTTGATGCCCTATCTGGGGTGGGTAGATTTTTGGTCATGTCTCTCCACAAAAAGTAACAGGGGAGATCATTTACCACTTGGCCACTTGGTGGATGGACAGCATGAACACTGGGGAAAGGGAGTGGGGGACAGGAGCTTTCTTGCCCTGGAGGGGTACCAGCTCTAGGCAGGGAATAGGGTTCCAGAAAACTCACAACCACCAAAGCCACCCCAGCCAATGGATTCTGGGATTTTTGTCTTGTGAACTTGAAGAACGAATTTCACAGTCAGTGGGAGGGTGAGACTTTGGAGTTTGTTGTATATTTATAGAGGAGCATTTAAGACAAGAGAAGCGAGCAGAGGTCCTGC
>NC_022009.1:35545216-35590252 GCF_000317375.1 Microtus ochrogaster | reverse complement strand
CTCTCTCTCTCTCTCTCTCTCTCTCTCTCTCTCTCTCTCTCTCTCTCTCTCTCACACACACACACACACACACACACACACACACACAAATCTTTTAAAATGAACAACAACAAATAAGCAGACAAAAAACCCAAAAAATAAAATAAGAGTATAAATCAGTGTACCTAAATATTTCTGGCATTTTTGGCCTCTGGCATGGACAAAATCACTGCTAGGACCATGTTTCCAGCTTCTGGCCAAGGATAATAAAGAAGGTCCCTATCCCTGAAAATCCTGACCAGCTTCTGCCTCCTCTACTCGGTGTAAACTGTGGGTAAAAATGTGATGGGAGGGTCCTGCTTATGCTCCAGCCTCAGCACCTGCATGGCCCTTATCACAGGCTCCTACTGAGCACAGCCTGTGTCTGTGAGCCCCTGGCTGACAGACTTCCAGGTGCCCCAGCTTCATACCTGAGGAACTGATTTACATTAGGTAGTAGAGGCCCCACAGTCTATTCTATAGATAGATTTTTCTTTGGGCCACCAGCTCAGAAATATATATATACATATATATGTATATATAAACATATATATATATGCAAAAATTATAAAAGCTTGCCCTATAGCTTAGGCTTATACCACTAGCTCTTATAGCTTAAATTATCCCATTTATATTAATCTATATATTTTGTCTCATGGCTTTTACGTCTCTTCCATTTTGCACCTCCTGTGTCCTCTGACTTCCTCCCATGCCTAGATCATCTCCTCTCCTTCTCTCTGCTCAGAAGCCCCGCCTAACTTCTTCCTGCCTAGTTATTGACAATTCAGCTCTTTATTAAACCAATAAGAAGGCGCCTTGGCAAAGACATAGCTTCAGAGTATACAAAAGGATTATTCCACAACACTATCCCCACCCACTTTCCTGTGTCCTGCCTGTGAAAGACTCCCCAGTGCAGGGAGACTCTCACTCGAGTCTCAGGATAACACGACCCCCCCCCAGTCAATCAAAGCAGGCAGGCTTGGCAGTGAAGATCTGTAAGCAACTGCCTCAGGGGATGGGGTTGGGGTCTAGGGTTGTATAATTATATTCTCTCATTAGGGGCATGAATATTCCTCCCACCTGCTTAGCATGTCTTCAGGTGACTCAGCTTTCCTGGGGAGTGATCTCTTGGTCAGGGGACAATAGTGTGTAGTGTTCTAGTCTTTGGGGGCAGATCAGAATGTCTTATTTCCACTCAGGGCCAGGTGTAGAACTTAGATTCTGTCTTTTGACCTGCAGGAAATCAATAGCTTTCCCTTAATGGGCCTTAGCGAACTCCTGCACCTGCACCTTTTCGTATGTATGGTATTTAAATCTTAAGGAAGGACAACTGTGGGCTTCCCTTTCTAGGGTTACCAGGGAAGCAGGAAGTGGGATCCAGAGCGGATTATGGAGGAGTGATCCATTCTCAATGCTAATGTGTGCCCAGCAGGAATGCTACCACACTAATTCCAGTGTCTCTGCCTAACAGGGAGGTGGCTTTTTAAGGTTTCAGTATAGGAACAAGAAAGGATTGCTAATATTGTAAGATCAAGGTCGCGAACATCCAGGCCCTAAGTGATCTCAAGATTGAAGATCTGAAACCCTGTCTCGAAAAAACCAAAAAAAAAAAATAAAAAGATTGACGATCTTTGCTCGAGATGTCTGTAGGAAAGTGTTTATAATCTCTTCAGGCAATCTTGATTTATTGTGTTGAACTTTTTGGACTCTCAGAGAGCAGGAAGTACAAACTCTACCCCAGAGTGGGGGCCTTCTTTCCTTTGCTCTGCCTCCTTAATTTCTGCCTCTCCTTCTTCAAAATGCCAGGAACTAGAATGCAGGGTCAATCTCCGTCCCATTTCCGGTGTACTCACTGGGGCTCAGGGTAGGACGGTGATGAAGAGACAAGAGGCTGGGTGATGGCTCAGTTGGTAAAGTGCTGCCATGCAAGCCGAGGACCTGAGTGCAATCCTCAGCACATGTTGAGTATAGTGGTGCCCAGCTTGCAATCCTGACATAGGGGAGGTAGAGAGAGTCCTTGGGGCTTGCTGGCCAGCCAGTTGAGGTTAATTGATGGGTCTCTAATCCCAGTGAGATACCCTGTCTCAGGAAACAATCTCTGACCTATACACACACTCACGAAGTATCCCTCAGTAGAACATTCTTAATGGTGATCCAATGGTGGTCTTAAGAAGTTCTAAGGGGTAAAGAAGACAATTATGTCAAGAGACATGTAGGGCATTATGAAGAGCAAATAAAGTGCATTAAATCTTTATCTCAGGGAAGTGTGGTAGCCTGTCCCTGGAATCCCAGCACTCAGGAACCAAAGGCAGGAGGATCTCAAGTTTGAGGCCAGCCTAGACTACAAAGTGATATTCTGTGGAAAAAAAAAAAAGAAAGAGAGAGGGGGGAGGGAGGGAGGAAAGAAGGAAGGGAGGGAGGAAGGAAGGAAGGAAAGAAAGAAGGAAAGAAGGAAAAAAAGAAAAAAACAAAAGGGGCTGGGGAGATGGCTTAATGTTTAAAAGTGCTTGGGGCTCTCTCAGAGGACCCAAGTTTGAATCCCAGCACCCACAAGTGACTTACAACCACCTTAAACTCTAGCTGCAGGAGATCTGATACCCTCTTCTGACTTCTATGGGCATGCACACACACACACACACACACACACACACACACGCACACACACAGAAATAACAACAAAGCAACCTTTGTTGAACAGTAAGGATATAGACACCTGAAGGTGGGGTTTCCTTCCTGCGTCAGGGGTACTTTTTTGAGCAGCATCTCATCTTTGCTCCCAGTGCTTTTAAACTACAAAGCTTTACAAAACATGGAAGCCATTCTGAAGGAGCCTCTTCCTTACCCTCTCCATCAATGAGCTCTTGATGTCTTAGGAATCCATTTCACCAATCCAGCTGGACCCCCACTTGGTCCCCTGTTGTGCTGTGTTTTGCTTGGGCACTGGCTCTCTAATTACAAAGGACATCCAAAAGAATACCAGTCCTGCTCACAAGTCCATTTGCTGTGTACTGACTTCTCAGTGCAAGAAGCAAAACAGCATTGTTTTCCTCTGATCTCAGCTATGCACGCATCGGAACTCACCCAGCTCATCTTTCCGAGAGCATCCTGTCCCACCATTTTTTTTTTTATTGTTGGGATTCTTTTCACTCATCACTCATTTTTAAACAAAGAATCTATCCTACAAGGAAGGCAGAATGCTGTCTGAGCTGCCATTCTTACGTATTTTAAAGGAAACAATGGGTTTTTGAAGCAATAACTCACCTACCCAGAGGTCATTTTTCCAATCGTCTCAGCCACAGCTAACACGGCTCAAGAAAAAGGCCTCTGAGCAGCTGAAATAAACCACAGAAGCTCATTCACAAACCTCGTGTAGTTCATTTCCATCTTTTTACTGTCATTCAACAAACATCCCCCCCCCCCCGTTTCACTCATGAGCCTTGTGAATCTGACAAGCTACTTTCTTAGCTCAGAGAAGATAAGAAAGAACTTTCTGAAGGGGACCAAAAGGCACCTAGGAATGCATGGCAACAAAGACGACGCTTTAAAAACAAAACAAAACAGATATAAGAATTAAAGAATAATTGTGGCAACTGGGGGTCATTTGTGTTTGACCCACCACTCTCTCATCCTGTAGGCTTCTCGGTTATCCTGGAAACCGTGTTCCTGCCATGAGCTGTTAGCATTATTTCATGCTCAGTGGTTTCCGTCTGAGAAGAGGAAGTACAGCAAAATTTAGAAGGTGCCTGGAATATGGAAGAGACGTGATGAAATAGGAAGAGGCGAAGTATACAACAGACCTTTTTGGCTTCCTGGTCTTTCCTATTCCCTGTAGGTCTCACCATCTGAGAGTGATTTCTTTCCCTATAAAATGGAGAGAAGCACCAAAGAGTCGACGTTCATAACATACCTGCTTGGGTAACATAGGTTCTAGAATCCCCCACAGTCTCAAGCACCACGTCTGAAGTTACCAGAGTCAGAGAATCAAAGGAGGGGGATGAAGAGGAGATGGGAGTTGAAGGGGGTCTTGCTTGGAGGAGACAAAGACAGAAGGGGAATTCACGGGACTTACCTTGTGGGTGGAGAGGGACCAGCTGGCCAGGGGAATATTTAAGACAACTGTGAATGTACGCCTTCTCTCCCTCCACCTTCTGACCACAGGGAGTTCCTTCCCAGGATTTAAGGGTGCCTGTTTGTTCGTTCATTCTGTCAGTTCTCAACAGATGGTGTGCCTACTACTCATTGGGCCTTGTGCTAATTCTTGCCTGAGATGCAATAGAGAAGGAAATGCTTCTTCACAAGAAAATCTGAGTATGGAGGCTCCCCAGTGGAACACGTGCCAAGCTTTGTGGTTATTAAAGTGGGCCAACGTTTAATGACAATACAGGGTAGGTGGGGAGCTTTTCATCCCTAGCAGAGAGAATTGCCCAAACTGAGAAGATATGGCTCTGGCCCTGAGGGAGGGTCATTTATCTACTGACGTTCAATGGGTGGTCTCAGTCCCCGTGGAGACTCAAGGATTGGTTCTAAACCAACATAAAAAAAAAAAAAAAGATTCTCCCCACTAAGACTGTGACATCTGCTTGTCACAAATTGTCCCTCTGTCCCTGACCTAAGACCAGACCAAGTCTTCACATCAGGCTATTCCTGTGCTGCCTTTAAATGATACACGGGGGAGGGGGGCATTTATGTTAGCATTGGCAAATTCAGCTGAGATCATATTGAAAAGACAAACTTGTACATTATAGAAACAGAAGGAAATGTCTTCGTTCCTAAGAACTGTGATTTCTGTTAATCAACTTAAATACTCAACAAAACACCAAAGACAAGGTAGTTTTGGAGGGCATAAAGGGGTGGGGTCCAAGGTCCAAGTGTTGAGTTCTTAGTGGCCAACCACTCGTCTGCCCAAGCAGAAAGGAAGAAAGTTCATCTTACATGATCTTATGCTTTATTTTCTCCTTATTGATTTTGGCAAGTATGAGAATTATGGTTTTGAAGACTGGGGATTCTCAAATGATCATCTGCTTCATTTTACTGATAGACGGTTGAAGCTCAAAGGGGTTAGACGATGTTTATGGCTTGTGGACTGGACTCGGGCACTTGGGGAAGGCCTGGCTGTGGCTTTTCTGTTTTAGAAAAGAAGCTGGTGGACAAACACTGGAATATGATATCTGGAATAGTCACCCAGAGTTTCGTCAACCAGTCAGCGGGGCTTCCATCAGAGGGAGTACTGATCAGGGCGTGCCACGTGGTTTATCTGTAGTGTCCAAATTAGCTATTTTCATGGCCATCTTAATACCAGGTTCAGCCTCTGGCCTCCTTCACCTGATGAAGGCCAACTCTAAATGTATTCAGTGTGCCCAGCTTCTTTCTACACCATCTGTCTCCCCAGCAAGACACGCAGTGGTTCTTTATCTAGTGATAATGTACATGTGTCTGTGCGTGTGCATGTGTGTGTGTGCATGTACATGTGTGTGTTCGCATGCGTATGCAGGAGATTTCACTCATCCAACAGCTCTACATATAGCATTTTCCTTTCACAGTGTTTCTTCGTGTGAAGAGTATTTGATTAGTCTTTTTTAAAAAATATTTATTTATTATTTATTATGTATACAGTATTCTGGCTTCTTTTTTGCCTTCATACTAGAAGAGGGCACCAGACCTCATTACAGATGGTTGTGAGCCACCATGTGGTTGCTGGGAATTGAACTCAGGACCTTTGGAAGAGCAGGCAATGCTCTTAACCTCTGAGCCATCTCTCCAGTCCCCTATTTGATTAGTCTTAAGCCTGATGATCTGAGTTTGATTACACAGGACCTACAAGGTGAAAGGGGAGAACTGTCGCCTGCAAGTTGTCTTCTGACCACCACACGTGTTCTGGAACACACACAGGCACACACACACACACACACATGCACACACTCACTCACACACACTGAATAAGCCAATGTAATTTTTAGAAGTTTATGGGGCTGGAGAGACGGCTCAGAGGTAAAGAGCGTGTACTATTCTTACAGCACGCCTGAGTTTGGTTCCCACGCTGTGTGGCTTCACTCATCAACTTCTGCTTGGGGGAGTCTGATACCGTCTTCTGGCCTTTATGAACACAACACACATGTGCATATCCACAAAGGTGCACACACACACAAATTAAAAAACAAAAAAAGAAACAGAAGGTTAATTAAGATGCACTCATTCACCCCAGGGAACCCTGGATGCTGATGTTTGATCCTGGTGAAGAAAGGATGGAGCCTATGGGGGCCTCAGTTTCTCTGCTGAAAATAATAGGCAAATAGGCTCAGACCAGGAGATCTTTTAAGTTGTTTGTGTATGTGTGTGTTTGTTTGTTTTATTTTGTTTTGAGGCAGGATCTCAAAATGAAGTCCTGGTTGGCCTAGAACTTGCTTTGTGGATCAGGCTGGCCTTGAACTCACAGGGAACAGGGATCTGTTTGTCTCTGTCTCTGGAGTGCTGGGATTAAAGTGTGAGCCAGGAGACCAAGGGATCTTTAATGTCCCTGCTAGGACCAGATTGTCATGTCTCTAATACTTGGCTGAGGACTACAAGAATCTTATCTAATTCCAATTCTGATAACACACAGAGCCTAATCTCTCCAAGAGTAGCAAAATGCCAGTCTCTACTTGGCTGCCGAATGAACATCTCTAACCTAGCACATCTGAAAGGGGATTTTTAGTCTACACCATTGACCCAAACTAGCTGTCACTCAGTTTTTCCTTCTTAATGGGATGGCTTCATCACCCACCCACATGCTTCAGGCAGACATCTAAGGGCTATTAGATTTTCCTCTCCTCCCTCGGGACCAACCAGTTATTAGTAAGTCCTATTAGTGGGACCTACAGTCTTGCTGCTCCTGGCCGTCACAACCGTTTCTCTCATCTACATCCTCACAGTCCTCCCTGGGACCACACACATTCAACAGCTTCCAGTCTCTCCCTTCTGCAAACCACCTTCCATACAACCACATGACAGTTTAGACACCTCAGTCCTGTGCCTCTCCGCTGAGAACACCTTGCTAGTGGCTTCTGACACACTTGGAATAAATCTGAACTCTTTGTTTGGATTTATGATACGCTAAGTCGGGAAGTCAGGGTTCTCAACCTGTGGGTCGTAACCCAACTGCAGTCATGTGTTAGATAGATAGCGTGCATATCAGACATTTACATTATGATTCATAATAGTTAGCAAAATCGCAGTTGTGAAGTAGCAATGGGATCATTTTAGGGGGGAGGGGTCACCAGAGCACGAGGAATCGTAATGAAAGGTCTCAGCATTAGGAAGTTTGAGAGCCCCTGGCCTAAGCGATCCATCCTGTCTCCACCCACACCTTACTCCTTTCTCTCTCAGCCCCTGGCCCCTCTAACTGGTCTGCCTTCTCTGAATCTGCTCACCCCATTCCTCTCGTGGACCTGTGTGCCACTTCTTTCTTCTGTGTCCATTACCCTTCCCATAATCCCACGCTGGTTTCTCTTCTACCGTTCTGTCATTACACCAGGAAGCATCTGCCTGAAAGAATTGTCTTCTGTCCCCCCAGTGTGGAGTAGATCCCGACTCTTTGGTAAGTCATGGAAGTGCGAGACCCACTGGGACAGAGATCTCATTCTGACCACCCAAACATCCCTAGCACAGAATGGTGCTCACACAGGAAAGGAGGCCCAATGCTTGCTGTGTAGATGCTGGGTGAGAAGAACACCTGAGCCTTAAGGCTTCTGGTCCCCTTTTCCTGTACCCTGTGCCTCAGCTCTGTTCTGTGCTAGGCCAGTTGATGTTTCCACGTGTGGATTCGTACAGACTTCAAGGCCCTGGAGAGCAGAGATGGCTTCTTATAACTGCTCAGAATGTGTGTGTGTGTGCGCGCGTGTGTGCGTGTGCGAATGTGTGCGCCTAGCACAAAGCTGAACGAATATATCTATTGTCCAACAGGGATCTAAATTACATCTGTGTATGCCACCTATCATTTAAAGGTAGACCAGAGGGCCTGGGAATGGCTGTCACTGAAAAGGCTCTGTTCCCCAGCTCAGCAAGCACACAACAAAATCCTTTGTAGCATTCTTACAATTTTTTCTTTTACATTTATAGAATCGTTTTTGACTACAACAAGAAGTTTTGACACGGTTGAGAACTGTTCAGAACCAGAGACTAGAAACAATCAGAAAGCCGCATGAGCACTTCATAAAGGTAAGTTACACGTGGTTGCATATGGCCTTTTTTTTTTTTTAAGACAGGGTCTTCCTATGTAACCCTGCATGGCCTGGAATTTGCTATGCAATATAGCTAGCCTCCTATCTCTTTTTCCCATGTGCTGGTGTGTTAAAGGTGTGTGCTACCACACCCAGATAACATATGTTCTTTTTAAAGTGCTTTTATCTGAAATAGGATGACATCATTCCCCATCTTTCTTCCCAGTTACCTTCCCTCAAAACCTTCCATGTCCTCCCCACTCTCAAGTTAATAGCCTCTTTGTCTTTGGTTATGCGTTACACAACCAAATATATAAAAATATATTTAATATTTAAACTATGTAAATAGACTCTGCTGGATCTGTTTTTTGTTGGTTTTGTGTATACGGTATCAGGACTAATCAGTCTGCATTGGACAACCACTAACAGGGCTCTTCCCTAGGAGGAGCTAACTCTCCTTCTCCCAGCAGTCAGTAGTTGCCTGTAGTTCTTTGTCTAGGGCTGGGACCCTGCGAAAGTGTCCCTATTCCACATTAACATGTCCATTGATATCGTCATCGTCCTGGTCTTCTAGGAGATACTGTTTCACAGCACACCGCCTGGTTGTCTGGCTCTTGCAATCTTTCTACCCACTCTACTGGGATGTTGCCTGAGCCAAGGATGCAGGAGCTAGGATGTAACTGTATCCATCGGGCTGGGCTCTCCACAATCCATTGATCTCGGCATTATGTCTGTTTGTGGTTTCCTGTGATGGTCTCCAGTTGCTGTGAAGAGAAACTGCTTTGATGAGGGGAGAGAGCTGCACTTATGTATAAGGGATAAGATTTAGAATGTAGTCGGAAATTACGCTGGTCTAGCAAAGCTGCCGTAGTAGATTCTTTCCTATGGTCCACCATATGATCTCACCAGCCCCAGGAAACTGGCTAGGTTTCCAGTACCAGGCACGGTTTCCCTCCTGTTGAATGAACAACAAACTTCTTCAAGTTAAAAGTGGAGGAGAAAATCAGTTTTCTGAGTCCATAAGAAGTTCTGAACCTGAGAGCCAAGGAGAGCACATTTCCCCTGAACAGTTTGTGTCTGTCCGACGCTCTTGCAACTAATGTGAGAGCCAGGCCTGGCGGTTGGTCCGGTCCTTCGTTCTCCATCTCACTTTGCTCTACATTCTCCGTTTTCCCTAGAAAATTCAAATTTACATTTTAGAAGGCATCACAGGTCATTTCCCCCTCCACACCCATCCCTGTGGCCTAGCAGAGGAGAATCCCCTTTGCTTTTCCACTTAGGAGCAACAGTAACAACAACAAAGTTCAATCCTAATCAGTCCCTGACAATCCTGGGAAGGAAGACACGCGCCACCACATCTCCGACAGGCTTTTACAATCTAGTTTTATTATTCGGCTCTCACGGAAATGCTGATCCCTGAGAAGGAGAGGAAGACGATCTCCCATGGCTCTTCAGCACGAAGAGCTTACTAAAAACAGGAAGCACAGGCCACATCACTGTCACTGCAGGGGTACACTAAGAAGGAAGGACCAAGAGCCCTTTATTGTCCCCACAAAAGGAAAGGACAAGGGATGGGGAGTAACTTGTGGGATGTGAGGGAGTGGACCAGGGAGAAAGGAAAGTAGGTGGGCACCCCTTCCTCAGACATGAGCCAGGGGACAATGGTCAAAGCCACCAGTGAGATGTGAGTCTGGACCTTCCTGGTGACACATCCTAACAGGATGGCCTGGTGGACATTTTTAGAGCAGTGTTAGGGTACAACCGTCTAAGTAAATTCCACCACATGTTGCACCCCATCTGACCTCCTGCAAATAAACAATATGCAGGGCTTGGGGAGATGGCCCAGTGGCTAAGCGCTTACCTCGTAAGCATGTGTAGTAAGTTGGGATTCACCTAATTAAATGCTGTAAATGCCCTATGGGTATGGTGTCTGTGTATAACCCCAGCCTCAGAAGGCAGAGACAGGCTCCATAGACCCAAGACGAGCCATGCTGCTGGGTTTTGGGTTTGGTTTAGAGACCCTGCCTCAATGAATAAGGTAGAAAAATTATGAAGGGCGATTCTTGACATCAATCAATCTTGCATCAACTCACATGCACAAACACACACGCAAACACGCATGCATACATACCCTTGCATACACACATACACATAAATGAAAACAGAAAAAGAAAAATGTGTAAAGTATTATCATGGGGTTTTTCGTTCATAACCAGCAAGAAGTGAGGAGCTTCTGTTTTGCAATTTTTCTTCCATACAGGATCCTTGTCTTCAGAATTCTCTTCTAGAAGTCACAATAATACATTCTGAGGGCTGGGTAAATGGTTCAGTCAATACAACACGTGCCATGCGAGCATGAGAACCTGAGTTCAGACCGCCAGTACCCATGTCACAAAAATCTGGGTTTAGTAGCCAAGGCTAGAGCCCGCACTGGAGGCACAGACACAAGCAGGTCCTTGGAGTTCATTAGCCAGCTAGTGTAAAAGAATCCAGGACCTCCCGGTTCAGAGAGAGACCCTGTCTCGACAAATAAGGTGGCAAGTGATTGAGGAAGCCAGTCAACATCAATCTCTGACCTCCACATGCACACCTGCCCACACATGTGTGCACACAGCACATGCACGTGTGCACACAAACATACATGCTCGCCAATAAAAATGATATGTTAGACACTATCTAGAGTCCTAGCTTCTGTCAGTGGGAGGGACCAAACGGGCGGTTCTGAAGGTTTCAAGATCCACTTAATTCCTATAAAAAGGGCACGCTCTAACAGTGCGCTATTCCCATTTCCCCCCTTTACTCAGCAGATGTTAATCGGAGGTAGATGGAGGACACAAATCTTCAGTTTTAGACAGAAGGGGACAGGACTTGAGACTAAGGAGGAGGCCATTCGTAGGACGGGAGGAGAGAGGAGCGCGGACCGCCTTTCCCGCCTTCCCCTTGGGCCTTGTGGTAGGTGTTCCTCTGAATCCTGTGAGGATCACAGGGCTGGTTCCTCCAGTTTGCCTGCAAACCTCTGCTCTGCGCCTGAGTCCCTTTTCCTACTCGTTGTGCTTCGTCATCAAAACTGGAAAAACCACACTAAGCCCTTTGTCCCACGCATCTGATGACTGATTCCTACGGTTACTGGATGAAGGTTTTCTCCGCAGTTCTCAAAAGAATCAGACAAGCCGGGCGATGGTGGCGCACGCCTTTAATCCCAGCACTCGGGAGGCAGAGGCAGGTGGATCTCTGTGAGTTTGATACCAGCCTGGTCTACAGAGCTAGTGCCAGGACAGGCTCCAAAGCCACAGAGAAACCCTGTCTCGAAAAACCAAAAAAAAAAAAAAGAATCAGACAAGTGAGGACCTTAGGTGAAAAAGGGCGGAGATGCAGTTTCCCCAACTCCGCCTGCAGGCATGGTCGCTCCCCTCCACCCTCCTCCTGAACCACAGCTCTCTGAACAATGGGATGCAGAAGAATTCAAAATGAATAGCAGACAGCCTTTCTTTGGGACCTCTGATCCAATTCTCTTAAATCCACCCTGCTTTCTTTAGAGAGCACAGGCATTTGCTCCTGGGCCTATGTTCGTGGTTGCTAACATGAGTATAATTGAAAGGATTAGTGATATCTTCGTCTCTTTGTTTTGTTTTAAAAAAAAAAATGATTCCATTTCCTAGTTTAACTTGCTTGGAGAATATGAAAAACCTGTAATCCGGGTTTTTATCAATGAAGGTTCGTATTTTCTCAATCTTTGAAGGAATCTTTGAAGGAAGAGCTCTTTGCTCTTTGAAACAAGATGATCCATTCCCATTGAAGGTTTCTCATTGTGAAGTCCAGTGTCAAGGGAAAAGTTAATGGGTGAATTACAAGTGCTCACCACAATGGGACCGGATTTCTATAAGACAGAGAAAGGAGGCTGAATGAAGCCGGCTGTTGCTTCTCTATAAAAACATGGAACTAATGACAGTTCCTCTGCAACTAGGGAGGTCTTTCTGCTCTGTTCAGCGTTGTCATAACTGCTCTGTCTTCCTTTGGGCAAATCTCACCTGTGCTGCTGCTTTAGGACAACAGAGAAGGCCAGAAATACCACTGCAGGAGCATGCCCACCTTATCCATTTCAGGGAGGTATGCGAGATTAAATTTGCTCTTCTCTTGGATTGGTTCATTGAGCACCAGTGGTCAGGGTAAGTTAGTTCAAGCTCATCTTGTGGTCATAGATAGCCCCATGCTGCCTGGGTTGTTCCGAAGGAGTGGGGGATGCACGTGGACCCAATGCTACTGCTAAACTAACATTGGCTGGTGGGTGTAACTAGTATCCAAAATGCAGCTGATGGGACAAGACACTTGCATCTACCAGAGGAGCTGACATTTCTTTACACCATGGTGAGGGGCTCATGTGACTCTTTATTAGAGATGAGGAAGTGGCTCCTATGTGAGGTGCTCTAATCAAGGTTTGGAGTCGTGCTGGAGAGATGTCAGGCTATGGCTATGGTCATCAACAGTGGTCCCATTGAACGGCTGTCACACTTCAGGCTACTCAGTTGAGCATCATATTAGTACATTTTCTTGTAACTGTGACCAAATACCTGACGAAGAAACTTGAGGAAGGAAATGGTTAGATACACCCCACAATGGTGGAGGAGGCATGGCAGCCAATCCAGCTCCTGTCCCTGGCCTTAAAAGGCTGCTGGCTCTCATAAGAGAAGACCAGAAAGGAGAGAGGAACACTTGCTCTGTCTTGGCTTTCTCCTTTGCCCCCTTTTTATTCAGGCTAGGACAACGACAACAGCCCATGAGACAGTGCCACACTCACAGTAGGCCGTCCCCCATGAGTTAACCCTCTCTGGAAAGACGGTCATCGATGCACCCCAAGGGGGGCTTACTAATGTGCTGGGTGTTTGTTAACACTTGAACATAGTCAAAAGGCTGAGAATTGATGAGTTTCTTAGCCAATCAAGTTGATAATAAAAACTGAATCGTCCAGGCAAGCATAGAGTTACATGACTATAATCCTGGCACTTGGAGGTGGGGGGAGGAGGATCAGAAGTTCAAGGCTATCCTTAGCCAATAGGGACTTTGAAGCCAGCCTGGGCTACATGAAATGCCAGGAAATAACCATCACACATACTGCCCCACCCCTTCACATCGCTAGCTCCTGGACGAACCTGGACCCTGCATTATCCCCCAACATCAAGAGAAGTGAGCAGATGGCCTGCTGCATTTTACTTTTTAGCAGGAAGTCAATTTGCCTCCTAGCATTGGGGAGTCCCCGAGCACAGGAAGAGGGCACCCCCCACACAGGAACAGATGATGTTCTCATACTAGAGGAGAGGAGCTCAACACAGTACCCTGGGCTATAGATGCCTATCTTTGCTCACGATACTATGCTGACATATCACGAGGTGTTGCCAGGATTTGGGTTGACTGGAGAGATGAACAACTTTTAACCCGTGTTCACTTTCTTGAGCCCTGGTTCTTCTGCTGAACCCGCTGTAAAGTGGCCATATGACAGTCACACTCTCTGATGTGACAGATAATGAGGTTCTTTGCCACCCTGCCACCCACCAGACGCGGGGCTCTTTCTGACCCCCACAACGTCTGACCCCCATAATGTGCATGCTCTAAAAGAAGTGAGGAAATAATGTATTTAAATCCTGTGGTCTCCATGAAGTCAGAGGAAAAAGCAACCCGCTCCCCCCCCCTCCAGAAATTTACTGTGAACATCGCAAACCCTGTACTCAGAGTGGCAAGTGGTATAATCTATAGTGCTATTTGACAGGATGCTTCTTCCTAGTTGCTTCTCACCAGAGGGGAAGGCTTGGAGCAGCATGGCTAGAAAAACCATCCATTTTCTGTGAAATAAGGAAAGCGCTGGGGGCCTAAATAGTAAGGTTATCAAATATCTTACACACAAACAGCTACCTTAAATGGACCGCCACACAAGCAAGGGTTTTCTCCTGATGGTAATGTTTGCTATTTTAATGTACAATATGGCACTTTGCAGACACAGGAAGCTCAATGAATTTTCCTTGGTGGTGATAACAGCTGGAGCTAACATAAATTGTCTCTTATTTTGGTAACAAAAGGCTTGGCATTTATTATTTTCGTGGAAGGCATAGAGGTATTTTTAAAATAGTACACTAAAAACGTGGGTGAAGTGTTAGGCTTACTGGACACCATTACCAATTTTGATGCACTCAAAATAAGATTATTATTATTATTATTATTCACTAAAACACAGTTCGTGCATTCCACTCACCCAACTTCCTGTAATGTCAATGGCTCAAATGTCATAGATTAATCTAAACTAAGGATTAATGGTTGGTAAAAAACCAATTAAGAAAACTGCAGGCTTTGTTTGGATTTCCTACCTTTTCATCTCAGAGACACCAATATCAATTCGAACTGCAGGGTCTCTAAAACTTCAGTAGCAAAACGACATTAACTCAGACTGATTGGGATTAGATACAAGATGGCGTGGAAAGGTCACAATACCTAGCCTTTTCTGTGCCATGCTTAGCATGGTATGCTCTGATTTCATCCTTCCCAGGGTGGGGGAGGCACTGGATGTCATCCTATTTGTGTTATACATGATACAGTCAGCCTTAGGAGGAGAAACAATGGTTGTACGGCTGCTCTTTGAGGGGCTAGATCTGCACTAAGGTCTTCCCCTGTCTCTCCAGATCTCTCCATCCCTACCCCACCCCTCTCTGCATGCATGTGCACGCATCTGCATGTGGAGGTGAGAGGTTAACCTCGGGCTTCCTTGCTCAGCACTGCCCACCCTACTTGGGCTAAGATCTTTCTTATTCCAAGGTCCTGGACCATGGTCACAGTGGTATAAACTGGGACATTCGGTCTGGGTGTGAAACATTGAGCCAGACCTGCCCACAGCTCCTCTTCCAAAGGTCGCATGGATCAGCTATGGCAGCTAACCTCAGTGGAGAGGTTGATAGTCCTAAATCAGTAATGAACGGGGTTTTCTGTGGCATCTAGATACGTATTGACTCTGCAGAGAACACAGAAGCTTCATCTGGGTGAGGGAGGAGCTGGGTGGGGGTTGGGGCAACCGGCTCTCCTGTCAGAGCATGGAGAAGCATGTTGCAAACATCCCCACTGCCTTTGGCTTTCCTTTCCTGAGTGTTTTAAGGCTTAATTAATGTGTGTAAAGTGATCTGAAACATGGGAATGAAAAGAGCCAGGGACCCGCAGAGTGCCAATGATTACCTGAGGCCAGACAGCTGTAAAAGGGAACCAGAGGGGGCCTAGAGAGGCTGGGAGAGGGCTCTGCTTAGCAGCCAGCTGGTTGGCCCCATGCCACCTTGGACTGTTTTTGGCAGGGTTCGGCCCCATGCCATCCTCTCAAGGCTGACAAAGCAGCTATACTCAGGAGAAATCATTCTCTCGGGACCTCAGCTGGAGCTGAAGAACCAATGTGAAGACGCAAACTGGCCATTTTCCCGAGTCGACCCTGTAGTGGAAGAGATGAGACAATACTTACCCACCTCTCTTGTCAAAGCAAGACAACTGCAGATTCCTACATTTTGGGGCTATGAAGGGATGCACGCAGAAACATCAAAGAGATGAATGAGTCACCGCTTTCCTCTTGACAGGAGGCACAGTGACAGTCCCATCACCCGTGGGAGGCAGTGAATCTCTTTAAAATGGTGGGTGGAAATAATGAGGTCCAGGGCCCACGCTGTTGCCCCATCTCCTTAGAGTGTTACTAAAAGGGTACGGCTATCAGTTTCATGGAGGATGTTAAGAAGTGGTACCTCATTGTGACTCAAAGCATCCGGAGAAGCAAGTGGCGACTCTTTCCTCCATTCTAAACTGATTCCTACCAGTATCTACCGAGTTTGAGAAGCATCCAACACAGAGCCCCAGCACATGCCTGTGTACATAAACGGGGGCTATTTATACAGAGGAACCCAAACTGTTGTGATGATGGATTTGGCAAAAAGGGTTGTTGGGGTAATCCAAAGTCTATGTTGGGTCTTCATCATGTTTCCGAGTCCTGCTCAGGCTAACTGTTGGGGTGTTATCCATCTCCAGAACCCACAATAGGAGGATGTGGGTTTAGTGATCAGGATAGAAGGAAACTTGCTTTCCTGGCTTGTGAAAGAATTCCAGAGGGCTCTGATGGCCTCAAAGTGAGACTCACTTCAAGACCAGGTCAGTGGCTATACCATAAAATGCCTTCTAAGTGGACTGAGACATTCCCCCCAAATAGGCGGGTCCATTTATAATGTCTCTGCCTGAGTAGTTTAAGTGGCCAAGAGACACTGTCAAGCCCAGCCACCACTACCACCACAGTAATTGAGGCTGTTTTTCTTGGTACTCCTCACTCCTGACTGGCTCCTACTATCTGATGTCTGGGGTGGGTACAAGAGTACCTGTTGTTAATGGGTCACCAGAGGGTCCTCTGAAGCCACCAGTAATAAGTTCCTTCATATCCACATCTAAACTAGGATAATGGTAATCTCCAGTAAGTCACCCTACCTTCTAAATCATGTCAGATCTAAGTCATCCTCCACTGGGTCCAAGGATCACTCCTACAAAGCTCAGCATCCTTTCTGTTTAGAGTCATGCTGTTAGCTTGGCTAACTCCACAGCTTGCTGCTTCAAGGCTTAGGATAACAGATCAGCCTCCAGAGTTGCAAAACCAGATTTTGTTTTGTTTGTGGCTGTCCTTGAACTCACAGAGATCCAACTGCCTCTGCCTCCCAGTGCTGGGATTAAAGGTGTGTGTCACCACACTGGTATAGCACAGCAAAATTCTTAGAATAAATATCAATCAACATTTCTTCC
Source organism: Microtus ochrogaster (assembly GCF_000317375.1). Lineage (NCBI taxonomy): Eukaryota > Metazoa > Chordata > Mammalia > Rodentia > Cricetidae > Microtus > Microtus ochrogaster. The sequence continues at coordinate 35,573,246 of NC_022009.1, read as the reverse complement.
TCCCTCTTTCCCCTCCCTCTCTCTCTTCCCATCCTATATGTTATATAATAATCTTTTTGTACACTGTGAAGATGTGTCTTTGCCAAGGCACCTTCTGATTAGTTTAATAAAAGAGCTGACTGGCCAATAGTTAGGCAGGAAAAGGTAAGACAGGAAGCCAAAATGAGTGAATTCTGGGAAGAAGGAGTACAGAGTAACATGGAGTTGCAAGGTCAGATGCAGAGGATGCAGGAGATGAACATGCCATGCTGAAAAAGGTACTGCCACATGGTAGAGTGTAGATAAGAAATATAGGTTAATTTAATATTTAAGAGCTAGTTAGTAACAAGCCTAAGCTATTGACTGAGCATTTATAATGATTGAAAGTCTCCATGTGGTTATTTGAGAGCCAATTGGTGGGACAGAGCTAATTGGTAGTCCCTATAGAAAACCCCTATAGGTTCTGTTCCTCTGGAGAATGTGAACTAGTGCAAATATTTTATTTCTTAACGTTATCCATTCCATTTAAATTTTTTGACACAGTGTCTCTGGTTATGTAGCCTAGGATGACCTTGAATTTCTGATCTTTAGGATCACAGATTTGTATTACCATACCCATTTTATGTGGTGCTGGGAATCTAATTTGGGGTCTCCTGCATGCTAGGCAAGCAAACTACCTGTTAAGGCACACACCCAGTCCCTCATTCATGCACTGAAAAAAATTGAGCACTTACAATATATCAGACACTTTTTGTTTGTTTTTGTTTCAAGACAGGGTCTCTGTAACCCAGGTTGGCCTCAAACCCTCAGCAATTCTGTGAACCTTCCAGGTGCTGGGATTCAAGGTGTTAGCCACCATAGCCAGTTCAGACACTTTTATGTTCTTGACAATTCTCAGTGGGGGAAAAAAAAGCAAAGATTCTTGGCACTGTGAAACTTCTACTGCTGTATGTAGAGGAGACAGTGGATTATAAAGATCATAGATCCAACGCGTCAGAAAGTGGTCAGGGCAAAGAGAGGGGGGAAACAGTAGGATCTGGAAACAAGAGACACTGGGGAAGGGACACTGGACAAGGGCTTTCAGGACATAAAGGGTGTGGAAACCACAATCACCTTCAATGCTCAAGGGACCCAGGCTTAGGATGTACAGCAATTCTTCATGTGACAGTGTCTCCCTTAGACGGTCTCACCTTTCTGGCCCTCCACAGCCTGGCCATGCTTGAGTGCTCTCTCCAGCAGAACATTCCAGAGGACTTTCCCTCTGCTCTCCTGTGTATCAAGATGAAGCTACTCAGGGATTAATCCCAGCAGAAAGCTAACAACACCCCCAGAACTGAACAGTTCATAAGAAGAGTCAGTGTTTACTGGGCCCAGGGCCTGAGGTCACCCGACAAAAGGATCCAGTTAGGTGCAGCCTAGCAAATGATGCCGTGAGGCAAGAGGAAGGAGATGACATTCTCTGGCCTGTCCCTTCCTTCCACTCCCCACTTTCCCTTTTGTCTTCCTTCTTGGCCATACCCAGCCAGCAGCCAGCTGACCCGGGATTCTGGGACACCTAGATGGGCAAAAGTAGCTTCAGCAACTCAGAGAAGAAAGCATTTGAGAATGTATCAGAAGATAACTGTCCCCAAGACAGGGACAATTGGCACTCAACGCAGGGCACTAAGGACATTGTGCTAGTTAGTTTTTATCAGCTTGACACAAACCGGAGTCACCTGGGAGGAGGGACCCTCAGCTGAAGAATTGCCTCCATTAGAATGGTCTGAGGGCATATCTGTGGGTCTTTAGGAAAAAAAAACTGATTGATGTGGGGGGACCCACAATGCCCATTGTGGGTATGAATATATATATGTAAAACAGAGCAAGCCAGAAAGTAGTGTTCCTCTGGTCTCAGCTTCAGTTCCTGCCTCCCAGTTCCTGCCTGACTTCTCAGTGATGGATTAGGACCTGGGAACTGTAAAGAGAAACCAAAATCTCTTCTGCAAGCTGCTTTTGGCCAGCGTTCAGTCACAACCACACAAAGACAGACTAGGACCAGATCATTTTCATCCCACAGCCTAGAGTGACGCCTGCCTCAAAGCTTGATCCAGTCACAGTTGGACGAATGAGCGAAGTTGAGAATGAATGAATGGATGGATGAATGACAGCTTCTTATCACTGGTACCGCTCCTGGTTCGCTTCAGCCTTGCTCTTTGCTTAGTCCAGGGGCTGCCTTGCGGCATCGCACCGTTTCCTGCCAGTGCTGACGTGGCTTGGATCCAAGTGTTCACACCAATTTAAGGCCACACGGATGGTATAACTATAGAATCATAGGAGTGTTTCTACAAAGAGGCCAAATAAAACTGTCAAGTGAACTTGACACAAATCCTTCCAAGCAGTTTGCCAGGAAGGTACACACACACACACACACACACACACACACACACACACACACACCCTTTCCCATGTCCCTGCCCTGACTAGCACCTTTCTCAGAAATGGACTCCCTTTTTGATGTTGCTGTCTGTCAGGCTTGAAGTCACTCAGCTCTTCACCTGGTTAGCAACAGGTTGGCAGGCATTGTGAGGAGTGACAGAGAGAAGGAAGTGGAAAGCCACAACAGATCTGTTTGCTGGCTTCCCCGCAGGTGCAGCAGAGCAGAGACGTGACTCCCAGAAGGCCCGTTAGACTCCAGGTGCCACTTAGGTCTGCACCGGGGCATCCTGGATCACACTGATGACTCACCTTCTCTAAGATACTACTTGACTCCTTGGGGCTTACAAAGTCTTTCAGAGGGACCCTAGAAAGTGATCAGTTTCCACTGAGGAAATGTGCCCTGTGGGTCAAGTGGAGCTAGTTCTGTCCCCAACACAGAGCAAAACAGTGCACGTGGGTGACCGTGGCACTGCCCCGCCTCGAGCTGGAAGCCCCAGGAGGAAAATCTGAACAGCATAGGTTCTGCCAACAAAAAATCTCAGCAGAGACTAAAATATTCTCAAGCAGCTTCATGTGGCCCTGCTGTAGGCTGGGGCTCTGCTGTAGGTAGGAAAGGAGGAGGCCATAAACCTACCTGCATTCCCACAGCATCTGCAGAGAAGTAGTTGATGGGGGCAGATGTCTGCTTGCAAGAATAGGACTTGCTCAAAGTGTGGGAGGCTTGACACCGGCATTCCAGCTGTGCTGCTCAGCAGCTGGGTGGCTTCGGATGGGTCCTTACCTGGCCCTCCATTGCCTTCTTCGAAAGCTGGGAATTATGTGGTTTTTATTGGAGATATGATAAAGGTCACAGAAGTACCTTGAAGATGGATGAAGGTATCATATTACAACAGTAGGCATGAGAAGAGGCGCCTGTGATGTTTAGTTAATAATGTTTTAAAATCTTTTATTCCATTTAGCTATCCACCGGCGGAAGGGTGAGGGCAACAACACTTTTCAAAGGGATGTTTTCTGCTCTGAAATTAGAAGTCAGAAGGCACGGTTTTAATTTTCTTCTTGGTGGAAACGACGGCACCCTTGCTATTAGCAGTCTGCACAGAATCATGACCTTCTAACGGGGTGGTAGCGAAGACTGAAGGAATAGGTTCGGTTGCCAAACCTTTCAAACAGGTTTCCCCAACTAAAGCACTGTCACCAGGAATCGAGAGCTAATGGAATTGTCTTCAAGAAGTACCTGCAAGATTTAAGGTACCTTCCAGGAGGGCCACAGTCAATGCAGAAGCAAAGGCTGCTAGAGAGCCCTCAAAGGGAGGACGTGGGGTGGGGGTGGGGCTGGGAACAGAGGTTGCGTGAACTTCTGCAAAGGAACAGCTTTCTCCTGTTGAGAAAGAAAGCTAGAATTTTTACAGTCCCCCTGATGGCACATGAGCTGATCTGTGAACCAATCTAGGATCATAATTTACTTTTGGTTTATGGGATTTGTGAATTTTCGCATTTGTTTTAATTTGTAATTAAGTTTTCTCTACGAGGCACACCATATGCCACCATTAATTCTCTCTTGTTGATTTCTTAGGAGATACATGAGTGCATATTTTGATGTAATTTTGGAGGTCTTTTGAAAAGCAGATGACTACGTGCTGAGCCATATGGGGCTTTGTTATTTAAAACACAAATTATAAAGCTCGAGAAAGCAAAATGAAAAAAAAACTGTTAACTGCGGTAAAGATTGGGGAAAACTGGTTTCAAGTGCACGGACTGTCCACTTTCCCCCCTTAATATTCTGAAATCTCCGAGGATCCCGCGATGTCTCTTACCTTCTGTGAGCGCACTCTAAACCACAGGTGCACGGAGCAAACCTCCCCGGCCACGTTTGTGCTTTCTACCCGGGCTGCAGATTCTAGCATCTGCCTTCTGGGAGTTCGGCTGAAGCCAGCGTCTTTCTTTGCACACCCAGGCTTTGGCACTGAACTCGTTTTTCTCCGCACCCACGGCGGCTCGGCTTTCCCACTAGTGCTTTCCCGGGGCTCCCCCTCCCCGGCCGCCCCACAGTACGTGCAGGCTGCAGAGCGGGCCGCGGCCCGGACGGCGAGCGCTAGGACCCAGCAGGACTCCGGGCCCGGGTGGGAGCCGAGCCGCCGACCCCGGGCGGGCGCCGGGCGCTGGAGCCGGGTGTTCCGGCCGCGGTCGGTGCAGCTCGGCTGGGAGACGGCGCGACCCGGCGGCGGGGGCCCCCGCGAGTCCAGCGCCGCCGCAGCCCCCCAATGCAGCCGCTAGAAGCAGCGGGGGGGCAGGCGATCGAAGGTAACGAAAATGCGGCTCGCTGACTGCCTAGCGAGCCTCTGCCCGGGTTAGCATTGTCACCCCGAGCCTCCTGCCCAGCCTGCCCTCATTTGGGGGGCACCCTTGGCTTTTTAGCTGAAGGTGTCCGCCCCCATCTGTGCACCTAGTTTCGGATTGATTTATAGCATGCAGCCCAGAATGGGAAGGATCCAGGGATGGCGAGTTGCTTATTTCCATTAGTTTTTGTCTCAGAAGTAAGTTCATTAAAAAAAAAGAAGAAAGAAAGAAAAAGAAAGAAAAGTTTCCTCCCCCCCCCCGGAATTTGTAGATAACTGGTTTTACATTTTTATTTTAAAAATTGCAGACAATGGATATTTATAAAAATTACCGAATAATTGATGTAATTCTGTTAATGACTTCGGAGGGTGGCGGCTTTGGAGGGGTCCTCAGGCATGACTTGTATTTTCAAGGAACTAACGTGTTAAATGTGGAGTTTGGCTGGGGTAGAGTTACCACATCGCCGTCGTAACTGTTTTGCTATCAATTATAAACAGAGTGTCGGATCTGTGGGCAGTTGAAACCTCTTTTTCAAATACCGGAGCTGTATATCCCGGTGTGACATGGTCAAACCAGAGTATCCGTTGAAGGAAGCAGGAATGTTTCTGGTTTTGGAGAAAAACGTTGCTTTGAGAAGAAAAACCCAGATTCCTAGCCTGGAAGACTATTTTTCATGCTTTGTTTATAGTCTGGGAATGACATTTGGGGAAGGGGAACTCGGTCTTTCTTGGGAGCTTTTAATCGTGGGGGTTATTAATTTATCTAATTTATTAGTTTCAATTGGTTGGGCTCCGGGAGCCTTCCGTCACCAGGTTGTGCTAGCGTCGGGACACATGATTGCGAAGACGAAACTGCCAGCTCCGAAAGGACTGGACTCGGCTGGTGGAAGCTCCCCCGTGGCGCTGTCGTAGGCTGGGTGCTACTGGCTCATTGAGGAAAAAGGGAATGGCTTTCCGAGCTGAGGAAGACATCAGTATTTCCCTTTTGTTCCCTGTTTTTCCATTGATCGCCGGCTCTGCCCTAGCCAGGCTGAGCAGCTCTGAGGGTGCAGAGCCCTGAAGACAGCACGAATGTCTGGAGCCCGCTCTAACTCTCACACTGATTGGTCAGTTAGATGGAGACTTAGGAAAACAGTCACCCGAAACCCTCTTTTAAGACCTCGCTGTAATTTCTGATCTGCCTTCTTGTGCATGGGTTTCTGCGAGATTGTTTTTTGATCTGGGTGCATCTGGCTCGCTCGGCGTGTCTTTATGTTTAATTTTTTTTTTGTTGTTGTTTCTATCCAGATAAAGTAGGCCATTTTGGGTGACAAATTTCCTCGCAGATGTCAGCTTCTAGCTGGCACTGATAGATGGGGGACTTCACAATACAGTCTCAATGGTTTCTGTTCCTAAGTTGTAGAAGGCAAAGTTGTTCAACTTGGTATTAATTTTTCCTAATTTCTTTTTCATCTGAGCATTTAAATAGCAACCCCAGCAGATGGATGCTTAACTGTATCATTACTTTGATAATTTAAGTGCCTTGCGAATTAGCATGTTTCTTGAGCTAAATCTGTCTTTAGACAGTGAAAGAGAAAACAGACAATGAAGAGCAAGCAATCATGACCCGCTTGCACACTGCTGCCAGAAACCGTGGCATCTGTTTGGAGCAGAGCACATTCACATCCAAGGAAAAGGGTGGTTTGTCTTTCCACACACAGGAGACTGAATTAGTGCCCATGATGACAGGTCACTCTAAGACAGCGAGACCCCCGTGGACGTCTTCATTTGAGCCTTAAAGTAGCTCATTAAAGAAGCTGGGCTCCAGAAGTTGTTAACTGTATAAACACTTTTCTGATTGGTTTAAACATTTAGACACAGGAAGTAGATGGTGTCTAGTAACCCAGGGATGGAGACACGGTTGTCATAGAAACTGAGAAGTGTCACCCCACCCCACCCCCACCACATATGCATTTACTACCATGACCACACTTAAAAAAACAAGGACAATAACAAAAACCCCTGCATATCATCACAGATGCTCCGAGAACATGCTGGCTTCTGTGAGCCTCCCCCCAACATCTGTTGAAACCTGAGACCATGCCTGTCAAACCAAGGTCATTTTACAACATCAACCAAACTGCGTTCTCCTGGATTTCATAACTGTATTTTTATTGAAAATAGTTCAGGGGAAAGCCTGAAAGCCAGGATGTGCGTTCATGCTTACTTAGCATTTTGCAACCTCTGAGTTGTGCAAGGGGAAGGCTGAAAAGAATACATTTGAGCCATTAATTGTGGAATTGTGTGTCTACTATCAGATGTGTATATCTACCGCTAGAACAAGTCTTTTTAGAGACTTTGAGACCAGAGCGCTGCCTATGGAGGAAGGGTCATCTGGGGAAGGCATAATGAAGTCTTTTCCTGCTTGCAAGCGGGTTCCAGGTTGAGCTGAGGCATTTGATCCTGAAGGTCTGTGGTGTTTTGAACAGATTCTCTAGGGCTGCCTGAGCAGAAACACAGACCGCCTGGTGCTGGGGGGGGGGGGGCAAAGGGCGGGGTGTGCTTGGTAGCTGAGCAGGGAGAGGAAGCACTCCTAAGTGGCCCGGGGACTGTTTCCAGGCTGCCAAGATGACTGCCCAGTTGATTAAGAAACATTTCCTCTCTTGTGAATGGAGAATGGTGCTTTCATTTTGAGGCTATTTTAGAGGTGTCTCCCCCCACCCCCGCCACCGCCCCAAGCCACGAGCACCTAAGTCAGCTAAATCTGACTCATGGTGAGGAATACCAAGGAGAGAGGTTTAGCCCCCTCCCCCATATCCCCATTTTGTTTATTTGCTGGGTGGAAAATAACCACGCGTGTGTCTCCCAAATTTTGACTTTGAAGCTCTCCAGTAAAACTTGTCAGTGTAAAAATCAACACGTTTGCTAGACTTTGACTCATCTTGTGGATGGCAATCTTGAAATTGTAAGGGTTTTCTTTTTTAAAGATTTATTTTTATTATGATTAGTTATGTGTATGTGTATGTGTTTTCTGCATGTGGGTATGGGCACATGAGTGACCATGACCAGCAAGACCAGAGGGATCCTTTGGGGTTGGTGTTACAAACTGTTGTGAGTCACCTGATGTGGGCGCTGGGGATATAACCCAGGTCCTTTGGGAGAGACCTTTTGACTACTGGGCCATCTCTCCAGACCCCTAAATTTTATGTTCTTTATATCTGTGTAGAAGTAACTTCCCTCCGTATATGGTGTATTTAGCGCTGCACTGGGCATTCTTAAAACAGTTTGGTCCTTCTAAGAAAAAAAAGGAAAATCGCATCTTCCTTGCATTCCCTCAACTGATTGCGTCAAGGACAGGGCGATACAGAAGAGCTCCTAAATGTCTTTTGATGCTTATTTGATACCCTGTGTCGATGGGGTAGCAAGCAGCTTAGAGCCATGTAGTGTCTATCACTTGATTTCGGGTATATTTTCGTGATCCCACACTATCAAATAGTTAGTTCTCCAGGATAGTGAGTTTAGTTTAATGGCACTACTGCTCTCTCTCAGCCAAGGATTTCCTGTTGAGAACTTTCTTATCTGCAAGTACGGCAAGCGGCCATTGGCAGGAAACCTGTCAGTTGCTTGTTTTTACAAACTGAAGGAAATGAATGAGACTTGCTGGTTTCTAGAATTTGCCCCCATTCTCCACAGCCTGCCCTGAAGCTTGCTCGGAACCCCTCAAAGAAGGTGACTTTGGGGTCGCACAATGAATTCGCTTCAATTGTTGATACATCTGTGAAATTCTTTTTTGACTTTAGAATTAGAAAAAAAAAATTAATCCTTCCAGGGTCATATAAGGCTTATTTCACCAATACAAATGAACACGCTGTTCAATAATGTCCCAACTCATTTTCAGATGTCAGGAAGTCACTCACCTAATCACTGAAGCTGGCATTTTTTTTGATGGCTGTGCCAAATTTTTAACAGTCATTCCAGAATACCAACCAAATGCCAGTCTTAATTTTGGATTAGTGCAGAGAGGTAAAGGAGAAAGAGAGAGAGAGAGAGAGAGAGAGAGAGAGAGAGAGAGAGAGCGCTACACTTCCCTTCTTGCTTGTGAGGGGAAAATGGTTCATGAAGAAGCCAGGTATGTGCCAACCTCACGGTAGCAGAGAGCCAAAGCTTGGGGTGGGTCTGTGAAAGGCACGTGGGAGAAAAACACACCAGAGCTTTGAAAGCATTAACTATCTGAGAGAATTATTTGTTTATTTTTTTCGACATTGGATATGCGTGTGTTTAATTGATTCTATTCGTGGATATTTCCAAATTCTGGAAAGGTGGGAGGAAGAGCCAGCCTCTTTAGAGGCTGTAAGGATGCAGATGGCCCTCCCCTAAGAGAACCATGTATTGGAATGGGCCTCACACTTTTGTACACCATTTCTCTTTTATATTTAGCGCCAAGTAGAATCTTATGCAAGGCCCTCATACCTGAGTGGAATCTAAGCAGAGCTGGCTACTCTTGAGGCACCAGGAGCCCAGGGGTGGTGACTGCCCTCTAGGCAGCACCTGGAGCTAACCCTAGAACCCAGAAGTCTGCCCACATAGTTGCAAACCTACTGCTTTTATTAAAATGTCCCAAATATTCCCCTAAGGAGGCCCGAGAATTGCCTTTGGGATCCTGTGTTGGCTCAGCCAAAGAGAACTTTTGCCTTGACAATTTTAGAGGACCCTTGTTTGCAGGGCGAGGAGGGAAGAAGGTAGTGATTAGTTATGCCTTACAACCCTGAGAAACTACCAGGGATGCAGAGAAAGGTCTGACCTGTCACTATATGAAGAGTCCTAGGCCCGACGATAATGAGACAGACAAAAGGCTGTTCTTAAGGGTGTACACGTAACTTATAAGGGTGTGCTCCCTTATAAGTTATAGGAACACCATGTGACATGTCCAAGATGCTAGGAGGCTTGGTGTCAGTTTCTGCCAGTGTTTTCCTATCAGGGGTAAAGATCGCTCATATCATGTCACCTGTGAAGGGAAGCCTTGCCAAGCTGTGGACATTGGCTTGGCAGACGCAGGAGTGTGGAGCACAAAGATGATGTTTGAATATCATCAAATAGACTCAATTATCACCTCTACTATGAGAATGTTCTAGAACAGCAGCATGAAGGGTGTGCCCAGTTCCCCTTGTGTTCCAGATGCAACGGGTGTTGAGGAGTTAAGGTAAGCCAGACAGGGAAATCCCCTTCTATCTTGGGTTTCTAAATTTTTTTCTTTATTATTATTATCATTCATTATTATTATGTGTGATGTGTGTAATTGCAGCTGTGATTGCATGGGTCAGAAGACAACTTTTGAGAGTGGAGAGCGGGTTCTAGGAATTGATTCCTGTTCTGTATTTAGCACCAAGTAGGATCTTATGCAAGCACTTGTGCCCACCGAACCATCCTGCTAGCCCACCCTTGATTTTCACAAGTCTGAGCTGAGCCAGGGGTCCGGAGAAATGAGCAGAGACCTGGGCAAGCTGGCAGTAGTAGGATTATGCTTCTGCGGGGCAGAGCCAGTCTCTCGGCAGTGATCCTGGGAGGCTGCCCCGTTGGGGAGTCCAGAAGAAGAAAGGCCACCTAGCTCCTACTCCACTTTCTCCCATTACTTACATTGTGCTGGCCGTGTTCCTACTGTCTGCATGGGGCTGGAGATCATGATTAAAATAATCAGTGTTTGAGGAAGCCACAGCGCTTCCAACCATTTTTTAAAGAAAGCATTTCCTCTCAAAGACGAAACTAGGAGAGAGCACAAAATTGTCGGCCGCCGTAGTGGATGGAAATGATTGTGGGTAACTTTCAGTTATTGAATTGCGCTGAATAAAGCTTTTCATGGGTAGGCTGTTTAAGGCCTCCTGCCTCCTCCCACCTGCGCTTCAAGGAAGAAGTCTGTAGAGGCCTGGAAAACCAGCCAAACCTTCCAAGGCCATTCACCGTGACAGAGCCAGTCTGCTTTGGAGCTGAGCGCTGCATCTCAATATTCTTGGTACTCGTTGTTGGCTTTCAATAGTTTGTTTTGTTGTTTTGATTTTGCAACAGGGTCTCATGTATCCTGGGATGCCCTGGAACTTGCTATGTAGTCAAGGATGGGCTTGAACTCTTGACCCAGCTGCGTGGTTACAGGTGGGCACCCTCATGCTTGCTTTGTGTGGCAAGGGCATCGAATGCAGGGTTCTGTGCAGGCTAGGCAAGCACTCTATCAAATGAACTGCATACTTAGCCCCAGGGGCTTGATTTTTTGTGGAATGATGCCCACCAGTTTCCAGGGTGCTTCTGCGGTTGTCCCTGGAGGGCTTTTCCAGATGTGGTCTAGTGTGTGCCCAGTACAGATGCGTAGATCTCAAGTGGGCAAGTTCTGCTTGGGAAGGGAATTTTAGCATACCATACTAGGTTGATTCTGGAAACCCAGAAAGATTGACATGTTCTGATTCAGCACACTTAATAGTTGTATAGCTTTCAAATGAAAAGGGCTACAGAGAGTGAGCTGTCCTCCTCTAGAGCACTGTGCACATGGAAACTGTGTGGGGACTGGAACTCTCGGCCCCTGGTTCAGGACCACTCTCAGGGTCCTCAGATCCTAGCACCCATGGTCCTCACCTAAGCTGGCAGAGCAAGCATTACCTACAGTAGGTACTTGGGTCTGGGCGCCTTTTGAAGGTGGGGCTGCCATGCACAGATGTCAGGCACAGAGGGGACAAGGTCAGGGTCTTAGCAGTTTTCACTCTCATTCTGTATTCACCAGCTCCTTCTCTGCTCTTAGAACTATTGTGTGTGTGCGTGAACATGCACACACGCACAAATGTGCTCATGCTCATAGAGACCAAATTCTGCTATCAGGTGTCTACCTCAGTTAGTTTCCACCTTTTTTTTTTTTTTTTTTTTTGAGACATGGTTTCTCATCAAATCTAGAACTCTTGTTTTTGACTAGGCTAGCCAGCAAGCCCCAGGGATCCTCCTGTCTCTGCCTCCCCATACCCAGCTTTTCATGTGGGCGGATCAAACTTAGGTCATCATGGTTTGCACAGCAAGCACTGTAGTGACTGAACCACCCCTACCCCTGATAGGTGTCTCTTTAGCTACCCTGTGAACTTGTGACTAAGTGACTGTCCCTAGAGAGCAGGACTGTAGTGTGAAGAGTGGGACTAAGGGATGGGGCATACGGTTCAGAGTGTGAACATTTCTGCACAAATCTCCAGGAAGGAGGCGTGGCAGTTTTCTCTTCTGTTCCACCCCATTCCTTTCTATTTTTCTGTCTGTCACAGCCATGCTCCTCGTTTTCCAGGTTAGGACACTGGGACTTCGTCTCTACCGCAAGCCTCTGATTTATCCCCCAGAGCTCTGGTGCTGTCTTTGGATTCCCCTTGACTTGAGTTCTGGTTGTTACTCCATGAATCCCCCAGGTAACCTCAGAGAGGCTCTGTCCAGCTAACTTCTTCCCTTCCTTTGCTCTTGAAGCATTCTACCCCTGAACTACTCTACAGGTCCGCGTTTTGAAGTTAGACTTTCTTTTCTGACTTATTCTCTCTTTCTCAGCTATGTGCGTTGGGGGAGTCACTTAACCTTAGACTCCAGTCTTGGCTGCTGGTTCCTTAAGTAACATGGGAATCCTAAAAGGATTATTGGGGATGCCAAATCCTAGAGTCCTTGAAAAGGACTTGCATGGAGCTTGGCGTGTAGTCACCACTCAAATTATTGAGCTATGTCTGTTGTTGTTTTGTTAATGTTACTACTGTCTCTGTTGTCTACTGAGAACCTGTCTGGGCTCCATAATGCCCACAGTGGTGGTTTGAGTGTATTTGACCCCCATAAGCTCATAGGGAGGGGCACTATTAGGAGGTGTGACTTTTTGGAGTAGGTGTGGCCTTGTTGAAGGAACTGTGTCACTGTGGAGGAGGGCTTTAAGGTTCCTATGCTCAGGGTACCGCCCAATGAATCAGTCGACTTCCTGTTGCCTCTGAGTCAAGATGTAGGACTCTCAGCTCCAGCACCACATCTGCCTGCACGCCACCATGCTCTGTGGACTGAACCTCTGAAACTGTAAGCGAGTCCCCTCGATTAAATGTTTTCATTTGTAAGAGTTGCCGTGGTCATAGTGTCTCTTCACAGCCATAATAACCCTCACTAAGACACTCACCTTATCAAACCTGTCCTCTGCCAGACTTTGGATTCCTTCTGCAATCAGTCCTTACCCGTTACAGCTTAGGGAAGGGCCTGGGGTCTTGTTCATTCGCCCTCTCTGGGTCCACTGTCACTGTGCTGCCATGCCCTAGCCACAACCTTTTCCATTTCCTATGTTGTAGACTGTCTTTTTTCATTCACTTAAAACCTCCAGCGTGCAGAGAAAAACAACTCCTTTCTCTTGTCTGGGCAACCATCCTCTCAGCACACACCCAAGGGTCAAGAGGAACCTCTGATTGCACCCACTTTACAGCTCAGTTGGATCTGATAGTTCCAACAGTGCCCCCATGTGATGGCATGTTTGAGAATTGATGTGGAACTTGCTTGTTTTTTTCTCTTGGAGGCAGTGTCAACTCAGGGTCCTGAAACTGAGTGACCGTGGCTCTCAGCCTTGAGTTCACGCAGAACTTTTCTATGTGATGTGAGGAATGTGGGTTCATTTTTCATGCAGCATACATGTACACATACCAACAACAGTATATAGTAGAATATGTATCTAAATATTGCATCTGCACACCTTATAAATACATATAAGCCTTGTGTGTCTTACAGCTGTGCCTACAGTTACATCTGTTTTTAGGAGAGCTATATCCCACCTTTACAGCTGCATTTCTTTCTATGTTTTTATTTATGGACCTTTATGTTATATATGTAATTGAATTATTAAACTCTTAATTGAATTATACATGTAAATAAGGGCATAATCTCTAGCTTGATTTTTTTAAGTGAATATGCCCACATAACAACATTAGACCAACAAATTGAACATTAACTACATCTAAGAATTTAGATGCCCTAAATCACCCTCCCTTGAAAGATGCTCACTTCCCTAATTTTGAGCACCACTGGTTAGTTTTGTCTGTGTGTGAATTTTATATAAAAATAACCAGGCCAATGAGACGGCTTAGCAGTTGTCCTAGGGTTTCATTGCTGTGGAGAGACACCATGTCCATGGCAACTCTTAAAAAGGAAAACATTTAGTTGGGGCTGGCTTACAGTTCAGAATTTTAGTCTGTTATTATAGTGCGTCTGGTGTGCAGGCAGACATGCTATTGGAGAGGAGCTGAGAGTTCTACATCCAGACAGGAAGGCAGCAGGAAGAGGGAGTGTGCTTGGGCCTGGCTTAAGCTTCTGAAACCCCATAGCCCACCCCCAGTGACACACTTCCTCTGACAAGGCCACACCTCCTCCAACAACAAGGCCACACCTCCTAGTAATACCACTCCCTATGAGCCTATGGGGGCCATTTTCATTCAAACTTCCACAGTAGGTAAAGGAAGTTGCCACTAAACCTGACAACCAGAGTTCAATTCCCAGGACCTACATGGTGGAGTGAGTTGTCTGTGATCTACATGCACGTGCACACAAACACACATCAAATGATTGAAAAAGATGTAACATAACTTTAAAAACCATGTAGTATACTATCTTTTGTGTGTGTGTGTTTCCTCATTATTTAGTTTCTGAGACTTCACGTGGGACCAGTGGTCACTCATAGTGATCATGTGCTCATTTGTCGCTGTATATGTTTATGGTTTTAGAAATGGTGCCAACACGAGCTGTCACACACGGTTTTTAGTGAGCATGTGCTACGTTTATGCCTAAGAGCTACTTGCTGTGTGTAGTAATAGGAGCGGTGGGCTGTGTCCCGCCACCCAGCTAGCTTTACCCGAAATAATTACACAGACACTGTATTCTTTTAATCATTGCTTGGCCCTTTTCTATCTAGCCACTTCTAGGCTAATTCTTGCACCTGGACTAGCCCATTTCTTATAATCTGTTGTAGCCCACGAGGTGGCTTACCAAGGAGCTTCTAGCCTACGTCCATCCTGGGTCGGAGCTTCATCACATGTGCTTCAGAGAGCAGAGCTATCCCCTTGTCCGCCCAGGAGCTGGGAGCATGGCGTCTCTGCTCCAGAGAGCAGAGCTGTCAGTCTGAGCTCACTTCCTCTTCCTCCCAGCATTCTGTTCTGTTTACTCCTCCCACCTATGTTTTAACCTATCAGGGCAAGCAGCTTCTTTATTTAATTAACCAATGACCTTACTCCATCAGCTGTGTCCAAGGTTCAGTACCTAAAAATAATTAAGTTTATTAATTCTATCATGTATTGCAAATTCTTTTAAAATATTTTATAGGTAATCAATCACATCAAGTGCAAATGGTATCTGTGTTCCTTGCTAATTTTTGTAGCTGTGGTTTCTTTTCCTTGTGGCACTGGCTAGACGCCCTCACAGTGTACTGAGGTCGAGAAATCTCTGCTGGTCTCAATGTCGTGTTGGTGACCTTACCCAGAATGTGCTCACTGTTCTACTCAGACGGACAGTGTTGACGGGGTGTGTTGTAGACTCCATTGTCTAGTCTAAAAGTCATTTTTATTTTCTGATTTTTAATTTATTTCTTACATCTCGGATAGATGTCAAATTATTTCTCTGCATTTTTTGTGATATTTATATATTTTTCCCTCTAACATGATGAATTTCGCTAGTTGATTTATAAGATATTAACCTTACTAAAAGTTAAGAATAAGATCACTATTTTTACATCTTCTGTGTGCACTGATAATATTGATTTGATGATAATTCTTAGGGTTTTATGTCTATGTTCAGTTCTATAGTTCTGTCTCTTTTTTAAAACATTATTTTTTATTTTGTGTTTCTGAGTGTTTTGCTGCACGTGTGTCTCTGTGTGTGCCTACCTAGTGCTTGCAGAAACCAGAAGAAGAGGCTGAAACCCGTGGAACTGGTTGTGACTGCCCCGTGGATGCTGGGAGCCAAACGTGAGTCCCCAGGAAGGGCAGCCAGTGCTACTAAGCCATCTCTCCAGGTCCTTGCCCTCTTTTCTTACCAAGTTTTGGCATCACTATTTTGTTTTTTTGGGTTGGTCTTCCCTCTAGAATAAGATCAAGTCCCCTTTTTCTATACTTGGGACTCATTTTCGTAAGATTAACCGATTGTGGTTTTTCCTCCTCATATCTCTAGAGGATCTGCTTCCTAAAAGTGACCTGACTCCATATCCTTTATCGGAAGGCAATTCTGCTAGATTCTTTCTTCTTGATTCCGTTTTAACAATTCATGACTGTTAAGACCTTTTAGTTACCATACAGAATAATTTGTTTCACCTTGACATACTCATGAGTGTGTGTGTGTGTGTGTGTGCCTGTGTGTGTGTGTGCATGTGCATGCATGCGTGCTGTGTTCATCCCTGTCCTGTCACCTCCCCCCTCCTCACTCCCACCCCTTGCTGGCCCTTTTCTTTTTGTCCGCTTTCATATTACTTATCGTCTTAAATCTCAGTTCTGCTTATGAGAGAAAACCTGTGACTGTCTTTCTCAGTCTGACCCCCTTCTCTTCACACGGTGGACCATTTAGTTCCGTCCTTGTCCCCAACAAAGAGCATGGCTTCATTCTTTGCAGCCGCACGAAGCTCTCTTGTGTTCTTGAACCACATCTCCTTCTGAGAATTCCTTCATCTTAGCTTGGGCATTTTAGGATATAGTGATTCTGGATAATGTCTGGTAGTGTTTTAACCCTTTATGATATCACAATTTATATTGATTCCTAAAATATCACTTGTATGTTTGTTTGCTTTTTCTTGATCAGTCTCACCAAATTTGTTGCTGTTATAACAAACAAACAAGCAAACAACCTCTTAGCATCTTGCATCTTCTCTATGGTGTCTCTGTTTAGTTTTTGACTGTGTTTTTATTCTTTTTAATCTTGGAGTTTATTGTTTTGTTACTTTTGCAACTTCTAAATGTTACAGTTTAATTCATTAATTTTTGAAGTTTTTTTAAAACATAAAAACCTAATCTATCAATTAGATTCTTAGAACTAAATTAGCTTTCAGAAGTTTTTAATATGTTTAGCTCTAAATAACTTCTAAGTTTATTATTACATTTCTTTGTTCAATAATTTACTAAAAAAGTTTTGGTTTTTTTTTAGGTTTATGGGAATTCCTTCCTTCCTTCCTTCCTTCCTTCCTTCCTTCCTTCCTTCCTTCCTTCCTTCCTTCCTTCTTCTTTGAGACAGGCCCTTTTATTAGTAGCTAGGATTCCTGGAATTCACTATACAGTCAGGATATTCTTGAACTCATGGCAGTCTTCCTGACTCAGTTTACCTAGGGCTGGGATTATGGGCTTAAATCACTATGCCCAGCAGGTATTTATTAGTGGTGTGTGTGTGTGTTTGGGGGATGAGGGTTGAGTCTTAAATGCCAGGGCTTACACATAGACATCAGAGGACAGCTTTCCAGAGTTGGTTCTGCTCTCGCACTGTGGGATCTGGGAATCAAACTTACGTCATCAGGTTTGAGCATCAAGTGTTTTCACTCTTGCTGGCCCTTGTTGGTTTTTTTTTTTAAGTTATATTTTTAAGAAAAGGTTTATTTTTATTATTTTTAATTGTGTGTGGATGTGTGTGCTTACATGTGGGAATACATACGTGTGTGAAGTGCGCATGAAAGCCAGAGGCATCTTCTTCCCGAGAGCTGGAGTGACAGGTGGTTGTGAACCACCTGACGTGGATGCTGGGAACTGAACTTGGATCCTCTGGAAGAGCAGCCAGTGCTCTGAATTGCTGAGCTATCTCTCCGTCCCTCAAGTGATCTTTTTGTTATTGATTTAAACAATCGGATTTTGGTTGAAGGTGTGGTGTCCTGTTATTTTCTGGTATCTGCCGCTGCTGAGAAATGGTTAAGTCTAATTTGCATTTGTGGTGAACTCGCTTCAAGAATACCAGTTTTAAATATACTCTACTGATTTTAAATATATTCTCTTTATTTAAGGTTGCACAGATATATTATAAAGAACCTTGGTGTGAAGGTTTTATTGCTTTTATTTTTATTTGAGGCAGGGTCTCATGTAGTCCAGGTTGGTCTTGAACTTGCTGTGTTGCTGAAGCTGCCTTGACCTCCTGCTCCTCCTACTTTTACAGCATTGGGATCATAGGTGTACACCCCTGTGACCAGCTACAGTGTTTTAAACATAGATTTTGACTTGGGATTCCCAGAACGGTAAGTTGATTTTCCCCCGTTGGTTCTGGAAGACTCACAGACCATTGTCCTTATGCTGTATTCATCCTACGCTGGGTTCACTGAACTCCTCTGCTTCTCTGTGTTTTCACTCATCCTCTCCGCTAAGATGCAGAGAGGTTCTCCAGTCCTCTTCAGTCTCTTTGATCTTGGTGTTTATTATTTTGTTATTGTCCTAAGCTTACTAAGGTTGCCATGTAGTTCAATTATTTTGAAGTTTTTTTTTTTCAAATATGAGAATATAATCTATCAATTAGATTCCAAGTACAATCTATAATTTATTCTGTCTTATCTAATCTTGCCTACGGATATTGAACATCATTTAATTGAACACTTATTTTCTATTTCATGTCTGATCATTGTGAAGTTTGAAGCCTGTGGCTTCAGCTCTGCCCTGCACTCTCTGTGCCGATTGTTCATGGTGCTTTGTTTCCTGGGACGTGTTGTATTGTCTGTTGTTTTGTTTTATTCTGTTTTCCTGTGACTTTATTTATTTATTTATTTTTTGGAAACTATCCATGTGAATTCTTTGAATCAATTGTGTGTTTCTCTAGCTACAATATTTTCTTTTGCCCATTTGCTGGGATCAATCTTGATTTGTAAAGTCTGAATCTTTAGGATCTAAACAAACCACCCATCCATCTTGAAGCCTTTCTTGTGGCTACACATTTTTAGCATAAACCTTTCCCCTCCTACTTCATACTAATTTTTACAACAGGTTCTTGGGCTCCTTTCTCTGGAGTCCTCCTCAGCTCAATGCCTCCTGCCAGCCTCTGTTCTTTGGTGCGTCCTGGATTCATTAATGACACCGAGCTTATCCCTTGTGCCCAGCTACATTATGAAAGCAGTTCAGATTCTTCCTGTTTGTTAAATGCCTTCAGGGCAAAAAATAATAATAATACACATGTTCTCTTCTGAGTGTGTCTTAAGATTTTCTTGTTGGTTCACAAATACATGTCAAATTACTTGTGAGGAATTCTTAGCAAAATACGTTTGGGTTATTTTCAACAGGGAGACTGGCCAGGTGCTTGTTCTGCTGGAAAAGAGAGCCCCAGCCTCTTCCTCTTGTGTTCCTGCTTTAGTAGCATTACTGTTCCTCCGGGCAGAGGCTGTCTGTGGTCTACTAATGACTGTATACAGAAAACAAGAAAGAAGAAACACTGGGATGGGGTGGAGCTTTAAGTGGTAGAGTGCTTGCTTAGACTGCACGAAGCCCGGGTTCGATCCCCAGCACCTCATAAAACTAAGTGTATCATCAATACTGCCTGTAATCCCCTCAACTGGAGGGGGACCTGGGGGAAGACAGGTGCAAAAGGATCAGAAGTGTAGGGCTCCTGACTACATAGTGAGTTCACAGTGGGTCCTATAAGACCGGGAGGAGGGTTGGGGTGTAAGAGAGAATGCACAGCAAGTATTTTCAAAGCGTCACTTCCTTCCACACATCTTCAGGGATATTTTAAGCTCAAACTTATATTTATTCTGGTACAATTTGCTGCTTCAGCAAATGCAAAACCGTGCAATGAATCAAAACAATAGGAGTTCGTTTCTTACCAATTAAAAAGCAGAGGGGCCTGGTTAGTAGATGCCTCTCTCTCTCTCACTGATGATTTAAAGCACTTTGCTTTGAAAAGTACTGCCACTTCCAGCCCTAGGTCACCATGCCTGTTTGGACCCCATCAGCAGGGATTAGAACGTGGTGACCCCTGAATGACTAGCTTTTATTGGCCAGGCCTACATGCAGTGCAACCCACTTCCTCCCATTCTATTAGCCATATTTAATAAGATGGCCATATTCAACTGCCAAATGGATTTCTGGGAAATGTAGTCCATTTATTACCCAGGAAGAGGAGAAACAGGCTGTATATATCCTATTTCTTCGCTAAACTTCAGTTCCACCTGATTTCTCAGTTCTTTGAACCTGTATTCTTGTAATTAGTACCATTTGAGTGTATAATATAATTGCCCCTAATTAGTTAATGTTTGCACAGTCTAAAGCACAAACTGTGTAATATATTCCCTTAAGAAATGACTTTTGTGCCCCAGCTTCATGTAGCCCAGGCTGGCTTTGAACTCACTGTGAAGCAGAGGATGACCTTGAACTACTGACTCTTGCCTGCCCCTCCCTAGTACAAGGCTTACAGGTGTCCACCTCCATGCCTGCTCTGTATGGTGCTGTGGCTTGGACCTGGGGATCCATACATTCTAGGTAAACCTGCTACCAACTGAGCCCTGCCCCAACCAGCATGTGCTAGCCTATTGAACATATCTCCCACCACTAAGTTTTGAACATACAGGGTGCTTGTAAAAAGCAAAATTTCTCCTTTATAGAGAATATTTTTCTTCTTTGGAGATGCCTGCTATCGTATTTAAGACTATAGAATTATAGTCACAACTTATTCTCTTATTCCTTCAAGTTTTGTTGAGGCTTAAAATGGGTCAGATTAAGAACCTAGGGGAAAAGCTAAATCCTTGAAGTCTGGAGAGAGTTCTGCAGATCACAGGGTCCCAAATCTGTTTCTGTGGTTTTTTCTTGAGTGTTGTGTTGAAGTGCTGTGCTCTGCTTCCTCTGGATTGCTCTAAGAATTGATCACTCAGCTGCCAGCATTTGTTGAGGTCTCTGAATGTTGGCACCGTTGAGAAGCAGAACTTGGGAGAGATGAGCTGTACTGATACGGCCCCGCTATAGCGAGAGTTAGATAAGGGAGTGTAGGTAGACAAGCTACTCTAGGTGTGGAAAGACCTTTGCAGTTGACTTTGATTGATACCCTGTTGGTCAGACCCTGGGTTATTTGTAGGACATAAAAGAAAAAAGTAGGTGGCAGAGATGTTGCAGCAGGTAAAAGCAGCAGCTGTGTGAGCCTGGAGCACACGTAAGAAGCCGGATGTGGTCCTGTGCATCTGTCATCCCAACATTCTTAATGGGAGAGGGGAGGCAGAGAGGAAAATCTGCCCAAAACTCACAGGCTGGCGAGCCTGCACGATGCAGCTCAGCAGAAATAAGAGGCCATGCCTCAACAAGGAGGTAGCAGAGGTCCAGTCCCTGAGGGTTGTTCTCTGACCTCCACACACAGGTACACTGGTGCCCACAAACCACACATGGGTGCACATATATGCACACACTAAGGAGAAGAGAGCTAGGCACTGCTTCCGTCTTTTAGGAACCATGTAACCCTTCACCCTTTTGACTTTAGGCTTTGCTTAAGGGGCAAACCTCTGTTGAGGCCAGAGTTGAGCAAATTCACAACAGGACCTTAGCTCATGATTATTCCCCAGAAACACAGGATGAACTGGTCCCGAGGCTGCTGGCCTCATGGCTCCCCTGTCCTTGAGTTAACTCATGGCTTTGTTGTTACCTCAGTGTTTCCAGTGCTTCATTTTTATTTTCTGTTGCTTAGTAAATGACAATGACATATGGGCTGGAGTTAACTTGTTGGAATCATGTTCTGTTTTCTTTTCACTGAGTGGTTTTCTTTCTCCACTGCCGTGTACTATGGATGGGAAAGTCCCCTGACATCGCTGGACCGCTGATCTCTTACCCACCTGCTAGGATGTAAACACCATGCATGTGGCAAATCACTTTATGTGCCAATAAAGCCTGTGTTTTGGAAAAATGTTGGACTGTTTGTATCCAAAACATTGTTTGGAATCAAGTCATCTAAAATACACAAATTAAGAATAGGAAGTGATATCCTGAATAGCATCATTAAAATTCCAGGAAAGGACAGGCTGCAAAATACAAGATGTGGCGAGGCTATAATTAGGCAGCCACACCGCTGTGTCTGATTGAGAATAATACCACTTCTCCTCAGACTCCGTTCCAGTCTAGCCTAGAAGAGTTCTCTGAAAACCACCCAAAAGGCAGGGCTAGCCTCCTCAAAGGCCAGTACACCAGGCCCTGCACTACTGTGTTTTCCTTCGTGGAATGGGGGATAGAATTTTGTACAGAAGAACAAAATATAGTATTTTTAATTATAGAGGAAGAAAAGGGGACACCGGGGCTGGTCATATCCGGATTATCAGTTTCCTCTCAACTCTAAAATTTCTCATACGTGCATTGGTACATACACACACACACACACACACACACACACACACACACACTCGCTCACAAGTTCTGTCTTTTTACCAAGTCTCAGGCATTTCTGAAATGCAGGACTCAGGATCTGACAGACTGGTATCACAGTGGGTTCCATCTGCTGATGCGGCAAGGCTCTTGGGAGTCTCTTCCCCAGTGAGTGTTTGCTCATTTTTCTCTTTAATACTACACAGCACAAAGGGAAGAGACAAGAACTCATACGTCTCCCATGGCCACCGTGGTCTTTAGCTGTTTATGCTTAGCAGACTGCTTCCTCCGTTCCTGTCAGTAGCCAGACATTCTGATTTGTTTGTGGTGATTCTGGCCTGTGCCCACAGATGGGGTAAAATCCCCAGGATTTCCCGTTTTCATCTTCAGAGGCGTCCTCGTTTTCACGATAACGTTTGGTCACCTGGTTTGCATTGGCTGTCAGTGTCTGATATTAGTAGGTTAGTTTGTTTGGGTCTTTTCTTCCACTGAGAAAAAGTTGCTTAAAATTAGAAAGGAAAAACAAAGAAACAATCCAGAACTCAGTTTGGAGTACTGGCGCTCCATCAAGGCAGTGAGGAACTGTAGAACCACAGACGAAGGGGAAATCCAGAGAAGTGAGCTTTGGTGCCTGTCTCCTGGGACGGGTGTGACTTTGTTAATCAATATCTATAGTTCCTATGTCCTGAGGGCTAAAAGGTAAGACGAACAATTGGCCAGAGAACTGAAAGGTAAAAAGAAGAACCCAAGTTACCTTTTAGAATGCTTACTCCTGCTAAATCCCAAGAGAGAGAGCTTTTGGGGGTGGTGGAAATGGCCTTGGGTTGGATTCGGCGATGCCTATGGTTGTATGACTGAACTCATTAAAACCTGTAAATGAATACTTGCAGTTGGTGACTTTAATGGTGTGTGAATGGCATCTTTAAGGGTGTGTAAATGGTACCCTAAGCTGTTTCAAAGACTAAATGGATGGATTCAAATAAAGGAGGTGCCAGTGAAGAGAGAATTGTTGAGTTAGAAGATAGAGCAGAAGAATGTAAGCCCTGAGGCTGGCGTGTAGTTCTGTGAAGAAGACAAAGAAAAGGAGACAGAAGAAATAATTGGGGGAAGGAGATGTGAAAGATTTTGTTGTTTCTGTTTTGTTTTGAGACAAGTTCTCACTTTGTATTCCTGGCTGGCCTAGAATTCTCTATGCACGACAAGCTGGATTGAATTCATGGAGATCCACCTGTCTCTGCCCCCCCCCCCAAATGCTGAGATTCAGCACACAATTCACCATGCCCAGCTCAAAGGTTTCATAACCCTTTTTATTGTGGGTGTGTATGTGTGGAGGTGCACATGCTGTGACCTGTGTGTGGAAGCTGGAGGAAAGCTTGTGAGAATTGGTTGTCCTTGACCATCTGGGCCCTTGGGATTGAACTAAAGTCGTCAGGCTTGGCAATGTGCAACCTTATCTGCTGAACCATGCCATGGCCTGGAGAGTAGTTGAGACGCCCTAAAATATAGAGCAATGTAAGTAATAATAATAAAAAATCCAACATAGCAACCTCTCTGAAAACAAAACAAAAGCAAACAGCAGTTAGGATCAGAGGGACGGACAATCCTTTGCCTTAAGGGAGTAGCTGAAAGACTGAGGGCCAACTCTTTAGTGGAAGAATAGAAGTCACAAGGAAATGAAGCTGCTCTCTCTGATTGCTGAACGAAAACAACTGCTTATGTTTTGCATCTAAATTTTTCAAGAATGAAAAAAAAATCCATGGTATTAAAGGGTGATGTGCACTAATCTGTACTAGGGACAGATGAACTGGAGGGTGATGTGCACTAATCTGTACTAGGGACATACGAACTGGAGGGGGTCTGTCCCACAGAAGGAATATTGTTCCAGACGAATGCTCAGAGAGGCAGGAAGGAGTGAAAAGCAACAGAAACAACCATTAGTTAAGTAGACATTGACTACATAAATAATGACAATTGAGCCCTGTGGAGCTTAAAATAGACAGGGAATAAGATAAATGATGAAGGAGGAAGGAAGTGAAGTTGTTCTGAGCTCCTTATAGAGGAAGTGATGAAGAACTAATTTGTACCAGTCATTGATAAGGATGCGTATTTTAAACTCTAGATAATCATTAAAAGAATGATGAACAAACCTACAAACAACAAGATGAGAGAGATAAGCTAGAATAGTGAATAACTAGGTAATTCAAAAGGAAGTTGAGAATGGGAATAGAGTAGGTGATTACAAATTTTCAAAAGGATAGATTAAAACCAGGTGTGCCAGTGATTACATTGAGTATAAGTAGACTAAACTGCCAGCTGAAAGTCAGAAGATTATCAAATTGGACTTAACTTGGTACTCTGCATTCTGTGACTTAGGGAGATGCGGAGGGTCAGGTGTAAAGGATGTAGAAACATGTATCACAAAAAAATAAACCAAAAGAAAGAGTATAAAGCTGTGTGATATGAAACGGGTTCCCAGTTAAGGCATGCCGATGTTCCATAATAAAAGAATCCAATCCACTTCTTAAATGCACACACACACATTGAGCTGTAAGACCTACAGGGATAATTAGGGGTATCCATAAAGTTAGAAATTTAAACATCTCTCTCTTGTTGACTGATGTAATCCACAATAAAAAAAAAAAAAAAGTAAGGCTAGACACAGCTTGAACAAAGCTAATTCGCAAATATCATCTAATTATAGCATCTTGCAGTGAATAAATGTACACGTTTGTTTCAAGTGCACATAGACTATCTACCAGCATCTTTCATCTGCTGAGTCATCAAGCAATTTTTACATTTCAAAGGGTGGAAATCGCAGCCTGTTTCCTGACCATGGCCACTGCTACAGTCTGCAACAGTTAATGCGGAAAAGCATCCCGGAATGTTTAGGAATTTAAGTGAGGCTGAAGCAAGCCGCAGAGGCTAGAGCAGGTGCTCTAGAAGCCTGGGTTCAGTTCCCAGCACCCACATCAAGTAGCTAATGAAGGCCTGTAACTCCAGTCTCGGTGATCTTGATGACCTCTTTCCGCTTCTGCAGACCCCTTCACACATGAGGTGTGCATAAACTCGCACAGGCACACACATGTGAACATAAGGCTTTCTGTGAAAAGAAATGTAAGTGATCGTGGATCAAAGAAGACGTGCCAGAGACTGGAAGCTTGTGACAATGGAAACTGTGACATCAAAGTCTGTGAAATGCAGCTTTTAAAATCTTTATATCCTCAACTGCATATATTAGAAAGGGAGAGAGAGAAAATAAGTCAGCTTTCTCCACATTAATTTCAATAAGTTTTAAAAGGGAAAAAAACAAAGGCCCAGCTGGTTCTGGTGACACGCGCCTATTGTCCCAGCTACTCATGAGGCTGAGGCAGGGGAATCTTAAGTTAGTTCCTGGGCTGACAGAGTTCAAGCTTAGCCTGGGCAGCTTCATGAGACCTTGTCTCAAGATTGAAAAGTAAGATGGGGCTGGGGAGATACCTCAGTGATGTGGCACTTGCCTAGTTACTTACAACCAGCAATTAAAAAATACCATAAAACAACATTCCTTGAATTTTTTAAAAAAATAGGTGGAAGGAAGGATATAAAAGGCAGGATATGTGAGATAGAGCAGACATCAGAACCAAAGAACTAATAAAAACGAGGAAGTCCTGATGGTGCCAGTCAAGAAATAGCACCAGCAACGAATGTGTGAGTAGATCGAAAGACAGGAATGGAGTGTCATGAATAACCCATAGTAATATATTTGAAATTTTAGAAGTAATTGACAAATTTTTTAAATGCTACTTATCCAAATGCGTATAAGAAAAATAACAGTCTGAGTGGTTCCATATCTACTCGTATGAATATGTAATTAAAAACTTTCCCATAAGGAAAACTTCAGAGCCAGATGGTTTTACTGTTGAATTCACCAAATATTTAAGGAAGAAATAACACACATTTTCCACCAACTCTTCCAGAGAATAGAAAAAGCAGGAATACTCCCAACTTGTTTTAAGAAGCCCACAGCATTTTGATTCTAAAACCTGACAAAAATGTTATAAGAAAGGAATATTCCAGGTCAGCTTTTCTTTTGTATGTCAATTTAAAACACTGGGTTGGAAAGCACTAGAGAATGGCTTGGCCATTAAGAGCACTTACTGCTCTTGCCTAGGACTGTTCCCAACACCTACAGCAGGCAGGTCACAACCACCTGGAATTCCAGTTCTGGGATCTGACACCCTCTTCTGGCCTTCACAGGCATCTGCACTCATGTGATGTACATACACTCACAAAGGTATCACACATCCACAGTGAAAAAAAAAATCGATTTTAGCCACACAGTGGTGGCACGCGCCTTTAGTTCCAGTACTTATGAGGCAGAGGCAGGTGGCTCTCTGTGAGTTTGAGGCCAGCCTGGTCTACAGAGAGAGTTCCAGGACAGCCAGCTCTACATAGAGAGACCCTGTCTCAAATCCAAAGTAGAATACTAGCCATATAAATTCAGCAAGAGAGTGCTATACAAAGATCAAGTTGACTGTCTTTTGGAAATACAAACCAAGTGTGATTATTTGACTCAGTCAGTGTAGATATAAACATTAACAGAATGAAGAAAACAACAATATGATCAGTAGAAAACATAGGTGACATAGTCCAATATTTATTTCTGTTAATGAAAAAGGAAAATTCTTAGCAACTAGTAGTAAGCTTCTTACACTTAGGAGGAAATCCATGGAGCTGTTTTGGGTTGTTGAAAGGTTGGATGCATCATGCTTAGTTGATGACGTGTTAAAACTCTCTGAGACAGAGAGGCGACAGGCACACACGCTCAGGCGGAGACTCTCTCCACTTCTAATTGTGATTGAGTAGAAACCCTGGCTAGTGAAGTGAGAAAAGGAAGAGACAGAACGGCTTCCGGATTAGAAATAAATGGGTAAGACTGGAGTGACTGGAGTGAGATTAAATTACTGCATATAAAGAAAGCACAGGAGAAACTTTAGTTAGACTGTTGGGGCTGAGAGTGAGTTTGCAAGTGTCTAGTTTCATCGTAAACATGAACAAGTCAGCGGAAGTCTGGCTTTTCACTAACTAATAGAAAATGGGTTTGCGCTGGAGTTTACACTGGAGGAGGAACGATCAAGAACCTAAGGATAAGTCTAAGACACAACGACTTGTCTATTGAAGACCCTTAGCTATTATCGAGATTAATTAAAGAAATGGCAGGATGCTTATGAAATGGAAGACACACGTTTTAAAAGATGTCAGTTGATCTTAAACTGATGTAGAGTCTGTAATCCCATCAAAATTTAAAAAGAGTTTGGTGTCTGTGAAAATATATGATAATCCTGAAAGTTATATGGGAACACAACTCCAAGAATAGACCAGACATTCTTGAAATAGCATAAGAAAGTTTTATTTTCACAGATATTCAAATTCACCATTATGCCTGAATAATTGGAAGAAAGGTGGGATTGGCCCAAAGCCAGACAACACTAGAACAGTGAGAATAAACAATCCCAGGGTCAACTTGGGCACATAGGACACAGTGCTGTGACAAACATAGCCCCACAGGAGAGAAAGATGTGATGTCATTTATCTATTTTTATTTATATGCCTATATGAGACATGTGCACCGTGCATGTGCAGGTGCCTCAGAGACCAGAGGAAGGCATCTGAGCTTTTGGAACTAGAGTTATAGGCGGGTGTGAGCTGCCATGTGGATGCTGGGAACTGACCTTGCACAAGAACAGTAAGTGTTCTTAACTGCTGAGCCATCTCTCCAGCTCAGGACAGTTACCCTGTGATGATTGGTTATAAGTATAGAAAAATAATACATGTTGACCATGCCTAGATCCATCCCAGCTAAATGTTATATACAAGTGTGAAGAATAAAAATATTAAAACCTCCAGCAGTTAATCTAGGATAGTTAGTGTAGTCATAATTTTGGTCGGAATGAATTTACAGGATCCAGTAAGGCCAAATAAAAGGAAAAATCAGTTCAAACTGAATTAATAAGAAGGAAGAATTTAGTCCATCAAAACACAATTAAGCCG
>NC_022009.1:35528298-35544011 GCF_000317375.1 Microtus ochrogaster | reverse complement strand
CACCGCCCAGCTACTCATTTCTGTTTTTAAGATTTATTTATGTATTATGTATACAGTGTTCTGGCATGTAACACTCAAGAAGAATGAACCAAATCTCATTACAGATGGTTGTGAGCCACCATGTGGTTGCTGGGAATTGAACTCTGGACCTTTTGAAGAGTAGCCAGTGCTCTTAACCTCTGAGCCATCTCTCCAGCTCTAAACTCATTTCTTATGTGTGCAACCCACATGGGTTTTGCTGGCTTCTGTGTGTGGAAAGTACTCTTCCATAAATATGTTAGGTATACATGCACCTCAAAAGCCAGACAGAATGGAGCTGCGGCTTGTGTCTTGCTTGTTTAGACTAGAAGACAGGGTCAGCTGTAAAAGGGAAGGCAGTGCTTTGGAGGACAGCGTGCTAAGTGGAAAGAGAATGGCCAGGGCCTCGGGGTGCTGGCCCCCCGTCTTTTGTCTTGCATGATCACATGGGTGTTGGTTTTGCAAGAGGTCATTAAGCTAAGCTTTTCTGTCTTGTGTGCTTTTTCTTTTTATTTATTGTGTAACACAGCTATTTATTGTGTAATAAATAGTTCACAGGGGAAACATTTTTAAAAAGAAAAAGAAAATAACCCAACTTGAAGAGTCTTAATCTAAAATTGTCCATTGATTTTCTATTCTGAGAGCTTACACCTTTCCCCCTTCTTTTGAATTCACATTCTATTCATATTATGAGGCAATTTTTACTGATTATAAATCCTATCTTTCTTAGCAAACATTATACTTTGCGGGTTGTGTGTATAAACTCCTTTGTTACTTCCTTCCTTCTCTGTCTTCTTCCCTCCCTCTCCCTCTCTCCCTGATTTCCCCGGGCCCTCAGACTCTCGGTCCAGTACCACTCTTGTCCAGCCATGTCAGATCGTGCATTACTGCCACCTTCTCCTGCTCTGATCTGGCCTGGTTCTGCTCTCATCCTGTTACAGCGCAGCTTTCATGAAGGGATTTATTTTTTTCACACGTCTCTTATGTTTCTCCTGTTTCCTGGACCCCGTTTCTTTTTTGTTTGTTTGTTTCTTTTTGCTTGCCGCCTTTGGTGGCATGCATCCACTGTTAGTGTCTTAAGTGCTATGGTTTGGAAACCGTTTGCCCTACAGAGGTTCATGTGCTGGTCCCCAATAGGAACAACACTGAGGTGGGTGGACCTTTAACAGGCCTATCAGAACATGACTAGCTTATGTGACACAGACAATAATTGGTGTCGATACGCAGAGAGTGGGTTGAGTCTAGTGAGTGTGTGCTGTTATAAAGCAAGGTCTCTCATATACCTGGTCTCTTCTGTACCTGGCCTGTTTCTGTTCCTCTGTCATGCTGCACTGTCACCAGGCAGTTCTTACTAGAAGGCCAGTCACATGTTTGGCCCCCTCATGAGTCAAATGCCGTCTGTATAAACTATGAAGCCTCAAGTTGTTTTGCTATATTTTAGCATGAAGCAAACCAAGATATTAATCATAGGCGCTAAGGTTTCCAAGAACTTAATCTCTGACGCCATTGTTAGTCGCTATTAGTTGATTCTCTGCGATAAAACACCATGACCAAAGGCAACTTAAGGAAGGGAGAGTTTGTTTTGGCTAACAGTTCCAGGGAATACAGTCCATCGTGATGGGGAAAACATGGCGTGTGAGCAGTGATGGGGAGGGAAAACATGGCGTGTGAGCAGGAGCAGGAAGCTTTGTCGTGAGGGGGAAAACATGGTGTGTGAGCAGGAGCAGGTAGCTCTGTCGTGAGGGGGAAAACATGGCATGTGAGCAGGGGCAGAAATCTCCATGGTGATGGGGAAAGCATTTTCCCCCACACATAGCAAACAAAGCGAGAACAGGAAGTTGGGGTAAGGCTACAAACCTTCAACGTTTGTCTTCCCCACTCCCCAGTGACATTTTTTTTTTTTTTTGATAAGGCTCCACCTTCTAAAGGTTCTATGACCTCCCCACAGTGCCATGAACTGAGGACCAAGTGTTCAAATAAATGCTTCTCTCGGGGACATTTCTCATTCTAGCCACCATAGGCCCTTTTCATAGATGATAATAGGTCGAACCTCATTTTTGGACCTGCTAAGTCTGAAGTGGCCCTGGTGTTGGCTGGAAAAGACGTGTAGCAGGCAGTTGAGGATAGAGACGAGAGAGCATGATCGGAAAGAATAATCTAGACACCTCTCACAGAAAGACAGCTTTTGGGACCGTGAGAGCTGCGGCTATTCTGAGCAATGGAGAATATACAGCATGACACTTGATGGGCATGTTAGCGTCTTTAGTCTCATTGCCCAGGGCACCCAGAATAATCTCTTTCTCTTGTCCCAAGACACGAGTGAGATGTTTGCATTCTTGCCTGAAAGAGTTCTTGTGTTTTCCTTGTGACCAGGAGCTGAATGTCAGCTTCAGACACCTGGAAGTCCCCCACACTGTGTTAGGAAACTGTATAATGGTTGGGGGTGTGAGGAAGGAAGATGTTTGGAGTCAGAGACACAAAGTGGCTTTATAGTAATGATGGGAGGTTGAGAAAGTGTTCTGATTTTTTTTTTTTTTTTTTTTTTTTTTTTTTTTTTTGGTCAGCTTGACACAAGCTACACACAGTTATCTGGAAAGAGGAACCAGGTGAGAAAATGCCTCTTTCAGATCACCTGTAAGCAGGTCTGTGGAGTATCTGCTAGACTGCTAATTGATAAGAGGTGGGCCCAGCCCAGTGGAGAGTGTGTCAAGTCCTAAGTGAATGGGTCCTGTTGGCTTGAGCATACCCATATCGAGGACCCCAGTGCCTCAGACCCATGGGAATGGCAGGACTTTCCGCTGCTCTGTGGACCGGTGTTGACAGTGTGAACAGAAAGTATCAGTCAATCACAGCTTCCTCCTCCTGGGGGACTGCAGCCTGAGACTGCCCCCACTCCAGAGACCTCCTACCCAGATTAGCTAACCTGCCTCCTCCTTCAGCTGTCTGTGTTATAAAACCCACCCCGTCCTCATTCCTCTGTATATAATAAACAAGCTGAGTTTCTGAGCTGCCAGTATGTCTCCATCAAACACATGGCCCACCCAATCCCAGCTTTTTTTGTATGTTTTGTCATTTCTTCATCCCACCACCCTAGTCAGTTCAGTCCCATGCAAGCTGTGGCACAACCTGCTGAGCGTGGTGTCACCTCTGGGCAGGTGGTCCAGCATAGTCTAAAACAGGAAGCTGAGCAAGCCATGGGAGGCAAGCCAGTAAGCAACACCCCTCCATGACTTCTCCTTCAGTGCCTGCCTCTAGGTTCCTGTCTTGAGTTCCTGCCTGGACTTTCTTAGAGATGGACCATTACCTGAAGGTATAAGATGAAGGATGATGCTCTTAACTCCTCGCCAAGTTGTTTTTTGGTCATGGTCTTGATCACAGCAACAAAAAAGAAACTAATGCAGAGGCACTATTGAGCTTCTTTGTGTCTGAGAGGGGGAAGCAGGGATTTAGAGGAATCTGAAGGGAACAGCAAATGCTGGTGCAGCTGCTGTCCTGTATCATACAAGCATGTGCCCTACTCTGTGGTGGAGATCCTGGAGGGACTTAGCCTCAGGTACCATGGCCCTGGAAGCTACACCTGAGGGCGGATCTTGCAGATGACTTATTTTTACTGGTAACTCGGTTGCTCCAGAATGAGGGAATAAGTAGGAGAGAGTTGTCTTGATTCTGGGGAATGACCCAGATGTTGAAATAGAATCATACAGTTGGGGTTTAGCTAATGGGCAACCATCTAGAAATCATCTGTTTCCTTCTCTTGCCGAAAAGAAGGTTGGTGTCTCTCTTTGAGGGTTTAAGGAAGTAGAATCCATGTTTGAGACTATTCTGGGGTCCTTAGCTCTTAGGCTATTTTGTGGACTTACTTAGTTTAATTGAGATTCCTGCACTGTGGTTTCCCTTGGGCAGAGAAGAGATTTGGGTTAGAGACACTTAATATGTAGTAGTGAAGGTTTGCAATGTACTAGCCACTGAACAAAAAAATCATTTCTCTTCGGCCTCTCTGTTAGAGATTCATTTTGTTCACCCATGACTCAGGTGATGATGTAGTTGAAGAAGAGATTCTGGGCCTAAAAGAAGACCCATGCAACTTGTTCCAGGGAAAGAAAATCTTAAGATTAGATTTCCCCCTCTTGATTGATTTTTCTAGACACTGGAGAAACACTGATTTGGTGTTTGGAAAGATGGAGGTCTGGGTCACATGGGTTCAGTTCAAATTGTGACTTTGTTCTTATGTCCTTTACTCCCTGGATCTTCAATCTTTTTTCTTCAAAATAGAGATAACATATCTCAAGTTAGGAAAAAAGTTAAAAGAAAATATATTTATTTCTGTATGCTGATTGAGTTAAATATTGTTAGGTGTGTATTCTGCAGCAATGAAAACTATAGTCAGGGTTCCAACTACCATTCGGTTGAAGGGATAAGAAAGCAATGAAAAGCTAAATATATATCTATGCAAGGTTTGTCCATCTTAACCATGATAACATGCAAGGTTCTTCCACCGATGCAGTAGCTGTGCCATGTTAAGTGACCATGACCACATTGGCTAAAACCAAAGAAGGGTTCTCTGGATCTAAGGGCTCAACTGAAGAACACGGGCTATGCCAAGGGGTGGGTTGGTGGAGTCCAGGGACAGCCTGTGCTTATGATGCCCTTTGCATATGGCAAGAGGGCAGTTGGGTATTTCCTCCCAGGACTTGGATGGAGAGTGATGGAATTTGAAAGCCCTCACTCTCAAATGGTGTCTACAGCTATAATAATTGGGTGAAGTCATCCAGAGAGATGGGGTAGGGAAAATAGAAGGGCCTCCAATGCCTGGAGCACTAGTATTTACAAGGCTGGACCAAGGACACACTGGCAGAAACAACAAAGGCATTCTCACTGACACCCAGAGATTCGGGCTTGGAGTGTAATGATGAGGAGAATCACATGGCCCAGCCAGTGCTGTGTGCACAGTAGACACTCTGTGAGTATTAATTAGCCTCTCCTTTAATGGAAATAGCATCATTCATTCCTGGTTGGGCTTTTGAGCTTTTCATCCTTGTGTAAATTTGGTGTACTGACACCCCTCCCCATTATGTCTTTCAAGATTGAAATATAGAACTCTTGAAGAGCGGGGTGGGTTCCCCTTCTTTGAATTCTACCATTACCAGCTTGCAAGTCCACCCCGGAAAGATTCCTCTTTTTCCTTTGTAAGTTCACATGATTTAATTTGCCTGAGTAACCTGCTGTCAGGTTCTTGTAGCATCCTGACACCTAACTGAGTAATGAATGCTTTAGGCTTTTAGGAACCATTTCAGGTTTTTATTAATCACTGTTATGATTGCATATATGAATTATGAAGGAGTTATTTTGGTAGTTGGATTTCCTCCTCAAAAAATTTTTTTTATTTATTCATCACAGACTGACACCCCAACGAGAGAAATGGAGGCTGCTCTCCCTGTCCTGGGAAGACACTCCACGATGAATGTGGGTCACCTCCTAATGCCACCAGTGTGGATGTTTGAAGTTAGCAGTGAATGTTTTTCTCTTTACTCCTTACAGTTTAACTAGAAACCATCCGTGCTCCACACTGATGAATTAATGGGAACCACTTAAAGGTGGGGGATCTTTAGAAGGAATTTGTGGGTGTTTGATTCCCCCCCCCCCAATGGTTCCCCATCATTGGTGGCATCTTTCCTAGAATGGCCTCCCAGATAAATGTGTTGGTCTTTTGGAGTTGAACCATCTCAACACCTGGAAAGAGATAGAAACTAAACCCATAAACATCTCAAAAAAGAAATGTTATGGACTTCCCAAATGGTGTGGTTGTTGGAGTCCAGAACAGAATATGGGATGGAGTGCAGGCGGTCTGGTCCTTAGGAGTTCATCAAACAGTGAAAATCCAACAGTGTTTTATTAGCGGCTCCTCCCCAGCGGTCATCCCCAGACTCCTCAGACAGTTGCAGGTTCTCTGCATGAAATGTTGGGGGTCCTGCTTTGCCATTTTCCTGGGGCTGAAGGTAGATGTAGACCTCCCCTGCATTACAGAAAATTTTACTCCAAGCTTTTTGTTTGTTTTTTGTTTTTTGTTTTTTTGAGACAGGGTTTCTCTGTAGCTTTGGAGCCTGTCCTGGAACTAGCTCTTGTAGACCAGGCTGGTCTCGAACTCACAGAGATCCGCCTGCCTCTGCCTCCCAAGTGGTGGGATTAGAGACGTGCACCACCACCGCCCAGCCAAAGCTTTTAAGGCTGATAGAAGACTGACTGCTTCATCCCCTGCCCCCAGCACACTAGGCCAAGATGGATATGATCTTCTATGATTCTTCTACACTTAGGGAAAGGCTTCCGAGACTGGAACTAAAAGGCAAGGTTCTTAATAAGAAAGGAGGCAGCCTATCGGCTAGGGTCTAGTGCCTTGACAATTGAGTGGTCTTGGTCTCCCAGCCATTTTTAGCCTTCCTAAGTGGCTGGGGGCTGGTGTATGGAGGTAAATGGGAAAGTGGGTTGGCCAGGAGGAGGTCCATTTACAGAATCAAGAGCCGAAGGCTCCAGGCCCAGCTGGCACCTGAGCTGACTTCCGAGTGATCATGGGTGGCAGGCTCAGTACCCAGCAGATGGGCCACCCTTCTCATTTTGCAGTCTTTCCCCACAGACTTCTAATCTGATGGTATTTTCGTTTTAATTTACTTGCAACCTGGTTTTCTTCTTGTTGTAACAGCATCTCCGACAAAGGTGATAAAATGGCTGAAGTTAGCATTCAGATCCCCTCCTCGTGTGAGTGTTATATAATTATATATACATTTGGGCTCAAAGGTCCCAGTCTAGCAAATTCCCTTCGCAGGAGTACCATTTGAGGGCCCGTTCTCTCATTAATTTTATTTGACATTTATGTCAACATTACATTCCTAGCCTAAAAAGAGAAATCGCATGAGTACGCAGGGGTGTGCTCTAAAGTGGAGTATTTAGTTTGGCAGTGAAAAGCAGCTAGCTCAGTCTGCTGTGGCAAAGTGTTCTAAATTAGTCAATAGAAAGTGGTCTAAATGCACTCAAGTTAGATTGTTCTACGAAGTGCTAAATGCCAGAGCACGTGGCTGGTTTGGTATTTCTAAGATCTCCCTTCCCTCGCCCCAATCTGGGCTCCCAGAGTTGACTGAAATGGGTGTCTGGGAAATTAGCTTGGAAACCATCAGAGGCGTGAGGAACACGCTGAAAATCAGAGTCTTAGGGGATCTGGGGTGGAATCGGCTTCCGTGAGACTTGGTGAAGAAATGAAAGCCCCGGTTCTTCTTCTGTTTACTCCACTTCAGAGTCGGGGTCTGGTGAGGCAAATGGAAACAAGTCCCCGTCCCAGGTCTAGTAACAAAGAATTTTCCACACACTACTGATGAGGGGTGAGGCAGGTTTGAACCCCATCCAAACATCCAAAATGATGCTGTTTCTCTGCCCATTTGATCCTATGTTCACAACATTGCCTAGGGTTTCCAAAAGTAGACAGAAGCCGGAGCTGGTGGGCTTTTGAACCCGAAGTAAGAACTTATCATTAGTTAACAGTGTTTTTCTCCATGTCAGTGCTAAGTCCCAAAGTACCAGGAGAGAAGGAGGCGGCCCCAAGCCAAGGACAGCCATTCCTCAGTGCTGAGTGCTGATTGCCGCATGGCCTGCGGTCCCTGTCTCTGGAGCTCTGGGTGTTATTTGGCTCCACCATGACTTGCAGGCTAGGCATTTGCTCTGCAGATTTCACCAGTGCTGGCAAGGAGCTGCCTTTGCCAAACGTGGGGAGTAGACCCCTCCTCACATTCTCTCTCTTGTTTCAGAATTTTTATATATGCTTCCCAAGACTCCCTCCCCCTTCAACTCCCCAGCTCTAGCTTTGGCCAGACAAGCCTTCCAGTTCTCTTTATGCTTCCTTCAATGGGAAACTGAAAGGTCACGTGGTTGGTCACCAGCTGACCTCTGAGCCCATCCAGATGGCAAGGTCCCTCAGCGTCTTCGCTGGAGCGGTTTTTAACGGTGGCCTTCTGGAGTCAGCATCTCTTGGGACCCTCTGTGGGTTGGTGGAGGGGGAAGGTTTTATCTGAGATGACAGAGGGGGAAGGGTAATATGCTTCATGAAGAAGAAACCGAGTCTTGCTTAGCCTTTTTCCAAGATGGCTCCAACACCCACGTCAGCACCTCCCTTTGGCTTCTGAGGCTCCATTTTCCTTGCCTCATCTAGGCTACTCAAGCTTTTTGGGACTCTGTGTATCATCCGATCCGGCTGCCCAAGCTCCTGGCTAGCTATGCTCGTTTGTCTTGTCATCTTGTGTATAGCTGCTGCTGGTGGGAGGGTGTTTCGGTCCTGGATCCCCTTCCTGCACTGAAAAGGCAATACTCAAGTTTCTGGGGAAGGACTTTGGAGCTGGGAGAGCCTGGGGCTCCCTCGCATACATAGCTGCGTCCAGGAGGGTAAGAATCAGGTCTCCTGACCTGGGTTTATCGGAGAAGCTTCTTCTGGAGGTGTAAGTGAAGAGGAGACAGATAGGAAGCCTCCCTGTTGAGAGTTGAAAGCAGGTGCAGGCTCGCCCTGTTGAACAGAAGGACCTCCTGTGGAGTGCCAATCCTGGGGCTGTAGCTTGGGTTGGCAGAGCTGGAACTGGCAAATGCCTCTCTCCAGACCCTCATTCACATGTCCCCTCTGCCCTTTCTGGTAGATGATTGGAGGTGCTCAGAGTTCTCACCCACCAGATACATTCCTCTCAGGCCCTTGTCATCTCAAAAGCAACCCCAAAGCTTCGCAGGGCTTGTCAGCCTTGCTGCTGATCTGACTGTGTGGAGCCTTGCCTTTGCTGGGAGCTCTGCCCAGTGAATGGCCATTCCCTTGAAAACACATAGGCAGGTGGGGCTCCCAATTCGTTCTTCGTGTGTATTGCCTAGGTATGTGGCATATGGTGTCCTGGCCAGAGGAAACCGGAGGAGGGCATGGGTGTCCTCCTCTGTCACTTTGCCTTCCTCCCTTGAGACAGGGTCTCTTACTGAACCTGGAGCTAGGCTGGGGGCCAGCAAGCCCCAGTGATCCTCCTGTTTCTGTCCCCAGGCAGGGTTGAAGTTAAAGGGGTATGCATCCATGCCCAGCTTTTTATCTGGGTTTTAGGGATTCGAACCGGCGTCCTCACGCTTGCCCACAGAGCACTGAGTCATCTCTCTGGCTCTTGGGATTCCGAATTCTGGTCTTAGTCCTCACACCTGTGGCATCTGGCATGTTGCCCAGCCCGAGAATGGGGGACTCAGGTAACATCTGCACATACTTTCTTTCCTAGGATAATTTAGAAATTGCTAGTTGACTAGCTTCAGGGACTGAGGGTCCTGTCCCTGCTTTAAGGGACTACTGGGATGGCCACAAGCACAGCAGGCTTCCTGAACAAGCTTTATTGGCATCTAGCTCTTGCAATATGTTTTTAATATACCATGCATGCTGTATCTGAGTAAATCAGTAAGTATGTTTTGAAATTAAATATTTGCTAAGGGCCAGGCTCTTCTCGTGTTAAATTATTGATAACAAACTTCACAGACACTATATGAGACTTGATGATATATGATTTTTGAGTGACCTGCCATTTATTAGACTTTATCTATCCATGAAATCCATTTCCAATTCCGACCCTATCTACTCTGGGATTGCTTGCCAGGAGCCTATTCCCAAGTTTCTCCTTATTTCTCTGAAATATCTCGGGCTCAGCACCTTTCTCACGGCGCCTGATCTAATCTGGTCCCGATCACTTATCGCTGCTCATTTCCTTTGGCAGGACCTGTCAGACTGCAGGTGCATCTCAGGGACACTCAGAAGCACACGGAACCACCTCCTCCCACTTCCTGCATGGCAGGAGGTGGAGAGAGGTGACTCCCCCAACCAGAGCCCCTTGTTTAGGGTCAGTAAGCAGAGACAGGAGCACCCCAGAAGCAGAAGGAGAAGGGTTTGCTGCCTTCCTTCCTTCCCACTGCGGGGGGTGGGTTATTGGGCATCTCGCCACTTGACCTCTATGCAGTGACCCCTCAGCAATTAGAACCCATTTGCATGGTCCCTGAACTGAGCCCCGGGATCTTTGCTTCTCCCCCTTCCTCCCTGGCTTTTCTGCAGATAGGTCCCTGCTTCGGACTTCTGCAAGGGCCAGCTGGCGGGAGGGCTCTGACTTGTCATTACAGAAATAAAATTTGTCACCCCTGCATTCCCAACCTCAGTTCTTTCATGTTTAAGCAGCACTCCAAATCTTTATAAACATGTCAGCGTTTCTATTTTTATTTCCTAATTAATTCAGAAAAGGAGCAGGAGACACTAATGAAAGGAAAGAATAGGGAGAGGTAGGATGGAGGGTGCATTTGTATTTCAGTTGGAGGAGGCAGTTGAGAGACTGGGAATACCTAGAATTGGAGGAATGACCTGATGCCCTCCAGTGGCTGGGGGAATCCTGAGCTCTTTGTTTTTTTCTGTGGGTTTTAAAAATTGTATGTGAACAAACATTAGGCTGCATGTATGTATGTATGTACACGACATGTGTAACAGAGTCTTACCCTGCAGCTGAGGCTGACATGGAGTCCACTGTGTAGCCCAGGCTGGCCCAGAACTTGCATATATCCTCCTGTGGAATCGCAGGTGTGAACCGTGTCAGCTCTTCAGCGGCTGGAAGCTGGCCAGAGTTTATGAATAGACCTAAACTTACCACCAATGTGGCAAGCTTATATTTCTGTCCTAATGGACAGTGTCACCTCGTTTTCCCACCCATGATAGAGAATATGAATATTTATAAGTTGGTGACATGGCAACAGGTAAGCATTCTTGCTGCCAAACCTGATGACCGGAGCTCAATCCTTGGAGCCCACACGATGGAAAGAGACAACTGACTTCTGCAGGTTGCCCTCTGATCTCGACAGGTGCACTGTGGCATGTGTGTCTCACCCCCATGCAAAATAAATGAGTGTAAAAAATTGTTTTAAATAGAACTTCCATATATATTAATTTTAAATTATATTCTGAGTCTCTTGGAACTAATTTAACCTTTGTCTTGATAATTCAAGAATCATCCTTACAAACATTTAGAATGATATACATCAGTGAGTTCAGAAGCTCAGCAGTCTCAAGGGTGTGGTACTGTACTTAAATGAACTCTTCTATTGTTACAGAAAGCGCTAAGAGATGGACAGTCAGGACCCTCGTTCTGGTTGTTTAATCGTCAGTTGTGTAATCATTAGCACCCTACCTAAGCTGTCTGAGAATTCATTTCTTCACCCTGAAGATGAGGATGTCTGTCATCTGTGAGGATGAAGATGCTCTGTTAAGTCTCCATGAATTCTTAACTTATATGTGGTTGGGACAGTGGTTAAGAGCTCTCAGTGCTCTTGCAGAGGACCCTGGTTCAGTGCTCTTGCAGAGGACCCTGGTTCAGTGCTCTTACAGAGGACCCTGGCTCAGTTCCCAGACACCTACATCTGCCTCATAACCACCTGTAACTTCAGCTCCTAGGATCCTGGCTCTCTTCTGGTCTCAGAGGAACCTGTACTCACTTGTGCAAATACAGACACATACATCAGATTAAAAAGCTGGGGGTGGGGGTGGAACTATCTACTTAGTATCTGTCTTTAGAGAAAGAGTTTGGAGACCTGTGCTTTGCTGTTCCAGGCTTAGTTTTATCACTTTTAATTGCAGCTGCTCACCCTCCAAAATCTGCTTAAACTTACCACGCCTGCTCGTCTAGAACACAAAGATTCAGACATTGAGGGTACTTAGAAGTACGCTAGGACAACACAGAAGGGATGGTCTTGGGGCGTGGGGACTGAGTATGTAAGCTCGTCGAAATGTCCAGGTCCTCCTCGTTTGAATTTCTGGGTTGTTGAAATCATCATATTTTGAGATGTCTAGAAGCGGTTGTTTTGACTTTGCTGAGAGAATGGATTAAGAGTTTGCTGTGATATATAACACCTCGCATGTGGTTCCTTTCTACCAATGAACAAAAGTGGAGGTCAGAAGACCCGGGCTTAGCCCTTAGAGGCCAGATGACCTCAGATAACTGGCCCTTCATCTTCCTGAGATGGTTTCTCCATCATTAAAGCGGGGCGTGTTGGGTTTGCTCTTACAGTTCCAGGTGCTTTGGCTTCAACTGCCCTCCACGCCACGGGGCTGGAGAGGTGGAGAGAGTGATTCAAACAGGCAGTGGCAGGCAAAATCCCAAAATCTTCCAAGTTACCCACTGACTCACGTGCCTTCTTCCTTCACTGTCCAAGCTTGACCTCTGTCAGTTTTTTTGTTGTTGTTGTTTTATTTGGTTTGGCTTCAGGTAGCCTTGACTGGCCCTGGGAACTGCAGCTGACCTTGAACTCATGGGCTTCCTGCTCTACCTGCCCAGTGCTCGCTCTCTCTCTCTCTCTCTCTCTCTCTCTCTCTCTCTCTCTCTCTCTCTCTCTCTCTCTGTGTGTGTGTGTGTGTGTGTGTGTGTGTGAGAGAGAGAGAGAGAGAGAGAGAGAGAGAGAGAGAGAGAGAGATCCACAATCCCAGCACTGGGCAGAGGTGACATCGGGGTCCCTTTGAGGTCTAGTGTCTGGGTTAAACACTTCAATTGCTTCTTGTGCTCAGCTTGGAGACACAGCCCACAGAGGAAGCTGTGCTTCCCCGGGAGATGAGATTGCAGGGTGGCTCGTGCTGCTTGGCTGAGGGGGGCTGACACTCAGAGGAAGACTTGTCACCACTACCCTGCATCTAAGAACCCCGACTTCCAAGACTTGTAACCTCTCCTTTGAGTACAGCGCCCCATCCCCTTACACCCAGGCCTCTCGTCTCTCTGCCATCAGTAAGGAATTCAGATTATAGTGGGGTTGGGGCAGGTGGTGAAACAAGAGATGCTGGCTTTCAGAGAGTATGCAGCTCACTTTGTAGGTTGTCTAGGAAAGAGCCAGGTCTGCTTGTTGATATGATTTGTCCGCCTGTGTTCATGTCTGAGAAGCTAGGTCTAAGGTGGTAGAGACTTGGTGAAAGGCCCTCAGGCCATGACCCATGGGACTAGGACCCACATCAGATGTGGCATCATGCTGTTCTCAATTCCAAGCTACCGAAACCATGAGCCAAAGAACCTCTTCATGTTATAGCTTATTCAGTCTCAGGTGTTTTGTTATAGCAACACAAAACGGACTTAGGACATCTGTGATTCCACTCTGTGTAAATGCATATAGTAGCCTTTTTTCCCCCTGTTGCTTATGCTTCTTTGGACAATGAATAACAAAGCATTCATTCATTTTTTAAAATTGGATTTTCTCAATTGGCTCCAGATATTGTGCTAGTTGTCGGGTTCACAGCACTTCAGAGGGGCAAAGGACCCTTGTGAGTGAGGAAATTCTATGTAATTAGTAAACAGGACATGGTGTGGGTTACAGAGGGCACAAATAACCAGTGGCCAGCTTTGAGGGCACATTTACAGCCTTACGCACTCAGGAGCTCCCTGTGCAGGTGGCAGAAAGAGGAACTTCTGCCCTGTGAACACAGCAAGTTCAAAGGCCATAGCTGGAGGCATGGGGAGGGACTTAGCCTGTTCACACAATAAATGCTGGACTGACTGTGAAAATGGGGTGAGACCACAGAGGTGAGCGGGTGGGCTGGTGCTGGGGGACTTTGGATTTGTTCTGGTTCCTGTGGAAGCCCCTGGCCAGTTCTAGGCACAGGAATGACATGGTCAGGCTTCCTCCTTTAGAGCATCCCTTGCCTGGGCTGGCTTGTGCAGAACGGTTAGGAAGGAGGCTGGACTGTAGTCATGGAGGCCGGGAAGCAATGTCCCTAGACTAGAGTTAGGGAAAGGGGAACAGCTGAAATGGGGAAGATGAAGAGAGCTTCCTAGTAGGCTGGAATGGGAAACAGAGGCCTGGGGTGCTGGCATTTAGAAGGCAAAAGTTTACTGAGGTGGAAGAAATGAAGATAGGAGGAAGTAGGAGGTGGGTTTGGGTGGGGGCAGGTCTCAAGTTCCCTCTGAAATCAAGCTTCTTGGTGGCTCAGAACATCTTTCGGCCCAGCAATCAGGGACCACCTTCATCATCATGTCCTGCTACATAGAATTACTCCAAATCCTGAGAAGTGATCAGCTTTCTGGCCATGAAGACATTTGGGTCCCACCCTGTGCCCAGGTCTGTGTGGAGCGGGACCTCAGGAGTAAGCACTGTCGCTTGCTCCCTTTGCAGTTGCTGCTTAAAAGTCAACAGCTGCCGCTTGTCTGCACCCAGTGTCCCCAGTTTAGCAAAGAGCAGAACTCTGTAGCAGGGAAGAAGGGGCGGGTGGAGTCCTGAGGGGTTTCTAGCCAAGGAGGTAGTGCACATTTGTAACTCCAGAATCTGGAGATAGATGCAGTAGGATCAAGAGTTCAAGGCTAGCTTGGACTATGTGAAATCCTGTCTCAACAAAACAAAACACAAAATAGAGAAGGATAGCAGAGGTTTTCTTTTCTTATAACACTCGTAAAATGGCACTTAACAGAAAAGGAAAAGGTTGTATTATAAGAAAGAAATTAAAGATGAAAGAGGACCAGAGATAGCTCAGCAGTGAAGAGCAATACTGTGCTGGCAGAGGGCCTGGGTTTGGTTCCCAGCATCCTCATCAGACCAGCACTACCTGTGAGTGCAGCTCAGAGGTCTGCTGACCCCTTCTGGACTCCTCAGGCACCTGCACGCATGTGCACACATACCATCTCCCATATGCATAAAAGAGGATAAAACAGATCTTGGAAGATGAAAGACGCACTCCTTTTAGAGACATCCCTAGATACCTGGCCTTTTGGCTGCCATGTACTCCGACCTGGGTAACTATTGATTGGCAGTCGTATATACACGCCTACCTTCATCACCCCGCCCTTTTCCCTAACGGAGGGAACTTGGCAAGTTTGTAGGAGGTGAAAGTGAGGAGGAAGTGGAGGAGAGAAGAACTGTCCAGTTCCTTCAAAAATCCTGGGGACAGGGCTTTGGGAAAGGTGACTCTTGTCACAGACACGAATGGGTCCCAAATAAAGTCCTCTCTCCAAACTACCACACTCAGTAGAATTTTCATGTCATGGTTTCAATGTTGCAACCTTGGAGCCGGCACCCCCTGTGACATGCCCGTGTCCCGAGCCGGCCACTTTTGACAACGCAAAAATACCAAAGGCCGTGTCTTGTAAGGCTAAAAGCTAAGCGTTTGTTGCCTTTTTTTTTTTTCCAAATTTAAGTTATTTCTTCCCTGTAGGAAAGTAAAGAAATCGTGCTAAAATAATAATTAAATGCTGACAGGGCTCCGTTTCTCCCCAGCGTGAGCTGGCAGCAGTTTCCTACCACAATATTAGGTCATTTAAAGGAAAAAAAAAATCTGATTAAATACTTTCATAGGCTTTTCTGATTAGCCGCTTTTAAATGAACCAGCGACAGAAATGAAAGGGTGCGGTTTGACAGCCACAATTTACTTTGGGGGAAAGAAAGGTAAAACGGTAGCCTGTGTCTGCGTGAGGTTTGTACGGGGGCTCCTGTTGCTGCTCTGCTTGTGTAGGTTTATTTACTAGGCTCGAGCTTCTGGACACCTGAGCAATCATCAGTGGGGAAGGAGCGTGGTTGTCCCCGGGCTGGCTGAGCTGGAGGTTGAATTTCAAGGCCAGTCCTTTCTCTTTCTTTCTTTTCTTTCCCTTCCTTCCTTCCTTCCTTCCTTCCTTCCTTCCTTCCTTCCTTCCCTCCCCCCCTCTCCCCTTCCC
>NC_022009.1:35525492-35528198 GCF_000317375.1 Microtus ochrogaster | reverse complement strand
CCTCCCTCCTTTCTCCCCCCCTCCCCTTTCTCTGTGCAGGGGCTTTCATCTTTCTGGGGTTAAATGACCTTGGACTGCAGCAGGTTTCGGAAAGGAGTGTCCTTGCACGCAGCTCCTCCTCTGCACCCCTCAGCAGTCATTTTCTGCATCTGGTGGCTCCCTGCGTCTCTTTGTATTAACTCGCTGTGGCATGAGGCCTGGAGGCCAGATTTGACGTGAAGATGGAGCTGTTGTGT
Source organism: Microtus ochrogaster (assembly GCF_000317375.1). Lineage (NCBI taxonomy): Eukaryota > Metazoa > Chordata > Mammalia > Rodentia > Cricetidae > Microtus > Microtus ochrogaster. Next base: position 35,527,962 of record NC_022009.1, on the reverse strand, counting down.
GGCATATGGTAAATGAAGGCAGCGTTGCTAATTGTGCTTTCTTCGCTCTTTCTCCTTGAATTCTGCTGCTTGACCGTGGGTTTCTGGAGCCTGAAACCCATGTCCTATTTTTTCTTTGGTATGATCCCAACTTCAGTGGATATGGGAAGAGAGGTGTCATTGTCTCCAAAGTGAGAAAACCACAGAGTTTCAACTTCAGGGCTCATGCAGCCCAAATCCTTCATCTCAAAGGTCGGGATGTTGGATCTCAAAGGCTGTTTTGGAAGGGACTTGCAGAATGAAGCTCGAAGCTCAACTCACCCTAGTATCAGGCGAGCCCAGATTTGTCCTTTAATGCCGCGCTTTGCACAGATGTGTAGTAATTCATTTCCTAGAGCCGCCAGGATAAAGCGCTCAGAAGCCTAAAGCTAAGGAGCTGACAGGGTCGCGCAGGTGATGAGGGTCCCGTGGAGAATGTTCCGTGCCTCTCTGCTTCTGGTTTGGTCAGCAACTCTAGTTTCCTGGGCCCCAAATAGAACAACTTAATGAAGGGATGGCTTGTTCTGATGCACAGTTTCTAGAGGTTTATTCCCTGGTCTCATGTCCCTGTGTCCTTGGGCAGAGCATCATGGCGGTGAGATTGAATGGCAGAGGCTGTCCTTCCCTTATTGGTGGATGGGAAGTGGAGAGCAAGGCAGGAACCCAGGTCGGTTATAAGCTTCAATGCTCTCCTGAACTGTGACCTACTTCCTTCGGCTGTGTCCAGCCTGAAATCTTCCCATCTGTCCCATGTGGGCCAACCATTTAAGTGTAGCATCCTGCAGGGAACACATTGCACTCAAACCATAACTCCTCGGCATCCCGTGGCTAATCACTTTGTCCCTCCAGTCCCTCCCTTGATCATCACACGCCCTTCTCCATGTGTGGCTTCTTTTCTCGGAAGGATGCTAAGCATGTAACACTCAGGGCACACCTTACTCAATATGATCTCACTTGAAGCACAAGTCTAAGAGCCTGTTTCTGAAAGCCCACCTTCTGAAGCTCTCTTGTAGGCCTTTGACATATGCTCTAGGGGAGAGAGAATTCACTGCATAGCAGCTGGAACGGGGTGAGTCTTCCCATAGGGGGATTTTGGAGACATTTAACCGCAATGAATCATTATCACCTTCAATCGTTCTTTTAGAGTGTGTGTTCTCTCTTTATGCTTTTCCTGTCAAGTGAAGAACCTGAGTCCTTCCATTTATTATTAATGACCGTGATAGGTATCCTACCCTTTTAGCACTGAGGGAAAAGCATGTGAGTCAGTCTAGAATTGGCCATTAAAAGAGAGAAAGCTAGATGCATGTCAGAGACCAGATTTGCATTGTGAACGTTGTATTGGTAGCAATTCCCTGGGTCTTTAGAGAAGCATTTACAGCCCTTCAATTTGGAGAGTCCATCCTCTCCGCTTTTGTATTTATTCTACCGTTGTTTAGAACTTATCATGATTTTGACTATAGAACAATGTATTCTATATTACTTATTCTATAATAACATATTCAGCAATTAATCAGATCTTACCCTTCTATTAAACTGTTTTTCCCCTTTTGCTCTCATTATGCTAAATCCCCACTGTGCTCAGAGTTCACCAGGCTACCCATCCTTGCCATTGCTGTCTCCCACCGTTGCCAAACTGAGTCTCCCACAGTTCTGTTTCCTAACCCTTCCACTACATGAGGCCTCATACCTGCGTACCCCAGCTCCAGGCTTGTACCTCACACCCTTCCTTCACTGCTTCCCAACAACCCACACAAGAAACCAGCACCTCTGCGCTAGCCTGCTCTAGAATGCCCCAGCACCTCTGCGCTAGCCTGCTCCAGAACGCCCCACCTGTACCTTATTCAAATGTGTAGGCCCCCATGTTTAGACGCCCCCCATCAAAGCAGCAGAGCTGCCTTGTGCTCAGGGTTCTATCATGGCTGTTTTGTGTAGGTTCTTGCCTGGCTCACTGTGGTTCTGAGCCTTGGATGGGATTGACTATCAGAATTATTCAAAACTCATTTATGAGAAGTGCTATAAATATGTTTATTACTTCATGTGCCTCCATTTGCCTACCTGTAAAATGGACCTATTCATCATAGTAACTGGTGAGAGTGAATTAAGTCCCATAGGGCAGTACCTGGCTAACAATGCAGCATCACTAATGGCTCTCCTTCTCTTAGCAGCAGCATCACCATCAGTACCTTTGTAGATGGGACCAGACGGCCCTGGAGGACTAGGGTTATGCTTCTGAGTCTCCTCCACATGGCCTGGAGAGACGTCTCAGCCTTCAAAGGCTGAGTTCACAAACAAAAACATGTCTCCTCCACATGGGGGTTCCTAATAGGCCTGCTCTGTGCAGTACATGCTGGAGACGTTCATGTTTCCCTTCTTGTGTTTTGTCTGTGTCTTTGTCTGTGTGTGTGTCTGTGTCTGTCTGTGTGTATATGTCTGTCTGTTTATGTCTGTCTGT
>NC_022009.1:35522987-35525202 GCF_000317375.1 Microtus ochrogaster | reverse complement strand
TGTGTCTGTCTGTGTGTGTGTCTGTGTCTGTCTGTGTGTATATGTCTGTCTGTTTATGTCTGTGTCTGTGTGTGTCTGTGTCTGTCTGTCTGTGTGTCTGTCCGTCTGTGTGTGTCTGTGTGTCTGTCTGTGTGTATGTGTGTCTGTCTGTGTGTCTGTCTGTGTGTGTGTGTCTGTGTCTGTGTGTGTGTGTCTGTGTGTGTGTGTGTCTGTGTCTGTCTGTCTGTCTGTGTGTCTGTGTCTGTCTGTCTCTGTATGTGTGTCTGTGTCTGTCTGTGTGTGTATGTCTGTCTATGTCTGTGTCTCTGTCAGTCTGTATGTCTGTGTCTGTGTGTCTATGTGTGTCTGTATGTGTGTCTATCTGTGTCTGTGTGTCTGTGTGTATGTCTGTCTGTGTCTGTATGTCTGTCTATCTATGTCTGTCTGTTTCTGTGTCTGCCTGTGTCTATGTTTGTCTCCCCTCACACACACCTTTTCTTTTTTCCTAAGATATTAAAATTTCTACTGATTATCCCAGTCTGGAATTCCCTAAATGACAAGTTCTCTGATGGCAGTGTTGATTTTGACTCTCTATCTAAATGAGTGTGATAAGTGAATCTCCATGACGATGTAAATGTCATCACTCAAAAGTAGTCCAAACTCATTTTACTTTGATGCCTCCTCATCAGGATGGAACATAGACATGTTTTCAAATGGAGTATCCTCTCTTAGGTTCCCTGAGCCTCTTTTGACAGCTTCAGGGTTTGTGCCGTGTCCTTGCAATGACCCCTGGAAGGGCCAGACGTGTGCATGTTTTATGGGGTAGAAAATTTCCAAGCTAACTTTCTGTCCCACCATCCTGTGGAGGGAGCGTAGAGAGGTGAGAAGGGCCAGGGCTGCCATCCATGTGACAACTGAAAGTCTAGTGTCAGCATGTGACCTCAAGTGATGAGAAGGTAGTAGAAGGCTGTGCCTGACTGTGCAGTTCTATAACTCCAACTACTCAGGATGCTGAGGCAGGACAGTTACAACTTCAGGACCTGCCTGGGCTCTACCTGCTCTGGCTACAGAATGAGTTCATGGCCAGTTTGGGCAACTTAGTAAGACCTTGATAAAAGCAACTTTATTTTTGAGACACGGGTCTGACTATGTAGTCCCGACTGTCCACACTAGCCTTAGACTCGCAGAGATCTAGCCTTTGCATGAGCCTCCCAAGCACTGGGATTAAAGGCATGGGCCACTATGCCGGACTGAAGCCAGTTTTTAATTTACTCAATTTTAAGAACTGGAACAATAGCTCAGTCTTTAGTGTGCTTATAGACCTGTGTTCTTTCCCTGGACCCCATGTAAAAAAAAAAATACAAATCTGGTGTCATGGCGTGTGCTGTGGGTATGAAAGGAGGCGTGACTTTGGCACTCGCTGGCCAACCAACCTTGCCTACTTGGTGAGTTCCAGACTAGTGAAGGGATCCAGTCTTTAAAAAAGAAAAAGCAACCATGTCCAGCAGCTGAGGAATGACGTCAGGTTATTATTCTTTGGCCTCCACACGGGAGTGAATACACACACACATCTTCACAGGCACACGCTGGACTGAGCTCAGTGGGGGAGCCCTTGCCCAGCATGTGTGACACCCTACCTTCACTCCCCAGGACCTCCAGGAAAGACAAGGAAGTAGCAACTCCTAAGCTATGAACAGGCATTGGTAGAAAAAGCTAAGAAAGCTCTTCTTAGGGAGCTTGAGAAGATCCTTGTTCTTGCTGAAGAGAGCTGACAGACATCTCCACCCATCCCGTTGATGGAATTCAGATACTTGCTGGAACACTGATGACTGAAGCAGGAAACAGAATTGGGGTCTTGCTGATGAGTGCGGTGACCACAACCTCTCTGAAGACCAAACTGACAATGTTAGATGAAATAGAAGTCCATGCATCTTTGGTCAAGCAATCCCATTATCAGAGTTTACCCTGCAGATGTATTTACACTTGTATTTTCTTACATGTATTTGTTTGCGTGTGTGTGCGTAGGTGCACACGTGCATGCAGGGAGTCGGCTCTTTCCTTCCACCTTGTGGTGCCTAGAATCAAACTCAGGTTATCAAGCTCAATGACAGACTCCTTTTCCTGGTGAGCCCGCTGTTGTTCTTTTTTAAAAAATGCTGCAAGATCCCCAGCGGCAGTAGGCAGCAGAAATGCTGTAGGTCCCAAATGGTGGCGGCAGGCCATGTGGTGGCAGGCA
>NC_022009.1:35515996-35520996 GCF_000317375.1 Microtus ochrogaster | reverse complement strand
TTATAAACAAAAGCGCCGTGTTTGCTCATTTGCCTCCTGAGTTTTGCTTTCTAAATTTGTTTTACTTTTGTTTGTACTTTCCTATTATTTAAGCAGAGGGCAATTTTAATTATGTTTGTCTTTTAACTCAACTCACAAGCACCACTTGATCATTCCTTTTCCCAAATTGTCCCTTCTGGGGAATCCTTGTGGCCTTTATTGCTATGAAGAACCAATGCAGTATCTTCACCCCGCCCCCTCAGACTAGTGTGGCTTCCCAGAGATTTTCACTTGCAGGGGGCCTCGGAACAGATGCCAAATGGGCTATTTGAAAGCACCCCTTCATGTTGGTTCAGCATTGCTATGCATTAAGAGAATTTACCCCTGTTCCTGTGGAAATGCCCTCCAGCTCCCAGAAGAGAGCTTGCTGTATAGTGTGGACGTATGCAGTTCGGAGTGAAAGGCCGTGCTAAACCAAGGGTCATGTGTGTGTTTCCGTGGTGAACTCACATCCTTTGTTTGAATGGGGTTCAACTTGTTCATTATTCATACCTGTATGTCAGAAAGAGTACACACAGCTTTGTCACATGTGAACCGAGGGCTCGTGTTTGCTGGTAGGTTCTTGAGTTTAACTAATATTTTCAGATGTTTCCCTAAGTACAGTTTCATTTACACAAATGAATGCTTACATCCTTCACAAAATAAACACGCATTCCCGAAAAGCCTTTGTCTCTTTGTGAGGTGCTAGGGGTCAGAGCCAAGGCCTTGCACGCGCTGGCAAGTGCTGTGGATCTGAGCTACAGCCCCACTACTGTGGGTTTTCAGACGTACCTTACAGTGTATCCCGTACTACAGAAGTAACAGTTGAGATGTTTTTTTGATGGAAACCAGTAAGTCTCAAGGCAACAGATTTCCTTCTATTTTCATTCAAGTGGCTAGCTCCAGCTCAGTAATTAATTTTACAGGGATGCCTACATTGTAATAACGACCATGGAGAACAGTCCTCCATTTTCTTAGGTGACTGCTACTGGGCCCTCAATGTTTCTCGATTCCCAGCTCTTTGGGGAGGTCTTGTATATGGAAACATAACACTGGAGAACTGTGCAGGGAGACCTTTACTGCCTGGGGCTGACATCATGGAGGTTCTAGAAGGGGTGCACCTGTCGATGACTTGGAGACACAGGACCATCACAGGAATAGACACAAGGAAGATGGCCTGGAGACCTGCCTGCGTGGAGGCCATTGCTGGCACAACATCCCCTCAGTTCCCCATCTGTGGGAAATGACACCAGCATCATGGAGTCCTGCTTGAGGCACAGCAGTAGAAGGGGCCGAATAGGGTGTGCTTTGCGGAGCACGTGAGGCGAGTCGTAGAGAAGTCATGCTGATGGTGGGAAGTCAGTCATGGTGATGGTGGGAAGTCAGTCATGGTGATGGTTGGAGGGATCAGTGTCGGCAAGGATGGGTATGGATGGGACAGGTGTAAGAACAGATGTCGGTACAGCAAATCTTAGAAGTGGTGTTTGTAGCACAAATTCCAGAAGGACGGGTGTCAGTAGGAAGGACGGGTGTCAGTAGGAAGGACGGGTGTCAGTAGGAAGGACGGGTGTCAGTAGGAAGGATGGTGTTCATAGAAAGGATGTGTTGGCAGGGAGGATACATGTTGGTAGGGAGGATACACACTGTCAGGAAGGACACAAGTTGTTGGTAGGAAGGCCAAAGGTTGACAGGAAAGACACAGGTTGGTAGGAAAGACACCTGGCAGGAAGGACAGGGTTGTTGGTAGGAAGGACACATGTTGGCAGGAAGGTCAGAGTTGTTGGTAGGAAGGACACATGTTGGCAGGAAGGGCAGGGTAGTTGGTAGGAAGGACACACATTGGCAGGAAGGGCAGGGGCTGGCATGGCAGGCTGTGTGGAAAAGTTAGAAAAGTTAGGTGTGGGCACACCTGAACTACTTTCTATAAGCTGAATGTGCAGAGGACCAAAAAAGAAAAGATGGACCTACCCTTCTGTCCCCCTTGTCCCAAAGGGCATCCTGTATAGGATGTTCCCCCACCTGACCATGGTATCATTTGCCATTAAAAAATATCAGCCCCTCTATCTTGTGCTGTAGTAAAAAATCATTTCTTCAGTTCTTAGTAAGTAAATGGAGTCTTCAAGCTCAAACCTCTGCCCTGGGCAAGGAACCAAAGGATGTCACTGTGCATAACTTCAAAGACAGATGTGATGTTTAAGGTCTCTGCTCTCTGAAGGAATTTCTTTTAAGGCCCTCCAGAAACATTCGTGTGTGTGTCCCTCCAGTGTACCAAGGAACAGCAGAAGAGTTAGTCCGCACCTTGTCCACCCTTTCCCTCAGAGGACGTGCTCTGTCCCTGTCTCACACATACTGTGTAGAGTCATAGATCATGGGTGGTCTCTAATGATATTAATGCAGTAGTGGGGCTGGGTAGTTCAGTGGTATGGCTCTTGCCTGGTGGGCAAGAGACCCTAGGTTCAATCCCCATGCATGCGCACAACACACACATACATACACCACAGAAACAGACAGAGACACACACAGAGAATGGTATTATTCTCATTTAGAGGAACTGTGGGCTCAATTATACCATCTTTGTGTTTGTGTGGGGCAGTCACCTATGGTTTCAAGAATTCTTGAATTTGTGTGTGTGTGTCTGTGTGTGTGTGTGTTGGGGTTATGACTTGTATGGTAATGAAACAAACTGTTTTCTCCCCATCTCTGATCATACATCCTTTCATGTCTTTGGGTGACAGGTCACGCAGGTATATTGCAGCTGTTGATTAAAGATCACCCCACACACACCTCTCTCTCTTCTTTTCCCTGAATTTGGCACAGCGGATGCCCTCTACCTATAGAGGCTTTTTAGTGAATTGTCTAGAAAATGGAGAAATGCTAGAGCTGCCCAAATGCTTGCTGCTGACTTGAAATGCCTCCTGGCTACATCCTAGTTTTGAACATTTTGATTTTGGAAATGAAGACCTGTGTTGTCAAACCTAGGAGGAACAGACCAAAGGAATAGACAGGTATGGGGTCCTTGGAAAGATTCCATTTACTCCAGACCTGGACTCAAGACAGGGATGCTTTTATAGTCCAAGACTGTGGAGCTTGCTTTCTTCCTAGAAGCCTGTGGAGTGCCAGAAATGCCAGTGGGCTGATACTGACTGTGGAATCCAGGACTGTGGTGCTTTTTTATTGTTCTTTGTCCTTCACCTGAGTCCCTCCTGGTCTAGAGGTCAGAGACACAGGCTCTGGTCCTTCCTTGGGATGCTCGTGTACTTGCTATGGCTCCTGGGAGTCTTTTTGCTGCATTTCTCTCAAGGAGCACTAACTAGCCTGCCAGCGAAAAATGTAACCACATATAGACTGGGAACCTGACAGGCTGAAGCTCCCATCCTTGTATTCCAGACCCATGCCCTCGGGCAGGCTGGAGATAGCTTAATGCAAGCATATTTGTAACACTCTGGTTCCACCCAGATCAAAAGGCATTGAGTTTACCCAGGCTGCAGCCTCTGAGATGAACACTGGCCTCTGGAAGAGAGTCGACCATGCCTTGACTCCAAAAGGAAACACCAGCTCTGTTATGGGTGTTTGAGCCAATACAGGGACACTTTGAAGTCTCTTTGCCTGTAATGAAACAGCTTCCATCCTTCCTCTGCTCCTGTCTTGTGCTAATGCAAGGTTTGTGGATCCTTCTACAGTAGTGCTTCTACAGGGCTGTGGAGGAATGGAAGTGAAGACACTTCCAAGCTAATAGATGTTGGGGGCCCAGGAAGGACTCAAGGTGGATGTTTTGATGCCAGTGGGGTTATTGCTTAACGTGAAGGAAAGCCTCTGGCATTTATGTGGCCTTGATTAGCTTCCTTCAGAGTTTTAGCTTCAAAAAATAAATTCTTTGTGTGCGTGCGAGCATGCATGTGTGTGTGTGTATGTGCGCGCATGTGTGTGTCTTATTTTAAGGGCTGGGAATGTGTTTTAGCTGGCAGAGTGCTTGCTCAACATGTACACAGCCCTGAATTGGATCCTCGGCACTCTCTAGATGAGGTATGGTGGCCCAAGCCTGTAATATCAGCAATCTCAGTACAGAAAATTCGAGGACCTCCTGGGTGACATAAAACCCCATCTCAAAAACAAAATAGGGTGGAGAGATGGCTGAGCAAATTAAGCGGATGTACTGTTCTGACAGAGGACCCATGGTTGGTTCCCAGCACCCACAACCATCTGCAACTCCAGTTCCAGGGTATCTGACACATTCTTCTGGTCTCTGCAGGCACCGAACACTCATGTGGTACACAAACATGCATACAGACAACCACTCACATACATGATATTAAAATAAAAAACTTTAAATCTATCAAATGACAGACACACACACACACACACACACACATATATATATATGTACACACATATGTTTTGATATTTCAAGATGATTTCTCTATAGAACCATGGCTGTCCTGGAACTTGCTCTGTAGATCAAGCTGGCCTCCAACTCACAGAGATCCACCTGCCTCTGCCCTCTCCTCCAGAGTGCTGGAATTAAAGGTATTCACCACAATGGATTATCAGGAATTTTTTGTTTATTTTGTTTTGTTTTTCAAGACAGACTCTCAGTATGTAGCTCTGACTGTTCCAGAACTCACTATGTAGACCAGACTGGCTTCAAACTGTTATCATTCTAATTTTATAAAACAAAGGACTGGTAATACAAACTTTAAAAATCAGTAAGCATTTAATTGCAAACTAAAGAAGTCTTTTGAGATAGATAGATGACAGATAGATAGATAGATAGATAGATAGATAGATAGATAGATAGATAGATAGATAGACAGACAGACAGATGGGTAGATGGATAGATAGATAGATGGATAGATAGATAGATAGATAGAAAGATAGACAGATGGGTAGATGGATAGATAGATAGATAGATAGATAGATAGATAGATAGATAGATAGATAGATAGATAGATAGATAGATAGATGGGTAGATGGATAGATAGATA
>NC_022009.1:35494638-35515706 GCF_000317375.1 Microtus ochrogaster | reverse complement strand
AGGAGCCTGAAGATATGGCTCCTTTGGTAGATTGCTTGCCTAACATGTATGAAGCCCTGGATTTTATCCCAAGTACCATAGCATGCAGCTGTAATGGTAGCACTCCAGACTCAGAGGCAGGAGATCTGACACCTCCCTGTGCTATGTAGTAAATTCCAGACTAGTGCTACATAGAAAAATACTCTCTAAACAAAACAAGGCAATGAAGAAAAACATGTCTATAATCTGGGCATGGTGGCTCATTTCTGTAATCTCTGCTTTCAGGAGGCTGAGGCAGAAGATGACTGTTGAGCTCTAGGCTTAGACTGAGGCCCTGTCTTAGAAAAAGGGAAACCCATTAAACAACCCCTTCTGGTAGTTCTCATTTGGAAAGCTTTTGTCACTGATCAGCATTGGGCTGTGATCACACATTTATAACAATAATGTTAGGTTATGTAGCTTACATCATCCATACATACGTATATACACAAAAATTTAAGAGAAAATTATAATTATTATGGCAGTTACATTTACATTAGGCTTTTAATTACAGAATGCTTTTACATACATTATCCCGTGTGATCAGTTAGCACATGCCTTCAAAACATAAATTAGCCTTAATAGCCTAAGCTAAATAGAATTAAGAACAGAAGGGAAGTAAGTCTAGTGTTTAAATAAACTCATGGTGTCTTAGAGTCAAATATGAATAATTTAAAAAATTATCTACTGCTTTGGTTTTTCTTGTCTTGATTACCCTACTACATTAGCAAAAGTCAAAAAATATACCATAAGGATATGGATATATCTTTGTAGTCATATATATAGCATAGTTGAGTACTTACATGTACTTACCATGCTTTTTCTGAATATAAAATCGGAACATATATTTTGCCATGTATGAGTCTGTGTATATTAATTATACAGGAATAATAAGGAAAATAATTAAAATATAGCAGGAGGAAAATCTTAGGGCTGTGAAGGACAGAGAGAAAGGGTAGAGGATGTGTGCACCAGAGAAGAAACTATTGTGACTTCTTCCGTGAGTGCAATTTGCAATCATTGCATCTCAAATTAGGAAAGAGAATTTTTACTCTCAATGATAAGTGTGTCTTTTTCCCAAACTTGTAACTTTTTATTATACCTATTTGTGTGTGTGGTGGTTAGTTTTTATCAGCTTGTATAAACCTGGACATATCTGGGAAGACAGAGCATCAGTTGAAGAATTGCCTCTAAATTAGATTGGGCTGTGAATCATTTTCTTAATTGTTCATTGATATAGGAAGGCCCAGGCCACTATGGGCAGTCCCATCCCTGGGTATATGAGCCTGCACTACAAAAGAAAGGAAGCTGAGAAAACCAGAGAAAGCATCCCAGTAAGATGTGCCTCCATGGTTCATGTCTTCAGGTTCCTGCCTTGAGTTTGTGCCCCAACTTCCTTGATGATAAACTGTTCTTTGGCTGTATAAGATGGACTATTGTAAAAGGAGGAGTGGTGGGCCGCTTCCCGCCGCCCAGCTCCTGGCTAGCTTTACCCAAAATAATTAACACGGAAACTGTATTCATTTAAACACTGCCTGGCCCATTAGTTCTAGCCTCTTATTGGCTAACTCTCACATCTTAATTAACCCATTTCTAATAATCTGTATATCACCATGTGACTGTGGCTTACTGGGATGAGTCTAACCTACGTCTGTCTTGGAGAGGAGAGTCATGCCATCGGCCTGACTCTGCTTCTTTCTCCCAGCATTCTGTTCAGTCTACTCTGCCTATCTAAGCTGCTGTCCTATCAAAAGGCCAAGGCAGTTTCTTTATTAACCAATGAAAGTAACATATAGACAGAAGACCTTCATACATCAATGGACTAAGTCCTTTTTTTCTTTTGGTTATGGTGTTTATCATAGTAACAGAAAGAATGGGAAGAGGCAAAGATGTATGTTCTTGGCACATGTGTAGAAGTCCGAGGGCAGCTTGTGGGAGTTGGTTTCTCTCCCATGATGTAGATGCTGGGGATTGAACTCAGGTCTACAGTCTTGGTGGCAGTTGCCTTTACCTACTGAGCTATATTGATGGCCCATCTAAACTTAAAACACACATGATAAGCCAGATGTGGTATGTACCTTGAATCTTACTTGGTAGGTGGAGGCATGAGGATCAGAAGTTCAAGGCCATCCTAGACTCCATGAGATCCTGTCACAAACAAATGCTAACCAGCCAACTTCAGCTCAAGTGTTTTTATCATGACTCTTTGCATATATGTATATTTCATTTAGAATGTTCTTTTTGAACAAGATAAAATCTTTTTTCTAGCTCCTCATCCTTCCTCTTCAATAGAAATAAAGGGTAGCTCCTAGCTCATGAAGTTTCCCCAAAAAGACCATGCTTCAGTATTTGAACTGGTAACTGTTTCTCTAAAGAAGAAGTAAAAAAAAATCTGTGGAGGATCAGTAGCTTAGTTCTAAATCTCAAGCCATGTTTTGAAGCTTTTGAACAAGATAGAACTTCAATCAAGCATTAAATCATTAGTTAGTGAACTTAGGCAGTGATCATTGTACGAATATTTACTGTGTGTCTCATTCATGAATATGTTGGGACTAGGCAGTAGGACTATGATAGTGTTGAGAGCAACAGTTCTTATCATTGAGGAGCTCACAGACTTTTAGGGAGACAGATACTCTATGCATAGCAACAGATAGTCACAAATACCAATGAGTTCTGGATGCTATCATCAACCAACCCAATAGAAGTAACCTTGCAAACTCAAAAGAGAACATTCATTTGAGCAACAATTGACAATTGATGTATGTCTCTATGTGTGCATGGATATGATTAGATGTATATTTATTTATACATGTAATAAGGGCAAAAGTTATACAATAAGTATTGCTTTTGTAATACAAATCACATTTTAAGAAAGGAACCCTTTGGGAAAGATCATCAATTTTCTCGTGGCCTCTTCGTACTGAGTACTTCCTGTATAAAAGCATCATCGACAGCTGGGCATGGTAGTGTACATTTGTAATCTCAGTGCTTGGGAGCAGAGGAAGGAGAAGCAGCAGTTCGGAGCCAGTTTTGGCTACAGGGTGAATTTAAGGATAACTTAGGCTACGTGAGACCCTGCCTTAAACAACAGAAGTCATGCAAAACACATCATCTGCAAGAGTATTTAGAGAAAGCAAAAGGTCCTTCAAGAGAAACAGAAAAGACAGTGTTGGTTGGACTGACCTAAAGTTCTTTGGGACCAAAGAATCTTTTCTCTATGTTATGGGGCAAGTGAATTTAGCCAGACATTCCAGATTATCTATAAACATACAATCAGAATTTGCCTTTAGGGCTCCCATTGTCATGCATTTTGTTGTCTTCCTTTGAAAGCGACAGTATTCTAACGCAGAGACTCCACCTTCTGGATAAGGTCCTGACCTTACACACACCTGGGTGCACAAGCCTGGTGGGAGGAAAAGTAGTAAAAACAAAGAATTAGTAGAAAGTAGAAAATATTCCATGTAGAGGCTAAGCCACAGGTAATGGGGGGATTAGTTTGGGAATGGGGGAGTTGTCTCAGTAAAGGGTTTCTGGAGTGCCTCTTGAGCTAGACCTTAAAGCATGGGCCAGCCATGATCTTGAGACTGGTGGTGTCTCTCAGCCACCCTCATAAGCTTCTGGGGCTCTTTTGAATGAGAACTCACCACCATTTGTTTCCTGGGGGTATGTGTCTCGTTAGAGAACAATAATACAAGTCACATTTTATCATCCTAATGGCTCCAAAAAAGCTACTTTTAGCTCCCACTGTGCATTTTAATGTGTCGCAAAAGCATGGAAGTTTGCTGGAGATGAAATGGACACACAATAGATGAGGAGCAGGCAGAGCCATGGAAGGCGACGTGTTATGGCTGGAGCATGCAAGTTTTCTCCTGAATGTGTTGACATCCTCTGTATTCGGAGGAGCCGGTGTGCAATTTGCTTTCATTAAACGGCCCTGGGAGATGTGCGGCTAGGATGGATTTTCTTACTCCGTCTGATTGCATTTGCCTCCTTCCCTCGTCCTGTGGCCCTTGGCCCCAGTAATGATCCTATGTTCAGGATTGCATGAGAAGAGGAAGTGTTTGTCAGTGCAGGTGTGTGCAGCTTGCCGAAGAGGCTGATACATTATGTATGCTGAGAAAGATGTTTTACTTTAAGAGAAGTTGAAGAACAAGGAAGAATGTGGTTTATGACATCCACACCCTGGTAGGTAGGCCTGCTTTATTTGAGAGACCTGGAGAGGGACAGGAGTGACACTGAGCTGTTGACTGAGGTTTCTGTCCCACCCGGTCCTGCAGCCCTTCAGTCCCAAAGAAACACACAGAAGCTTACATTAATTGTAAACTGGTTGGTCTATTAGCTCAGACTTCTTATTAATTAATTCTTAACCCATAATTCTTGTTTGTGTTATCCATTTGGCTTGGTACCTTGTATCAGCGAGGCATTCTCATCTTGCTTCCTTTGTGTCTGGGTGACAACTGCAGACTGAGCCTTTCCTCTTCCTAAAATTCTCCTATTCTGCTCACCCCACCTACACTTCCTGCCTGGCTACTGGCCAATAAGCATTTTATTAAACCAGTACAAGTGACAAATCTTTACAGGGTTAAAGGGTACAAGATCATTGTCCCTCAGCACTTAGCTGTCAACCCACTGTTTTCTGAGTCTTACCTGGTATGGGTATATATATGTTGGAAGCAGTGTTTACAAATGAACATAGCCAATGCCAACTGGGTCTTTTGAGAAAAAACTTGGTAAAAAGCAGCCATCTTCCTTTATGTCTTAATACTAGGCAGACCTGGCCCAAAGTCCTATATTATCTGTGTCCATGTACTGTGTGCTTGCCAGGTGCCCACAGAAGCCAGAAGAGGGCATCTGATCTCCTGGAACTGGAGCTAGTTGTGAGCCTTCATGTGGGTGCTGGGACTTGAACCTGGGTCCTCTGGAAGAGGAGATAAGTGCTCTTAACCACCAAACCATCTCTCCAGTCCCACTCTTTGGTTTGTTGAGCTAGGATCTTGCTAAATATTCCTGGTTGGCCTGGAACTCGCGATGTAGACCAGTCTGGCCTCAAATTCACAGCCATCCTTCTGCCTCAGCCTCTTGAATACTGCGACTGCAGGTGAGCACCACCATGGCTGGCTTACTGAAATATTTTTTAGTGCTATTTGTCCTCATTGCTTTAGAATATTCTGACCTTAGAACGGTAGGGAATTTATCATACTGTAGAGTGAACTTCAGCAAATCCTAGTATTTCGGTAAGTTCATCTTTGGCTGGGATTTGAGTATTTTCTGTTCTTCCCTGATTCCTGCATTTGGAATTGAGCACATTACGGTACATTTTGATTCCATTTTAATCCATCAAAATCAAGTTAGTTGTGAATGATGGAAGAGCTTACTTTGTGGAGTCCAAGCTGCCTGGAGACATCAGCCACATGCCAAAAGCTTGCTCGTTGCCCGGCAACCTTGCTGGAGGAATAGATTTTGTGCCACTGGCTCCCTTTTTAGTCGAGGCGGAATCTATTAACACTACTGTTCTAGCCCAGAGAGCCAGAGCACACGTTAACAGAAAAGAATAGTTGGAGGGGTTCTTTGTTGTTTGTTTTGTATTGTATTGTTTTTGAGAACCCTGTACCATGTTTCTGGCTTCTAAAGCCTACTACTAATTTCATTGAGTCCTGCATAAAGACTAGGAGCATATGAAAATCACTTAACACTGTTGAAGCAGGAATGATCTGTCTAGCGCATCCTTGGCGCCCAAGGAAGCCCATTGTTTCATTTCCTTAGAAACTACCGCACAGGGCAAGAAGGCTGACCTTGAGTGTCCACATTGACTGTGGAACACATCAGAGTAGCCCATTTGCTCCCAAACTTTCATTCCCCAGCAGGTATACTTGCTGGCTTGGGGCTTTTCCAAGGCAGACTTATCTGTGATTTCTTCCAAGGTACCCGCTTTAAACTCTGATTGAAAAGCGCCTGTGTATGCCTTCCTCTTATCCTTCAATCAAAGAATGTCTCTTCCTCTTTTGTAGCTAAATACTTCAGCGACTGGATTGATGGTTTCCATCTACCAGGGGAGTTCACGTCACTGTCAGACCCATTGTTTTTTTTTTTTCCCCCTGCTCTTAATGTAATAGCTTTGGGTTGTAGTGAGGCAAGATGATGCCTAAGATCCGCGTCAGGTGGCTGGAGTTATTTGCTGCCGCGGAAATGCAATTTGAATAATGGACTATATCAGCTGAGTGTGTCTCCCTGCCCCTCTGTAAAACAAAGGACCCTCTCAGAGCATTAACCCATGGATGGCAGGAAAGATCAGAATCCCCTCAGAAAGTCTCAGGAGACGGGAGGGTTGTGCCTTTCAGAATGAATGGATACTGGCCACTTTCATCAGTAGAAGTGTGGATTGTGATGTGGTAAAGAAATCCGTTAGTTGGCAATGATGTGACTTGGAAAATAATGTCAGAATAGACCTGTTTACTGGTGTTGATTCTTCTGAATTTTGTTAAGTACAATAACTCATGAATTTTGGTACCACCAAAGCTTAGGATATTACGTATGCAATGGATCTTAGAGATTGGAGTTTAAGTGACCTGTTTTACAAATAAATTTTAAAAAGTTTGTTTAAGGGTACATGGCTATGTCATGGGGAGGGGGCCCAAAATGTGAACCCCATTTTTGAAAACCATATGTTACAAGAAGCCCATTAGAGATAACCACTCAGACACAGTCTATAGCCAGTTGAAAGTCTTTATTCCAGCTGGCTGAGACTACGCTTGAGTATTTGGGACCCAAGTTTAGTTCGTGTGTTTTGAGTAAAGGTTTTTTTAAAGGTAAAAAAACCATGTGGTGATATCTCGGTCAACAGGAGGTTTTGTGCAAGCAAAGAGTTTAACAGAAGCTAAAGTAAGCAGTTAGCTGAAAAGGGAAGTTTGCACAAACAGGAAGTTTAACAGAACATAAGATAAGTAGCTGGGGTGTCTCAAGCTATCCTGGGTTCCTAGAATAGAGTTGGGTAATTTTCCATGGGATCCTCCATCAAGGAGATCAAACTCTTATTAAACCTAAACTGGCCTTAGCAAGAATACAGGAGGGAGGAACCTCTGCCTCGTCTCGCCCTGTCACACATAGGGTTTGCCGTGCACCAAGAAAAGGGAAGTACCTATTCCCACCAAATGGGTTCCGTTGCTGTCCAACAAATAGGTCACACACACCTATGTGGGGACTAGGAACAAGTGAGGTCTGTACTTCCGTGAAGTGATTTTGTAAAAGGTGGGAAGGCTCCCACGGCCCAGCAACAAAGCAAGAGAAATATGGTAAGCTACGAGGCGAGCAGAGGCCCATTAAAGACTGTTAGATGACGAAGTTTCATCTGCTGAAGGGTGGCTGTTACATCAAGAATGGCTGCATCCTTGCTGCTAACAGAAAACATGCCGAGAAACTGGAAAGTCTGACCCTTTGCTACCAACTGAGCTGTTTTGTGGTAGAGAGACCCGCCTGGTGAGGTGGTGGGCTTTCCCTGGCTAAGGTCTACCCAGAATCTAGATGGAGCTGTACAAAGGTGTGAAAAGGGTGTGGTCTGAACTCCTGTAACAAAAGGCAGGGTTGGGAAAGTGTGATAGGTTGATTTAATTAACATCCTATGTGACATGGTCACCTTCAGACATGAAGGTGTGGGGGCCCAGGGGAAGCCCTGTGTTTGTTCTGAGAGACACAAAGTATGGACAGTCAGAAATGTAACTGGAAAAACAATGTGACCTCAAGATAATGCCAGGGAGGGGACACCCCCCCCCCCCCATTCCTTTCTCCTGGTCCAGGGCAGGACCCTCTCAAAATGAAGGTCTTGTGAACAACTATCAGACAAAGGAGGTCAGAGCATTTCTTTCTGACTATCTCCTACACAGAATATGGAGGTATTATTTTTAGGTTTTATGGCGCCTCTAAGAGAGAAGGATTCTAACTTCTGGGTTTTGCTTTTTGTTTTTTTAACCATAGGAAATGGAATATATTTTCTGGCCTGTCCTGGGGGAAGAAGAGGGTCTGGAGGGTCAGGAAAGGGTCAGAAAGAAACTGTGGTCTTAGGCCCTTGCTGTAGCCTGGAATTCAAAGTGCTCGCCTGCTGAAGGACCGTGCTTGGGGTCTTAGCACTCTTGCAGGGTGCAGACACCTACCAAACCACTTTGTTCGGTCGTTTGTTGTTTCATGTACTCTTTGAGTTACTTCACATTATCAAAACTTAGTTCTTCTTATCATCAAAACTCTCTGTATAACATGCCCACCCCGCAAGACCTTGTCTGATTCACTTACACAGAGAAATATCCTGGCCGGCCTCTGTATGCTGAAGCATTGTTTGAACACATTCGCCTCCCCAAATTTGATTTTCAAAGTCAGAGGCCTCTTTCGTTCCTTCTAACTGGTTTCTTTAGATTTTCAGGCATCTCTGTATACAAGATTATTTCTCAGTGTGTACTGTGAAAGTCTGGCATGAGGATTTGCTTGAGTTTTAGCTCTAAATTAAAGCATATATTCTAGAAGACAGTGGTAAAATTGATTTGCTTGGTTGGGGCAGCATCTGTTGCCAGGTCATGATCTAACCACATACCTCACTTTCACTTCTTCCCTGCCTTGGCATCTATCTGAATGTATTTGTTCAGAAGTATCCTGGATCTTAAAAGCATCACACACACACACACACACACACACACACACACACACTTGCGTGCACACAGATTTGAGTTTGTGAAGGGGTGGAGCCAGAAAAAGAATTCAAAGTATCCTGCTGTTCTTTGCATTTTCTTTCTTCTGCTGATGCATTGTGATATTTGGATATCAAATTTCATAGAAAAGTACAAACAACCCAGGGCCCTGTTTTTGTAATTTCATATTAATCTCATTTCCTTGGAAATCTGGCTGGAGGGACTTTTCCTACAACCTTTCTTCCATTTTGGCAGGATCTTTTTTTTTTTTCTTTTCCCACTTGGCCAAGTTGCTTGTATTTTTATTTTATTATAAGAATGGGACCTGCAGTGGACTAACCATGGCAGCTCTCCTAGTCCCTGGTGTCGGATGCCATAGTTCCAGAACATGTGGAATGATTTAACTTGCTTCTCTCAGTAAATACACTCACCTTCAGGGCCTGGGTATTGTTGTTATTCCCACTTGACAGATAGGGAAACTAAGGCTGATGTTAAGCACGCCCCTAAATTGTGCTCCCATGACTTCAAGAGCCCCCTGCTGTGAACGGGAGCTATGGTACCCCCTTTATTCTCCATGATAGGAGTCCCCATTGTCTTTTAAGCTGTGACCAAGTCCTCAAAATAACAAGGGAGTGAGTGATTTATATGTTATTTCCACTAGACCAATATTATCTCTGCTTTCAAGAAAGATGTTCCTAAAGGCATAGAAGTTGTTAAATGAGTTCGATCAAACTGTACATTGTACATCTTTCTGATCTCACTGTAACATATTAAGGGACCAGTGGTGTCACTGTGTGTGCACACACACATGTATGTAGACATATACACACACACACACAGAGACACATAGGTACACACAGAGACAGACACACATGCACATACAGAGATACATGCATGCATACATAGAAACATATAGACACACATACACAGTCACACATATACACACACATAGTTACACACAGAGACAACACACATGCACATACAGAGATATATACATGCATACATAGAAACATAGACACACATACATAGTCACACATATACACACACTAAGAAACACACATATGCACATGCACACAGAGACAGATATATACACACATATATACAAACACATATACACAACTGATTTAAATTTTACTATAATACTTTAATTAAATTTTTTTCCCTAATTTCCATGTGACAGAAACTATTCTCTCATCTTAATGCATTTGAAAGCACCATTTCGGGGAGCGGGATGTAACTTCGGGATAGAGCACTTGCCTAGCATGCACTAAGGTCTTGGGTTTGTGGCTACAGCTTAGAAAAAAAAATGCTATGAAAGTATAATTTGAAAAGTATAAATTGGAAAGCTAAAAGTCAAGTGAAGAATTTGGTGCATTCTACTATACAACTAGAAAGAGATTTTAAATAAAAAAAAGAAGGAAAGCAATATTCTCTGGTCTGGGAAGATGACAGCTTCCTGTATCACCATCTTCACTGTATCGCCTGAGTTAATATTTTTTTATTTATTTTTTGTGGAATTTTTGTTTTGTTTCTTTTGAGGTAGATAGGGTCTTATTCTTTAGCCCAGACTACTCTGGGACTCACTGTGTAGTCCGGACTAGCCTTATACTTATGGCAATCCTCCTGCATCAGCCTCCCAAATCTTGAGATTTTAAATGTAAGCCACTACAGCAAGCTTCTACTTTAAAACTAATCCCAGCAAGACATCCTGATTCCCCTTAGGTTTTGGCCAGACCATGACTGGATCCCTTACACCTATAGGCGTCTCCGTCTTCCTCGAGTGGGAAAACTGAGTCTGGATGTCTCCGTGGCCTTTCAGTGGCTCACACACTCACACACTGCTTAAATGAATTATATTAGAGCCACAGAGCAAGGGCGTCACTCAGACCTGTTTTTCTGGGTTAACTCTAGCCAAGTGAATAACCCCCTCTTTGGGCGGCAGTGAGAAATTGGAGAAGCTGCAGTAACTCATTTATATCACTAGGGTTCCATTTGGAAAATGATACCTCCTGTTGTCTAATTTAATTAGTAATTGCATTTTCCGTTCCAATTGAAAACCTCGGAAGAAAGGATGGTAATAAACTTGGTCTATGGTATTATTATTGTTATCTAATTATATTTACCATTGTGACAGTTTTAGATTAAGGCACCTTTTATAAAGGAACTTCACAGTCCTAGCTAATAGATTTCTTGCTTGTTCCTCAGTCTGGTGTCTTAGAATCTGGTATTAAACAGGAGCACAAATTAATGGCTGCGGCTTTGGGTTGTTTGCTTTTACACATATGGCTGAAAGCTGTATGGCAGTCCATCTTGGATGCAGAGACTTCATCACCAGTATTTTCTGAGGTGTCACCCGTAGCCCAGAAAAGGCAGTGGAGGGCCCTATGGAACATGGCTTAACCAAGAGATGAAAGGTAATGCAATCTGCCTTGGTTCAGTTGCTGCTTGTTTCATGGCAACGGACCATAGCCATCAATCTATCTCTCCATTTGTGCATCCATCCACCTATCCAACTATTCATCCATCCATCTGTCTACCCATCATTCCATCCATTCATCCAAGATTTTAGAGTCCACCGTATGTTGGGGCATCTTTGTCTCTCTTCTTACCTCTTTTTAAGAATAACATTTGGTGTATGGAGTCAGACACATGAACAAACACCCTTAGAGAAGTACTTTCTCATACTTTGATAGGAGTGTGTCTGGGCAGAGAGGACCCCAGAGAAGGAAGAGGCACCCTATGGCTCCTCAGAAAAACTTTGTGGGAAAATCAACTCTGTATTAAATGTGAAGGTAGGGAGATCCAAAACTATCATCAAAGGATTAGATCATAATAAAGAGTTTAGTTTAATGCTTGTTTGTGATTCCCTGGTGATGGGAACCACTGGGAAATTTTAAACTGGGAAAGGGCAGCCTTTTTGTATTTCAAATAAAGAAAGCTCAGCTTAATCCCTCTGCTCATGTGTAAGACAGACTCCAACAATACTCCTCTTTCTCCTGGATTTGTTTGGCTGCAGTGTCTCTTTAAAATCCCCTTGGAGCTAGGCATGGCGATGCATGCTTTTATTTCCAGCTACTCAGGGAGCTGAGGCAGAAGGTTGGCTTGACTCTGGGAGTTCAAGACCAGCCTGAGCTGTGGAGCAAGACCCCACCACACACCAAAAAATATCAGTAAATGAATGGTCAAGATCAATTGGAATAATGTGTGTATTCAGTGGCCACTTTGTTCCTCGTGTGTGTGTGTGTGGTCCTTTTTCTGTTTGTTTTTTGAGACGGGGTCTCTCACCAAGCCCAAAGCTTGCCAGTTGGCTCCTTCTGAACCTGCCTCCCCAGCACCAATGCTTGGGGTTCCAGGCACATACTGTCATAGCGACCATTTCACTTGGGTGCTGGGTACTCAAACTGAAGTCCTCACACTTGGATGGCAGTTACTTTGCCAGCTGAGCCCCACTTCCGCCCCCGCTACTTCACTGCTTTCTAAGTACTTTAATCTTCAGGACCCAATGAAAAGCCATCATTACTAGTTACATTTAGCTATTTGACTAATTACAGAGACTGTCTGATGCTGACATGAGGAGACAATCAAGGGCTGGATGATCTTGGGGCCCCATACCATGCTGTGAAATGCCTGGTAGATGTTTGTATCTGTTGGACACTTCCTACCTGACGTACACTGGCTGGTGGCTGCCCTTTGTCTCTGATGACCTTGGCAAAGACTGTCCATGTATCAGGAAGACACAGGAATAGCTGCAAACACGTGTGGTTATTTTGTTTTTGGTTTTTGTGTGTGTGTTTTTACAACTCTTTAACCTTAGATGTGATATTGTCCTTATTCACAAACACCCAGAATTGTGGTGTAGGGTATGTGACTTGAATTCTTTTGTACTAATAGGTTGTAATAGGTAGTGTATGTTTCTAAGAACTTGAACATAAATCTACTGGCAATAATCATGATTCCAATTCCATTTGGGCCTGGGGAGCAGTTTCTTTTGAAGACCTTTATTGTGGATAGGGAAAAGGAAAACACACGAATATTAGAAGAGAGGAAGATCTGGAATGGGGTTGGCTGGCTAAGAGGACTTACCAAACAGCAGGACAGAGGTAGAGAAGGGACTTGGCAAACTCAGTGTTTGTCGCGAGACAGCCTGGAAACTTCTAGGAGTTTTGAGCAAAGATGAGTTAAGGGCAGGTCTTTAGCCAAGACTTTATTGCTATATTTTCCCTGTCGGTGCATAATGGAAAAGGCTGCATTAGCCCCTGAGAGTGAGCAATCTGGAGGCTCAGAAATTAAAATGAAATGTTCTTCCATGTCTTGGGCTCTACTCAGCCTGCCAAAAAGTAGTCCTGGGTTACGCATTTTGTGGCTTGGGAGGAGCGATCTGATCAGTTTCAGCTGGCCATAAAAAAAAGAAATACCGTGTTCTTACAGGGACCACTTTTAGAAAGGTTTTTTCAGAATGGATTTCCAACTGTAGTGTCACCCCACTTTTAAAAAACAAAAACCAAAACTGGGGAAGCAAAGAAAAGCTGTGCCAGGCTCAACATGGTAGTCCTGTCGGGCTGGAGTAAAGGGGTGGAATCATACAGAGGGAATGTGTCTGAGCCGAAAGTGCCGTTCTCCAGCCGGGGCTGGCGTGTAATTTCTCTCCTCTCTTCAGGTTGTATTTAATGGGAGGGGATGGGACAGAATTTCTTCACTACGTAGCAGAGCATTGCCAACAGTGCATCCTGGATCATAGCGGCTGGTTTTAGATGAGCAAACTCTGGGCTGTGGATGGAAACACCTGAGAGTCCACTCCCTTCTGTGTAGGGAGAATGCGAATGTTGGGTGAATGGAGCCATGGGTGGGCGGGGCCTTGAGGCGTCTCTGTGAAGGTGAGTGCTTCTCCAGCTTGGGTATGCATTGGCATCACCTGGAAAGCCTAAAAAGACCCTTGTAACACAGCCGAGGGTCTGGCCAAAGAACAGGAGTTTAAAGAAGCTCCCCAGGGGATATCAATATATAGAAAACTTAGAGAAGTGCTTACCTAAAAGATAATAATGGCTTTCT
Organism: Microtus ochrogaster; assembly: GCF_000317375.1. NCBI lineage: Eukaryota > Metazoa > Chordata > Mammalia > Rodentia > Cricetidae > Microtus > Microtus ochrogaster. The sequence continues at coordinate 35,501,970 of NC_022009.1, read as the reverse complement.
CTTTATATGTTCTTTATGCTAGGGAAGTTAGAGGAAGCAGATTAGATTGGAGGAGTTGTTTTGCATATACTAGAAGAATGTGGAACAGAAGCCTTTAATTAAATTTATTTATTTACATATTTATTGATACAAGGTCTTGTTGTGTAGCCCTGGGTAGCCTGGCACTCCCATGTAGACCAGGCTGGTCTCCAATTCACAAAATCCACTTGCTCCTGCCTTCTTGCTTGAATTAAAGGCAAGTATCACCACACCCAACCCAACAGAAGCCCTTTAAACACAGACTCAGGGAACTCTTAAGTAAGATTACTTGGATGGTTTCCTCTGTTTAAGGATTAAGAAATAAAGTTCTAGGGGTGTCTTGGCAATTGAGCCGGAATTTTTTTCTTTTCTTTTTTTCCATTGCAGAGAAAGCATTAAGTGCACGCATACTTTGGAAATATCGTGGTTCCACTTCAGGGCACCACAATGAAGAACACATTGCAGTGAAATGAGTCACGTGGCGTTTTCTTGGTTTTGCCATGGATATAAAAGTGCTTATGTGCACTGTTGTCATTAACTATGTCCTCGTTTTATGTCTAAAAACAACAACAAAATAAAGTGCAGTACCTGTTCTAGTTTGGACCTGGGGTGTCCCTTAGACATTTGTGTATGGAGGTATAGTCCCAACTGCTAGTGCTATTGAGACATGATTGGAGTGTGAGTGTAATATCAACAATAGCTAACTTATTTAGGAGTTCATGGCAGAAAGGTCTATTAGGATGTAGGACCAAGTTGGAGGATGATCACTCGGGTCATGTCTTTGAGAGTTCTATCTTGACCCTAGAATCAATGCCCCCCCCCACCATGAGGTGTACAGATTTGCTCTGCCATGCCATCTCTACCGTAATTTTCTGCCTTACCACAGACCCAGTAACAATAGTGCCACATGATCATGGGCTCAAACCTCTGAAGCCCTGAACCGAAACAATTGCCTCCTGATTTTGGGGGGTATTTTGTCACAGTGATGGAAAGTTGACATGACATTATAATCAGACACATTGCTAAGGATGCTAGCAGTCAGGCTCAGGAGGTGGTTCAACAGGGAACGCACTTGCTGGGCAAGCATGAAAGCCCCAGTCAGAACCGCAGACCTCATGTACAAAGCGAGGCATGCTAATCCCAGCGCTGTGAAGCAGAGGCGGACAGATCTGGAGAGTCTGGTGGCCAGCCTACCTGCACAATCAGAGAGCTCCAGGGTCAGTGAGGGACCGTCTTCAGTCGGTGTTCTGTTGCTCTGAAGAGACACCATGATCACCGCAACACTCAGAAGAGGAAACATTTCATTGGTGCTGGCTTACAATTTCAGAGGTTTAGTCTATTACCATCATGACTGGGAGCTTCGTGGCATGCAGGCAGATGTGGTGCTATAGAAGTAGCTGATGGTTGTACTTCTGGATGGGCAGGAAGAGAGAACCACTGAACCTGGCGTGGGCCTCTGATACCTCAAAGCCTACTCCCAATGAAACTTCCTCCAACAAGGCCACACCTCCTCTAACAAGGCCACGCCTCCCAATCCTTTCCAAACAGTGCCACTCTCTGTACCATTCAGATATATGAGCCTATGGTGAGTATTCTTATTCAAACCACCGCAGGCCCTTTCTGAAAGAAAAAAAAAGGTGAGGAGGGAGCTGGAGTGATGGCTTAGTGGTTAATAGCACTTGTTTTTGCAGAGGACCTGGGTTCAGTTCCCATCACCCACAACTCTCTCTTAGACCAGTTCCAGAGGTCTGAGTCTCTCTTCTGACCCCCAGTGGCTTGTGGACCATAGACATACATTCATGCAAAGTATTAATATACATGAAGTAGAAATAAATAAATATATTTTTAAAGTAGGGTAGAGAATGTCAGAGTAAGACACCTAACATTGATCACTGGTCCTCACATTTACAGAATGGGTTTTTATACCCACACACACTTACACACGCATGCATACACACATGCATGCATGCATGCACGTGCACACACACACTCCTCTCCCCAGAAGAATGCTAGTGATCCCTGATCCTTTGGTAAGCTGTCATCTTTTTGCTGTGAGAGGGGCTGACATTCATACTGATGGCTGCTGACTGAAGCCTGGGGTCAGAAGCAGTGTCTTCAAGTTTGTCCCCTTTGTCAACTCTTCCTCTCTTCTTGTGTGCACGTTCCCTGGAGTAGACCTCTGATTCCCTTCCAGACTTTTCTTTTGCCTTCACATCTGGCACAAGTAGCCCAGCTTCAGACCTGCCTGCGTTTTTACGTGCCTGTCTCCCTTACCTGAATCATTTTTTGGTTCTCACTGAAATCGAGATGCACGACGACTCACTTCAGCGTGTCTCAGACATTCCCCGGCTATTAGCGGGCCTGACGTCAGTGTGGTTGTATCTCAGAGAGTAGGGAGCCCTGAGAGAGAGATGGAGGACGCTGGTGGGTGGATCTGTGAGAACACACACAGCGTCTGTGGAGCACAGGTGCAGTCCAGGGTGACAGCTACAACAGTGACATCACAGATATGGCTGTAGGTCCCCAGAGTGAATACAACAGCAATGAAGAAAGTTGCAAATGTCAAGCTGAATGACCAAAGTGTAAGAGTTATGAGGTGGGGTGTGCTTTGCGGGAAATGCTGATGACAGCCTTGCAGTCTCCTGAAAAAGGACCCCATCTATAAGGTACAGCACAGCAGAGCATGGAGAAGGGGTCTTCATTTTATCTTCTATGGTTAACACTTTTGGTTAGTACACAAAGCAGTGGGTCTTGTGACATGCTCGTTGATGTCTGTCATGCCTTGCTCATCTTTACCCACTCACTCTACCCGTCTCCCTTCATTGCCCGTAATCAGTGTGGACATTCTACAAGAAGAAAAGAGAAAAGAGAAAATAACTGTCTACATATAGGCAAAGGAGGGGGCAGGTAGGTGCAGGGTCTTGGGGAATGCAAGTCTTGACCCTAACTTACTGCTGTTAAAGGGAAACTGAGGTGCAGGAGAGAACGAAGGGACAACTGGGGTGGAAGAGGGGTGGAAAGGCAGAGGAGAGGAGAGCGCATGGGGAGAACATTATACTTATATAAGAACATCCTTATGAGCCGGGCGGTGGTGGCGCACGCCTTTAATCCCAGCACTCGGGAGGCAGAGGCAGGCGGATCTCTGTGAGTTCGAGACCAGCCTGGTCTACAAGAGCTAGTTCCAGGACAAGCTCCAAAACTACAGAGAAACCCTGTCTCGAAAAACCAAAAAATAAAAATAAAAAAAATAAAAAAAAAGAACATCCTTATGAAACTGTTGCTATTTACAATGAGTATATATGCTGATAACAACCTGAAAACCAGGGCTGGTGAAATGGCGCGGTGGATGAAATGTATGAAATGTTTATTATTGTACAACCTGAGGATCAGAGTTCCGATCCGAAGAACCCATGTAAATGCTGGGTGGGCTTGGTGGTCCACATCTCATTCCAGTTCTGGGAAGGTGGAGATGGAATCCTCAGAGCAGGCCAGCTAGGCTAACCTGTGCTCCTGGACTCTGTGTTCAAATGAGAGACCCTCAATAAATATGGGGATCTAGACCAAGGAAGACTCCCAAGGCCAAGACACTCACACGCATGCACATGCATACACACAAGCACATACATGCACAGACTCGTACACACATGCGCGCACACAGGCATGCAAACACTTGAACATATATACACACACATGCATACTGCACACAAATATAAGAAAAGCAAAAACCCACAATCAAATTATTAAAAAGGAAGTTGTGAATAGAGAATAGACTGTCAGAGTCACGTACTCCACTTTCCCTGTAAATTTTCCTCTTCCAGGATTCCCAGGTGTCATGATATGGCCTGACGAAAAAGGAACACTCCTTTTAGTTAAGTCCTTTGCTAACAGTAAGCTTTGCTCTTAAATATTTTGACTTAGCTTTTGTTCCCCCCTCACAGTCTATAATATAGGAGAAATTCTAAGCATTCAGCCTCTTGTCCAAACTAAGAATGCATTGAGGACACTCAGCAATTCGCATGGAGTGTCTTCATACGTCAGTCTGGGGTGATGTGAGTGGACTCTCCGCCTCAGTGCAAGCTCCCATGGAGTGGTAAAGCAGAACTGCAGGGGAGGCTCATGGATTATAAGACCAGACAGCAAGCCAAAGTCATGGTGGGAGGCGGCTTATGGCCAGAAGACAGGTCTGGGCAGCTTCTCTGACACTCAACAACGCGGGCGTGTCTCCTGGAGATGCTGGTGTGATTCTGATTCAGTAGCTGAGCCTGGAAGAGGCTGTGTTTGCTGCAGAGTGTCTCTCCACAAGGTGCTGCCCTGAACCCCTTGCGGTGTTTGCCTGGCCATTTTGTGACATTTTTCAAGCTTTATTTTCAGTGTGCAAAGCTTTGGGTGTAGCTTTTCTGCCTTCTCAGTTATGGGTGGGGTTGCTTACAAAATCGCTGTGATGTGTTTGTTGTAAACACTGAAAATGGAGCTTGTGACTGTGTGGTGTACATTGTACTTGGTCAACAAGAATGCTCTCGTGTTTCTGTATTGTGGTATGTTCTTTCTGGGAAAAAAAAAATGAAATTAGAGCTGATGAAGTCTCTTGGAACGCATAAACACATCGTGGTTTAAAATAGCCCAGTGTAACCAGGCTTCCTCCTGCCGTCTCCACGGTTTTCTCTTAGACCTTTTGGAATCTGCTTCTCCCCAGCTGTGCTCAGGTAGTCCCCCTCTGAGTCAGCGATTCAGGGGTATGCTGGTATCAGAACCAGACTGGAGGACCAGTCTGCCAGCAGACGGCTTAGCTACACCTACCAGGAGTTCTGATTCAGCAAGTGTGGATAGGGTCCTGTATTCATTGCTTTCTCATTGCTGCAGCAAAGCAAACAACAAACAAAAACTGGCAGAAGCAGCCTAAGAATGGGAGGTTTTTTTTTGGTTCTTGTTTTGGTTTTTTGTTCCGTTGTTCTTCGGCTTTTGGTCGTGGCCCCTTTGGGGTTGCCTAAGACCTCAGCAAACACGGATGGCCAGGAGCCATCCCCAGGGTTGGACAGGCCCCAGCAGAGACTGTGAGGGAAGGAGGGGCAAGGGACAAGTGAGCCAAGCATGATGGTTGGGAGGATCTTTGAGCTTCAACTGATTAGCCGCCAGAGTGCTTCCTTATTTATACAAAATTTAGTAAGCAGGGATCGATTCATGTTCCAAAACATATGGATCGTATCATTTTTGGTTTTGGACATGTGTTTGACTTCTTCTTGCTCACCTTTTAGTTATCACTAATAAATTATAACAGAACAGAGTTATCATTTTCCCTCAAGTTTTGACATCATCGATGAACAGAGTTATCATTTTTTTACTCATTAACCCCATAACCCAATCTTTAAGAATCTCGAGGTACTACAGCCTGCTCTCAGGCTGATGGCTTTGGTTGCTTCAAGAATGCTAGGCCAAAACAGAATCCTCAAGCCAACTTGGGCTTATTGCCATGTCCCAGGCAGTGTGTTATTACCTCTTAAAGGTCAGCGTGCCTGAGAAAAGTCTCAGGCCAAAGCGGCTGCAGTTATTGTTCAAGTTCTGGCATGGGAACTTCAGCTAATCTAACTTTGTTGCTGTGTCGGTCGCGTAATTGAGTGTATAGCGGGAAGTCTCCCAGGCATGCAACAGGTGGAGATGAAAATCAAAGGTAACACGATGGCCATCGTGTGGCTCAGCTTCGCTGGACCCTTGTCAAACAGCTGTGCTGGCTTTGTGATTGTTGCCGTTCCCATCAGATATGGCTTTGCCGACAGATGTTGACATTATGATGCATAACAGTAGCAAAATTACAGTTATGAAGTAGCAACGAAAATAATTTTATGGTTGGGGGGGGTCCCCCACAGCATGAGGAGCTGTAGTAAAGGGTCACAGTGTTAGGAAGGTTGAGAACCTCTAGGCTAGTCCATCATGACAGGAAGTTATGTAGGAGGAGCTTGAGGCCTCTGCAGTCAGGTCCCATTGCTTCTGGAAGCAGAGAGTTGATGCATACGGGTACTCTGCTTGCTTTCTGCATGATGCCAGCCCGTGCAATGGTATCCTCAGCACAGGGTAGATTGTCTCACCTCGGTTAACCCCATCTAGAAACTCCTTCCTATACATGCCCTGAGGTTTGTCTCCTAGGCAACCGTATGCCTTGTCAGACTGACAGTAGTCGGGCTACCAAACTCAAACGCCTCCCAAGTTCCCAAGGTGAAAAGGAGGAAGGGGAAAGGAGGCTGTGTAGGACTGTGGGGAGTGCAGGTGGGATTTGTAGCTGTGATGCTGAGAAGCGCCAGGGTAGTGAAGCTGCCACCAGGAGGCTTTGTGGAGCAGGCACTTCCTGACCAACTCGATGACCTGTGTTCTCTCTAGAACCCAAGGAGAGAACCAGCTCCTCAGCCTTGCCCTCTGACCTCCCCACACGTGTGTTGTGGCACGTACTTGCCCAAGGAAGAAAGAAGTGTGGCACAATTTTTAAAAAGGAAGTCGCAAAGAAAACCGGGTGCATCTTGTATCCATTTGTGTGTGTGTTTGGTGTGTGTGTTTGTGTGTGCACACGCTGTGTGTTCCGTGTGTGTGTGTGTGGCACTGTTTAAGTGGTAGTATTAGACATTATCATACAGTTAAGGCAACACAGCTTATCTGTGGCTAGGAAATAATGTATAGTTTTAGGGCACGGCGTGTGATTTACAGGAATTTGGGATTTGTCACTGGCAGTTTCTGGGTTCTACACCCAGGCTCCCAGGATTTGACCCCTCCCCCATTTCTTTCATCGGGAGTACAGAAAAATTTGTCAGAGAGTTTAAGGTGCGTGTCCATCTCTTAAGATAGCAGGAGTTTTTTAAAGTTTTGTTCTGGAGATTAAATCCGTGGTCTTGAGCATGCGAGGCAAGCTCTCTGTCTCCTGGCCGTGAGCTGGGAGGTAGGCAGAGTACCACATTTCATTTTTAGCTCCTTTTTCCTTTTTTTTTTTTTTTAAATACCACTGCCAGGCTCTAATTGATACAGAATATGCTGCCCACCTTCAGCGTGTCCACTGGTAATTTTGAACATATGCACATACACCTGTGAATCCTCATAACCATTAAGGTGAAGAAGCACCCATCACCCGTGATAAATACAAGGTTGCAAAGGGTCCCTGATGCTGCACTGGACACCTGCACCGGGCCTGGCTGAACACAGCACGGGAGGGTTTAATCACAGCAACCAAGCTTTGGCATGTTCCAGGATTCTTTGTAGCCAGTCAGGTGACCTATTACCAATTGACTGGATGATGAACTAGACCAAGCATTGGTTTCCGGGTCCCCACTGTTTTCT
>NC_022009.1:35489953-35494445 GCF_000317375.1 Microtus ochrogaster | reverse complement strand
AAGAGCAATCAGGGTTCCCTGCTCTGTGGGAAGTCCAAGGAACCCCCACCTCCATCCAGGTCTAGTAAGTTGAATGATGGAGTTTTCTGAGCTAGCCCTGCTTCTGGGAGCTGGCTCAACACACGAATGATGTTTAATTTTGTTCAAATACACTGTACTGAGTTCAGCCGGTCTAGTGAGTGTTCCTCCTAAATGCATACAGGATCTTCTTCATTCCACGTCATCTCTACTTTATTCCCCTCTGTCCTGAGGTTGGCAAGAGTCAGCAAACTTCCTCTGTCACACAGATTGCTCTGTAGAGTCTAGAATTTCCTGTAAATAGAATCACGCGCTATGTGCTTTTCTGACTGGAGTGTGGATGGCTTCTTTCACTCGGCATAATTATTTTAAGATTCACCCAGGCTTTAGCATGAGTTAATACTCCGGCCTCTTTCGCTGAGTGGTATTCCACTGTAGAGACATAAGGCGAGCATCCATTCACCCGTTGATGGACATTTGAGTTGTTTTCAGCTTGTGGCTATCACAAATAAAGCTTCTGGGAACATTTGTGTACAAATTCCTACATAGACATACGCTTCATTTCCTTTGGATAAACACATAAAAATTGGAATGGCTGGGCCATACAGTAGGCGTATGTTTAACTTTCTTAGAAGCTACCAGAATGTTGTTATAAAGAATTTTTTTACAACTGTACATTTCTAACCACAGTGGATAAGAGTTTCCCTAGCTCCATAGCCTCACCCAAATGCGGCGTGATCAATCGTGTGTGTACATGTGTGTGCAGACGCACATGCCTGTGTCTTGGCATGTGGAGGACAGAGGTTGACACTGGGTATCATTCTCCGCTTGATTTTTTTGAGGCAAGGTTTCCCACTTAACCTGGGGCTCACACTGTTCCTAGTGAGAAGTAAACTCTGCCATAGATCTGTATATATGGGGAAACTGCACTATATGAGGCATCCACTGGGGTCTCAGAACATCTCCCATAGATGGATTGGACTACTGTATCATGCTTTCAAATATTTGGGCATCTTCCAAATGTTCTGTTCTTGCAGTGTGATTCGGTTTTATTATAGTCACAGATGCTTTATAGGACTTGAATCCTTTTCTATGGCAAATGTATTTCATTATTATTTAGATGTTTGAGTCCTTGCACTCATTTTTTGTAAGCCAGTGAATACTGACAAATTATTTCTTCCACAGAACTATAACCACACGTTCCCAGACAGTGTGCGCGTGTGTGTATGTGTGTCATGTATGTGTGGTTGAACTAATTAACACACACCACCATTTCATTGGTTACATAATAGAGCAAATTAGCAAGTATCCAAGTGTTAAGTTACACAGATCAAAGGCTTCTGGAATATTAGACATTAGCTCGATGCCTTCGCAGAAACCTATTTCCCTTTTCACAGAGGGGCTGGGAAGAGGAGAATCATAATTCAAACACAGAATGAATAATCACAGTTCAAACTTTGGTAGGTCTACAGAAAAAAAGGACAAGAATTTCAGAAACTTTAATAATTTCCTAGCTATCTAGAGCATTGCTATCTCTTAAACGTATTGAGCATTAAATTAAAGAGCATATTTTATGTGGTCTGCAACAGGCAAGACATTTTCCTAAAATACTTACAAGCTTCTCCCATTCTTTATTCAGATGCCCCTTCCACTAAGTAGCAGCCCCAAGTGCAAACACTAAATTAATGCTAAGGTTTTTTTTTTTGTTGTTGTTGTTTTGTTTTTGTTTTTGCTTTTTGAGGCGGGAATTATCAAATGCAAGTTTTGCAACTGTAGATTTTCAACTAACAGCACAAAGTGAGAGTAGAGAGACATTAAATAATCTTAAGACTTGGTAAAAATTACAAACAAATCACGGAAAGCAGATCTGACGTGTACAGTGGGAGGGTGGGTGAGTTAGCAACTGGCAAGTTGCCTCAGAAACCCTGCAGGTCTAAAGTGACTGGGGGACTAGCCACAGATGTAGTTTCTTAGCGTGACATTTGGGTTCCATGTGACACTAATATACCGGCATTGTGGTAGGTATTTGGGAACCCAGTCGTTCTAAATTCCATGTATAAGGTTTTGGCACAAGAATAAATTTAAAGACTTAATAGACTCCTTAGTGATGTTAAAAATGGTTTGTTGGTAGAGAGTAAACACAGTGGAGATGCTAAGCAGCGAGAATCCTTTGCTAACTGTCTGCCTCGCTTGACGTGAGTCCGTCACAGAGACTGTATTCTGTCCGCTTACAGCCTGGGAAAGCCCACTTCGCAGTACTCTGTGGAGGCTTCGTCAAGCCGCAGGTTGGCTAGTTACATCTGACAAGTTAGGTCCTGTCTCACGCTTTGCTTCCAGGCAGTAGCCCTGGTACCCTCAGGTTTACTGGATGTGGTTGTTTCTGCGGTCATTGGAAACTTCGAAGAGCAGCCCCAATTTAGGAAAAGACTTTTCCGGATACAAAAGCTACTTGCTGTGGAAAGTTCCATCTGCTTTCCCCTCAAGAATGGGATGGCGTCTCCGAATCCCACTTGAGCTTTCAGCCCTGCCGGGTGATCTCCCGGGGCCTGCAACTCCACGCACAGCAATATGGAAGCCGAGATCTTTGTGACGCCTGCTCTTCACAAGACTCAGCCTGTCCCCTGTGATGATTGGGTGGTGGCATGCCGTGGTCAGGAGGTCAGCGGAGGATACGGGTGCCTTATTCCCTGTGAAGGCGGCATCAGATTTTTCTATGGGCTTCCCTCGTCCTAGTTCCGTCTCTGGGGCTCTGACAAAATACTCTGACAAAAAGCGACATAGTGATGAAAGGTTTTCTTTTAGCTCACAGCTCCAGGATACAGTCCACGCCAGCTGCAACTCACTCAGGGTCAAAAGCAGAGAGAAATGGAAGCCTTCATGCTCAGTGCTCAGCTTTCTCTGCTGCTATCCACTCCAGGGCCCCAAACCAAGGAGTTGTGTCCCCCACTTTCAGCTAGCATCTTCTCACATCACTCACGATGATGAGGACAACCCTTACAGACACACCCAGGGGTCAACATGCCTAGGCAGCCCCTCAGTGGGGCTCTTCTGAGGCAGTGGTAAACCGTGGCAACTTGACGGTTAAAATTAACCATCATACTCCTATTTCATTCAGAGTGTGCTGGTTGGACCCTGTGTGAAGAGGCGTCTGGTGCTCTCGTACATGACCTCCACAGGAGCAGGGTGGTCTGCTTGAGCCACGTTAATTTAGTTTGCAAAAAATCCAGCAGTGTTATGAGAGAGTTGGAAAGTTGAATACAGAAATGATGAAAAAAGAAAAACATCCTCCAGTGTCCTCCAGGCTCCGAGTGTGAAATTGGGAGAAATGGGAAATGAAATGAAATCCCTAGCTAGACGCTTCAAATCTTGAGTTTGGAAACACTGACGCAATGCAAAGGAAGTGACTTTCACCCCCCTCGGGTCACCCCCCCCCCACGAAATGTTCCTCAGTTTTCAGTTCAGCGCTGGTGGCCAGGCCACTCATCTTTTGCATGGCGGTCTTGGTGGAGCAATGGCTTCCTCCGGGTCAGTCATCTGCATGCGTAGGGTCTGTTTTAGTTTGGTTTCTGTTGCTGTGGTAAACACCAGAACCAAAGGCAACTTGGGGGGGGAAAGGCTTTACTTAGCTTACTGCTTATAGTCCATCCTCGATGGAAGCCAAGACAGGAACTCAAGGCAGGAACTTGACGCCCAGGCCACAGAGAAACATTGCTTATTGGCTTGTTCCCAGGGTCATGTTCACCTACCTTTCTCACGTAGCTAAGGCCAACCCCACTGTGGATGGCACGGCCCTCAGTGGATGGTCCTGTTGTGTCTTAGTGATCAATAAAATGTCCCGCAGACATGCACACAGGCCAACCTGAGGGAGGCTGTTCCTTCGCTGAGGTCCCTCTCTCCAGGTGTGTCAGGGTGATAGCTGATGCCAACCATACAACAGGGGCCTGCTGCATGGAGTTCTAGCAGCCAGCTCCACCACCCTCCAGAAACACCATTAGTATGTGCCTTACAGCACCGCAGAAGGGAATGCGACTTTATCATTGGAGGTTATAGTCTAACCCCTGAGGTTCTGGTCCTGAGGGCAGGGTAAGGATGCTGGTGTTGTCTTGGGATGGGATGGCTGCATGATACCAGTCTACCATACAGTGAGCAACTCTGAGGAGAGCTCATTGCCTAGCTGTCTTATGCCCTGGGGAGCCAGTAGGTGCCCTTGAGACTGAGTTCTTTTACACTTAGCGATAATTGTTTTATGGCCTGGAGTGGTCTCTCTCAGTTCGATGCTCATGTGTATTTAAACATGCATTCTTCTGTTGAGTGTGTGTCTTTAGTAATAGATCACTTTGGTGCATAGTGTTCAAGCCCTCTATGCCTTTCCTGATTCTCCTGTCTGAAATCTCGGGCTGTTACCGTGGACTGACCAGTCTGTTTTCCCCACAGTCCTAGGAGTGTTCTTCATTGTACTGGAGATGTTGTTGGT
>NC_022009.1:35487911-35489853 GCF_000317375.1 Microtus ochrogaster | reverse complement strand
CTTTTGGTTTCAGAGACAGGATCTTGTATAGTTTATGCTGGCCTTGAACTTTCGATTCTCTTGCTTTTGCCTCCAGAGATCTGAGTTGCTACGTTCCTATAATTGTGTGATGCCTCTGTTATCATGGAATTATCCCCATCACTACAGCAATGCTCTTCAGTTTGGGATACAGTTTGACATTAGTAACTCCGGGCCAGGTTTCTTTTCCTCCCTCCTTCCCTCTATCCCTCCCTCCCTCTCTCCCTTTCTTCCTTCTTTCCTTCCTTCCATTTCTTTATCTTTTTTCCTTTTCTTTTTAAAAACTAAATTGTTTTACCGTCATGAATGTCTGTGCACCACAGACATGCCAAGTGCTGGAGGAGGCCAGAACGGTAGTAAAGGAGGGGGAGCTACCCTGCGGATGCTGGGAGTCGGACCTGAGTCCCCTGGAAGAGGAGCAAATATTCTCAACCACAGAGCCATCTCTCCTACTCCCCCTTCTTCCTGGCTCCTACCAGCTTCCCCCCCCCTCTCCCCTTCTGCTTTCCTGTCACGTGGATTTTTTTCCCTCTGTCTCATCCTCTCTCCCTCCCCCATCATTCAAGAGCTTTCCTCCCATCTCCATCCCCACTCCACTTTTGTGATGTAAAGTCTCATAGGAAAGATTTGCCTTTCTGTGTCTGACTTGTCTCATTTGACATAACAATAGCCAGTTCCTTCCTTTTTTTCTTCAAATACCATGATTTAATTTTTCTTTACAGCTGACTAAAATTCCATCGTGTGGGCCTGAGAGATGGCTGAAGGGTTAAGGGCACTTGTTGCTTTTGCAGAGGACCCCGCTTCTCTCCCTAGCCTTCATATGGTGGATCACAGCCATTGGAACTGCAGCTCTGGGCTCCAGTGCTCTCTTCGGACCTCTGTGGTTCTCGCACACACTTGGTGCACACACATATATTCAGGCAAAACACATGTAAAATGAAAATGAATAAATATAATTTTAAAAATGTAAACTATAAAGTAATTTTAAAACATCCACCGTGTATTTGTAGTATGTTTTCTATATCCATTCATCTGCCGATGGACATCTAGGTTGGCCTGTTTCATGGTTATTGCGAATAGTGGAACAGTAAACATAAACATCCAAGTGTTGTGGTATGTTGACATACAGTTTGGTATGCACCTCGGAGTTACAGTGTAGCCAGTGATAGCTGGTACATATGTTTAGTCTCCTTTCAGGTTACTTTTTTTTTCTTTGTTTTGTTTTATTTTATTTTTTTCAAGACAGGCTTTCTCTGTGTAGCCCTGACTATCCTGAAACTCACTCTGAAGACTCAGAGATCCACCTCCCTCTGCCTCGTGAGTGCTGGGATTAAACACGGGCACCACCACTGCCTCGTTTCTCACAGATTTCTTGTGGTATAGCCACACTGGCTTCCATGGTGGCAATACCAGTCCGTCCCCACCATCAGTGTCACAAGGTCCCTCTTCCCTCACATTTTTGACGAATGTGCTTTACTTCCTAATGAAACATTATGAGCTGGACAGGATGGAATCACAAAGTAGTTTTAATTTTCATTTCCCTAATGGCTAAGGTTGTTGAATACATTTTCAAGTATGTATTGACTAAATGTTTCTTCTTTTGAGAACATTTTAGTTAATTAGTTCATTTATTGATTGGATGATTTGGTTTTGCCATTTAATTTTTTAAAGATATTAATTTATTTTCTGTGTTTGGGTGTTTTGCCTACAAGTATGTCTGTACACCCTTTGTGTGCCTGGTGCCCTTGGAAGTCAGAAGAAGGTCTTGGGGTCCCTGGAAATGGATCTATTAATTGTTGTGAGCCGCCACGTGAATTGAGCTTGGGTCCTCTGGAAGAACAGTCAGTGTTCTTACCCACTGAGCTTTCTCTCCAAGTCCCCAGTTTCAGGTCTTACATTAGGACTTTGAACCATTTTATATTGA
>NC_022009.1:35485068-35487811 GCF_000317375.1 Microtus ochrogaster | reverse complement strand
TGTGTGTGTGTGTGTGTGTGTGTGTGTGTGTGTGTGTGAAGTTTCTAGCAGGGATTTTGATGGGTTCCATTAAACCTATAGATCACTATAGCCATTGTTACCCTATTGATCCTGCCAGTGTAGGAGCATGGAAAGTCTTCCAATTTTATTTTTTTTTCTTGGGTGTCTTAACACGTTCATTGTAGAGAACTTTCACTTTCTTGATAGGTTTATTCCTAGGCATTTTACTTTCCTTAAAGCTATTGTGAATGGGGTTATTTTTTTTATTTCTTCCTGTACAAATTCATTACTTCTTTACAGAAACGCTACTGGTTCTTTTATGTTGTATGTATGTTCATTTTGTATCTTGCTTTATCTGATGTGTTTTCAGAACTAAGAGTTTTCTGGAAAAGAGCACACATTTTTGCCTTGTTCCTGATTTTAGAAAAAAAAAGTGTTTCTTTTTTTTTTCCATTTAGTATTATGTTAGCCATAGGGTCACTGTATATCACCTTTTTTATGTTGAGATGTATCCTTTTACTCCTTGGGTTTTTTTGGAGGCTTTTATTGGAAAAGGAAATTTAACTTTGTCTACGGCTTTTTTTACATCTGTTGAGATGATCATATAATTTAGTCTGTTTATTTGTTGTTACATTTATTGGCTTGCATATATTGAGCAATCTTCTATCCCTGTAGTAAAAACAACTTGGTCATGATGCACCATCTTCTTAATGTTTCTTGAATATAATTTACAAGGATTCTACTGAGAATTTTTTGCACCTATGTTTATGACAGAAAAATGGCCTATAGTTGTGTGTGTGTGTGTGTGTGTGTGTGTGTGTGTGTGTGTGTGGTGTCGGGGTAATACTGGATCCATAGAGTGACTTTGGGACTGCACTTTGCTGTTTTGTAGAACAGTTTGAAGTGTGTAGCTGTTCATTACAGGTTTGATAGAATGCAACAGTGAATCTTACCTGGTTCTGGACTTTCTTATGGGAGGCTGTTACTATATATAACTGCTGTAATCACATTGCTTGGGAAGGTTCTCTTGAAGCTGTTTATATCTTTTTTGTTCAGTTTTGATAGGTCATATATGTGTAACCATTCATTCTGGAGTTCCTTGTTTTCTGGAATTTACATTTCGGCATATCCCCAAGTCATTATCTGGATTTCAAGTGGAATCCATTGCATCATCTCCTTTCTTCATGTCTAATTTACTAATTTGCTATTTTCTATCTTTTTCTTTGGGTTAGTTTGACTATGGGTTTGTCAATCCTTCTTGTGTTTTTCAAGAACCATTTTTTTTTAGATAGTTCTATATCCCAAGGTGACCTTGGCTTCACTATGTAGTTGGGAATAGCCCTGAGCTCTTCATCATCTTGCCTCTAACTTTGAAGGGCTGGGTACAGTACCATCATGCCAGTAGAACCAACTGGTTCAGTTGTTTGATGGACTGATATATTGATCAGAAGAACCAGCTCTTTGTTTGATTCTATACATTTATTTTCTTTTAGTCTTCATTTCAAAAATGTCTGCCCTGATATTTATTATTTCTTACTGCCCATTATTTTTGAGATTTGGCTTGTTCTTGATTTTATGAAACCTTACATTGTATCATTAAACTGTTTCTTTGAAGACTTTCTGGTTTTTGTTTAAACTAAAAGCAGTTACAGGTATGACCTTACTCCTAGAACTTCTATATCTATCTCCCAAAGGACCTGGTAAGTCATGCTTTTATTTTCATTTGAGTCTAGGGATTAAAAAAACTTCCTCCCTGCTTTTTTCAGTGACCCCTCTGGTCATTCACGTCTGTATTGTTCAGTCACCAAGTATTGAATAGTTTTCTCTTCCTGTTGATTCCTAGTTTTAGTTCGCTATAACCTAATAAGATCCAAGAAATGATTTTTGACTCTTTTATATTTTCTTAGACTTGTGGTGTGTTATTTTTCTTTTACCTAAAATGCAGTTTGGTTAAGAGAAGGTGTCATGGGATGCTGAGAAAAATGTGTGTTCTATTTATTTTGGATGTTATTTCTGTCACTATCTACCAGGTCCATTTGACTGATGGTGTAATTTAACTCTGAGGTTTCTTTGTTGATTTTTTTTTTGTTTTGGATGACCTACCTAAAGATGAAAGTGGCGTACCGAAGTCACTCACAACTGCAGTAATAGGATCTAGGGTTTCTATGCTGTGATAAAACACCGTGACCAACAGCAAGTTGGCATGGAAAGGGTTTATTTCATTTTACACTTCCAGGTAACATTCCATCGCTGAAGAAGTCAGGGCAGGAACTCACGCAGGGCAGGAACCTGAAGTCAGGAACTGAAGCAGAAGCCATGGAGGAGTGGTGCTTACTTCCTTATGCTTGTTGTGCCTCTTGTCTCATCGCTCCAGTACCGCCAGCTCAGGGGTGGGACTGGCAGGAGGAAGGGCACAGAGAGACTTTGTTGAGCAACACTGACAGGCTTTGAGACATTCAAGTTCCTTAGAGCATGAATCTGTGGGGGAGGAGGGCAAAGGAACGAATTGGGAGCGGATCCCAGAGGAGGGTCTCTGCATCAGGTTGCCTCCAAAGCAGTGGGTGCTTAGGGTCTTAGCACCATCTCTACCTCAGTGCCCTCAGCAGCTTCCGGATGGCGTTTTATGGGCATGCAGACTAGGTAGGCTCACATGGCTAGGAATCTGCCTGGTTTGGTTGATTGAAAACTAAGTGGCTATGAAAGCAAGTTGAGTTTGATACCAACAAGTTTTAAGCGCCTTCAA
>NC_022009.1:35466114-35484927 GCF_000317375.1 Microtus ochrogaster | reverse complement strand
CCGAGGCCCTTTAAGTTCAGAGGTGTGGGCAAGCTCACCAAGTCCAGCAAACTCCTTGATATACTTACCTCAGTATTACCTAATGTACTTCATACCTTAGCTGCGAAAATGTGACTGTTAAATGCTGGCTGGCTGGCTGGGAAGATGGATAATGGTTGTGTTTCTCCTCTCTGGAGGGTTTGTGTCTGTCTTCAGTCAACATAGACAATGTGTTTCCCTGTGACGCTTCCCATTTCCCTCCCTGTATCATTCCTTTCGCTTTGCTATCTCATACAGCAATGGTTGTGGCCCAATCAAGGCACTTAGCTTCTGGAAGGCTCAGCACGTGACAGCCTTTTTAAACATCCCACGCCTTGCATGAAGAATGTAGAACACTAACCCGTTGCTTTTTGGAGGCTGAATGGAAGAACATGGACCTCGGGTGGAACAGAAAGTAACCTACTATTACTAAAAGCCTTGCCAGTGACCAAGATACAACTGAATGTGACCAGTCCTAGAGACAGCACCAGAGAGATCAAGTGAAGATTGGGAGGAATAAAGAGAGAACCCCAACCCCTGGACAGCTAGGTCGAGGCGTGGAACTTGCAGCCGATGTTAAGGAGTAATGACTGACCAGAGCATCTTCTCCCAAGGAAGCCTGGCGCGGTGCCCAGAAGAACCTCGCTTGTACTGGGAAGTCATTGAATGTTATACGGAGTCCTAAGGGGCGTTTTCATCACAGAAGTCAGAACTTATACCACAGAGAGCACTAAATGTCTGTTTATCCATGAAATTTCATCGGTTTCTCTACTTCCAGATCTTCAAAGAATGGAGGCTTCCGTTTCCATCTGGTCTGTGTGCAGATATAAAATATTAAAGCAACCGAGAGCACAGGGAGAAGAGAAACTTTAGCCAGATTCCATTTTTCTTAAAGCTCAAAGTCCCCGCAGCATTTATGTGCACTAATAGCCATCTAAGAATGTACAGGATCTATCTAAAAATCAAGTGCCCTTCTGAGGCTTCTTAAGAAATAATACTCTGTGTTCCAGGTTCCCATGATGTTTCACTTGTGGGTATAACAAACCAGTCCTCAACAATTTGAATACTTAATTGCTATTTTAAAAAAAAATCCACTGGGTAGCATTTTGAAAATTTACAGCCATTTCAAGTTGTGTGGCTGTTGACCAACACTCTGGTGGAGATGAAAAACACACCTGCTACTGGGTCCCAGAGCCTTTGTGTATGCCTGAGGCTCCCAGGACTTCAGGAGTGGTCCAGCCTGCAGCTTGGCACCTTGGCATCCATTATTCTGCAGTCTAAAAGCTGGGCCTTCGACTTCTCATTACGTGTGTTATTTTAACAATCGTTTACTATTGAATGCAGGCCAACTGTTTGGTTTCCGCCTAGGCAGTCTAAGGGTATTTAAGACACTTCTGAAAAGGAAACCCTCCTTTTGTAGATGCCAGTGCATGTTTTAGTTGACAATGGTGGCCTTATTCTTAGTGGCTTGCAAGCCTGGAAGAGAAGCTTTGCCTTTGCCCTTGACGGAAGTGGGCTGGAGCTCTAGACCTGGACCATCGGGAGAAGTCAGAGCATCCTGGACAATGGGCGTCTCAGCCACCTCTGAGCTGTCAACGTGACGAACAGATGGGGATCAGTCTACATGCCTGGACGTCTCCTCTTCCGGTGAGGACTGTGCAGCAGATAGAAACCTAGGAGCTGCTGAATGAAGAGGAGCGAGTAAAATGGCAGGAACACAGATGGAGGGACTCTAAAGTTCCTAGAAAGCGCACGCTCAATGTGTGATGAACTAAAATTAAGTGTAGTTGTGCGAGCCAACGCGAATTGCAGAGTGTTGTCCTGACAACTGGCACAAGCTTAGTTCCTATGGATGCCAGTGACCTTGACCCATTTTTTGGGCTTCAGTGTTCATATCCAGTGTTCATATCTGATGTCTGTAGAAAGGTGATGTCTGTTCTGAGATCTGGGTCTAGGGCTCTGAAATGAAGCGATAAGGCAGGATCCCTGGCGATTTCGTCGCATTTAATTGAGGTAACATTGCTGTTGTCTTGGCATGTGATTTACGCCACGGCTCACCCGGGGAGTAAGTGAGGACAGCCTTCGGTTTACAGTTGCAGACTCTCCGGTCTTCATTGTGATTGATACAGAGGCCAAGGGTAAGCCCATTTACAATGGCTGGTTGCCTTTGAGACCTAAGGCAAGAGAATATACCAGGAGCAGAGGTTCCAGTGGGCTCTAGCCCTAACAGTGGGATCTGAGTGCTTGGAGCTTGGTGGCCCAGCCTCTCTCTTCCTCTCTTTCTCCCTCCTTATGCACCCTTATTCTCTTTACGACATCTCCCTCCACCACCCCACTATGTTCTGTTAGTACTGTCTTCTCTCCAAAGGTTGGTGTCATTCCCTGGTTAGTCTCTGTCTGTCTGTCTCTGTCTCTATGTGTGTGTCTCCGAGAGAGATTGTATAATAATGGGAAGAGAGCTGGGAATGGAACTTAGTTGTGCTGTATAAAAGCATTAGTATCAAAGCAACTGTGTGCTCCTTCCC
This sequence comes from Microtus ochrogaster, assembly GCF_000317375.1. Lineage (NCBI taxonomy): Eukaryota > Metazoa > Chordata > Mammalia > Rodentia > Cricetidae > Microtus > Microtus ochrogaster. Next base: position 35,482,384 of record NC_022009.1, on the reverse strand, counting down.
TCTTATTGACCTGCCCTTCATCTGCTCAGGTCAAAGAGCACAGAACCTAGAGAAAATTAGTACACACCTAGGCAGCCACTCAGCAGCCCCTCACGGTGGCTTTCACCCTCCTGCAAAGACTGGTAGACAGAGTTGTCTGTCCTTCATGGTAGGCAGTTGGCATAAGAGGAGGGAGCCAATCAGAAAAGGAGCCACAGCTGTCCTTTTGCGGGTCTACACTGTCAGTTCCAGGAACGCTAAACTTCTCCCTGACTGGGCTACTTCAGCTGTAGTGCCGTTCACTGACAGCGAACTTGGGTCTTGCGTGCCCTGCGGGCGGCCATGGCCAAGCAGAGTGTTGTGTGCCCTGTGTACGTCTGGGACTCGGGCTGCCCTCTAGTCAGGCTCCAGGGCAGGCTGCACTTGGAGTGAATAAAAGTTGTGATATGAAATATAAACTAAACAGGACTTTGTTTTTGAGCCAGACTGGTCTCAAACTTGTTATGTAGTGAAGAATAAACTTCTGATTCCCCTTCCTCCATCTCATGAGTCTTGCTTGGGATTAAACATATGTGCCACCATGCCTGGGTTTATGCAGTTCTGGAGCTTAAACCCAGGGCATCATGCGTGCTAGGCAAACACTCCATCAAGCACACCCACCACAGCCTACCAGGAAGAACCCTTGACGATGGGTGTTGTGTGCCCAGTTAGGGTAGAATGGGGACAGGCAGAGGGTGATAGACTTGGTAACTCATTGCCATGAGCTGGGATAGTGCCTCAATGCTTGGTGCTCTGGGTTCCAGGGTGAGCAAAGGTGTTGTTCCCCACATCCCATGTTGCTCTCATGTGTACCTGGAGATACACATGTACACTCAGATGTACAGCCAGTAAAGTAGGAACTAAACCTGAGGTGCTGAACCAGACACACTGCCCTCCTGACTTGATGTAGCCGCCTTCTGGGACGATCCAAACTTCTCCGATTCTGTGAATGCCATGAGACCTAACTCAGGACCGCTGTCCTGAGTTTTGTAGCTGAGGCCATTCTCCACTCAGATACAGAGTGACCAAAGAGAGGCCAATGCAGAGTCTATGCTGCAGGAAGCCTGGACTGGGGCCAGCCCTCCAATCAGTCGGCAGTGGGACCCTGGGTGGGTCCCATCCACCATGAGGAAATCCCCATACTGCATCCTGCTCGTCTCTTTGTGGAGCAATGGGAAACCCTCTCGTGGGAGTCCTGCCTGTCAATCTGGATCTGCTTCTCATCTGTGTCAGTCTCCAGAGGGGGAGGAGGAAGAATCTCTTCAGGCGGATGGTGAATGAAGAGCTGGAAAACATGGGGAAAGCCTCTCTTCACGAAGCCCAGGCTTGCACGACAGGATAAAAATATCTCCTGCAATCTGCAACACTGGATTCTTTTGAAATCTTGAAGAAGTCGTTTAAAAACAAAACAAAAATACCACTCACGTTGGGTGTATGCGAGCATTTCCTCCGAGTCTTTCGGGGTGATGGCTAGCTCTTTAAAATATTAATTATAACTCAAATTCTCTCTTCATCCAGCTTATATTTATATGTCAGTGAGGAGCCAGTGACTAGGACACGGAATGCTTGGCCTCTGGGTGGTGAAGTGGGAGTGGGGAGGTGCTGAACAAAATATGATATAATCTTCAGGCGCTGTGGAGAGAGGTAGAGACGGGGTTCAGGAAATGTAAGGGGTGTGAACTATAGAACAGGGGCAGGCGTGGCTTCTTACCGCAGGCAAGAGAGAATAATGGCAGGTGGGTGTTCAGAGGAATGGTTCTTCAGGTAGAGGAGACAGCAACTGTGATGTGGCTCCATCTTGGAAAAGCAGGGAAGCCTGGGGAGAGTTGGCCCAGCGCGATCAAGAGAACTAGATAGGGAGAAGGAGAGAGCATGGTAACAATGGTGGTTGTGGGTACTGGAGGCTGTCACTGTGGGATGCTTTGAAGGATGTGTTATCTCAGGGTGAAGCCCCTCCACAGTGATAGTTTTGTTCTTTGCCATGGGCAAAGCCTGACATATGGAAGGAGGAAAACCTGGAGTCACAGGAGCCCCAACATTGGGATGCTCTAGACTTCTCTTCTCAGAGCGTGGTCTATGGGCCAACAACATTGGCACCCCTGGCACTTGTGCCTGAGCCCTGCTGAAGCACGAGTGCCTCTTCTAGGGGCTGTGCATGATCCATGGGCTCACGACTGTCTGAGAAGTGCTGGTCTGGAGTCAACGGGGGCTTTGGGCATCAGAAGCCTTAGGGGTTGCCCGAAGCTTGCACACTTGGAGTTTAAGCTGCCTTCAGTTGCCTCGTCAGTTTCCCTGCAAGTAGGGTAGGATGTTGTTCACAATCTCCGCTGAGCCCGGGGCCATTTGTTTTTCTATGGGAGTGACTTCCAACACCACCAGAGCAGATTGTTCCTGGGGTTATGTAGACCTAGGGGCAACCAGGAGCTGATATTCTGAGGCTCTGTAGAATCCCCAGACTGTCTTTCTTCAGTGTGCTCAGAAAAGATTCACTTCCCTTTAGCTGAGTATTTCAGATAGATCGTGTCTGACCCACAGTGGACCTGCTTGCTCTGTGCATACATCCCATAATAGCCCATCCTCTACAGAAGGGTATATGCACACCTAGGCATCCACCTAAGCAAGTGCCCATTATCATCTTGTGGCTCTTTTATGGGCCCAGTAGTAGGAACACTGGTTGCCTTTGAGGACATGTGACTATCATAATAAGCATAGGTGTTCCACGGAACTGACTGGTCCATGCTAGGATCAGGCATCATCCACTTACCTTACCCTCCCCAGATGAAGCGCACGGCTCCGTGGCCTGGGTACGGAGCCTGGAGTCTTACAGTTATAATTCTGACAACTGTTATTAACACCTGAGGGATTTGAATCTCCAAATCACCTCACCGCGTACTGATAAAATGGGATTATGTTTCTTATTTTCACAGGTAGGTTGCTGCAGCTTCATTATCTAAATGCTTTCGGAAGCTATTCTTGAATGTGTGATTCCAAGTTCACGTCACTATATGCGAGCGTAGCTTTGTGCGTGGGCGTATGGATGTATGCACGTGAACATTCATGTGAATGAATGCAGCTGCGTGGGTGGGTGTGTGCCACACTGAGCATGTCGGGGCCAGAGGACAACCTCGGGTGTGTATTATGCTACTCACCGATTAGCGGGAGCAGGGGCACCGGCAAAGCACTGGCCTTTCCCTGCCGTTTCTGAATTAGCCACAGCCATCCCATTATTTGTGTATGTCAGCAGCCTGACCTAAATAAAGTTAGAGTTGATCTCTTTCAGAATGTGTTTAGAATTTCCCCTTACCGTAAAGTTAAGACAAGGTGATGTGTGGTTTATAATCCAATAGAAAAGCCTTTCCGGCAAAGCGCTCAGTCCACTCTTGAGTGATTACTGAGCCTCGGTTTCTAGATGTGGTCCAATTCTCAAATTCCTCAAGTGTTTCCTGGCTTGCTAAGGACTGTCACAGAAGGCGGTCCTCATTTGTCACTGCCGTTTTTCCACTGGTGGGGCAACCTGATAGTTCTTTCCCTTTGCCCAGCGGCTTCTTACCTTACCACCCTGAATTCCACAGGAGCTGGCTATGGTCTGGTATGCTCCAGTGTCTCATCACTGTGCTTTTCGGGGAGGCCTTCTGGGGTCACCTCGCCAGCTGCTGCACCAGCCACTGCCCAGGCTGCTTGAGGCAGATGGATTCGGGGGCAGGGTTTGGTTCGGTGACCCCGACGCCAGCAAACACACCAAACACACAGCAAGGACAGCCTTGGCCGTGCTCTGTGGGGCTGCAGAGAAGAGATCTGGCTATCACAACCCAGCGTGCCGAAACCCTGCAGGAAGCTAATTCATGTATCACACGTCTTCCCCACACCTTATGTTGTGTTTCACTGCCTGAGAAGGAGACCATTCCAGATCTGAAGCTGCTGTCCTGGCAAGGAAGTGCGTGCTCAACCACAAGCTCATTTGTCTGCTTCAGGGGCTCTTGGAGCGCTTGGGTGCTGGCTCCAAGAGAGGGGCTTGGGTCAGGAGCTGGACTAATGGGGGCCCAAGAAGTCACATGGACTCCTGGCTACAGAGCTATTGGACAGAGAATGCTTTGGTAGGAGTGGCAGGATTCTTATGTGTCATCTTAGGAAAGTGACACACCAGGAAGAGGGTCTCTGAGAAACCACAGCTCCCAGACTCCTTCCAGACATGAGGTTCTGGTTAGTTTCAGGATATGAACTGGGGTCAAGAGAAGCAGTGTAGTAACCGTTGGTGGCTAGACAGGACCAAAGCAGACACGCCAGCTTTCTCGTGTAGAGTCGTGGTCCTGGAATTGTTCTCACTCATACTTAGGGGATGGAGGTGTTTGCCCACCGAGAACTGTGGCCAAATCAGATCCAAAGCCAATACTGTGGCACATTCTTCCTCCTCGTCAACATGGTGGTCAGGTTGCTCGCCTCTGTCACGAGTCTGCATCCACTTCCTTTCCCAAAGCATAGGAGGTGAAGTGCTCAGTGTTTGGACGCATTTTGGTGATGTTGCCAGCCTGTACTTGTTGGTTTGGGTCTCTGACGTGTGGCTTGGTTAGTGAGCCAGCATAATGCCATGGAGTTTGCTCTCCTGTGAGTCAGTGTCCTCTGCAAGCACGGAAATGGATTAGCTGTGCACACGACCACATTCTTTTGTGTGTTCTCTGACGGAATGACCCAGTTAGAAGCCTGGCCCGGGGACAGAATGACAAGGCTGATGAGCTCTGTCAGGGAACTGTCCTAGCTCTGTTTCAGGGGTTCCTCCCATCCCTCTCAGGGTGCAAACAAGTGTCAGAGTCAGGGGGAAGAGTCCCTGCCTTGGGCTCGGCTCTGTTCATTTCCTTTGTGGCTGTTCAGATAAACAGAAAGCAGCAAGCAGCGAATCCGATGGGCGTGATAGGAGAGATGATTGATTTCACAGTATTGTTGGTCTTTTTGGAGGCAGCCATTGTGAGTGGTCCTGCAGCTTTTCCTCTATGTTTACCAAACTTGAAGATGATTGAGAAAAATCTCTTCTATGTGAATCACCCAGTGTGGCCAGAGCCACTATCTCTCCCTCAGCAGTGACCAAGAGAACTGCCCAGTTATCTGTCCGGTGACCTGGTGAGACTCACACTTGAACTAGCCAGGCTGTGATGGAAGGCCAACCTCTGACTTCCTCCTGCAATTGTCTCACACACGGGGAAGCGGCTCGGTCGCTAAGACATGTGGTTGCTATGAATGACCGCTGTCGATAAGGAGAACTGGAAGCCATCTCTTTTCTAGATTACCTTTCAAATATTCAAATCCGTGCACTAGTAGCATATGACTAGAACTCCCCCCACCCCCGCCAGCGCCCCGCCGCTCAGATGTCTTCCAATGTGCTTCAACGAATTCCAAAACCACATCAGGTTTGCATTTTGAAAATGCCAACTGTATACTAACTGAATGTGAGAGATGAAGAAAACGTTCATAAATGTTGTTGTTTTAAAGAAATGGTGTTCTGTGTGCAGATAGAAACTGGCTGTATGGATTTCTTTCTTTTCCTTCCTTCCTCCCTCCGTCCCTCTGTCCCTCCCTTCCTTCCTCCCTCCTTCTGTCCCTCCCTCCCTTTCTTCCTTCCTTCCATCTTTCCTTTATTTTTAATCATCATGGTCCATTTACATTTTGATAATATTGAAGAGATGGTGTTACTGTCTTAGCTAATTTCCATAAGGCAGACCCAGGGATGCACATGTCAGCCATGAAAGGAAAGAGAATACTGGCTGTCTTGGTGGTCTCTGATGGGCAGGACCATGGCTGAGCTGATGGGTAAGGGAACAACCATGTGTTCCTAGAGGGTGGTATCATGCCACACTCCCTCAGCCTACTCAAATTTGGCTCTAGAAATACAACTTCATTTTTTTGGTTTTTCGAGACAGGGTTTCTCTAATGTAACTCTGGCTGTCCTGGAACTCACTCTGTAGACCTAGAACTCAGAGATCCTGCCTACCTCTGCCTCCTGAGTGCTGGGATTAAAAGTGTGTGCCACCACCTTCAGGGCTGCAACTCCATTTTTTTTTTTTTTTTTTTGCCACTGGAGGTTGGGCTTCATTTGTGGGTTGCTTAATTTTGTTTCTTGCTGGCTGTATTGCTTTCCTTGTCTCTTGACAAAATCCCTCGTGAAAGTAACTTAAGGAAAGAAAGTTTTATTGCAGCTCATGGTTTGAGAGTCCAGTCCATTATACTGGGGAAGGCATGAGGGCACGCACAGGTTTGATTGTGGCAGCAGGAATGTGAAGCAATTGGTCACACCGCATCTGTAGTCAGCATACAGAGAGATGGGTGCCAGTGCTCGGCTTTCTTTCTCCTTTTTATTCGGTCTGAGACCCCAGTATTAGTCAGTCTGGGACCCCAGCCCATGGAGTAGTGCCACTCTTATTCAGGGTAGGTCATCCCTTCTCCGTTAAACCTTTCTGGAAATACCCTCAGAAGCTATATGCCCAGATGTGTGTTTCCATGGTGATTCTAAATCCAGTCAAATTGACAATGAAGAGCAACCATCATGCTGGGTAGATTTCTGAGCATTTTAGAAGGAATAAAAGGAAGCTTTTGTCGGATGAATTTTCCTAAGGTTCAGAGGAAGTGAGCCTGAATGAGTCTATTTAGAATGACCTCGGCCAGAGGCATGGACACAGTAAATGTAACCACCTTGACTGAAAGCTGGACCCGGGGAAGGTTTCATCAGGTCACTGGCAGCTCTGAGTGTTTCTTAGACCTGGGGATGCTCTCTTGTGGGGCATTGCTGTCCTCAGGTCCCCTCTCCATGCTCGTGTGTTTGCATATATTATCAATACAGTGAATTCGAATCTAAGTCTTTGCCTGTTGTAATATGTAGCAGTCTTGGGTACTGCCGAAGACAAAGAGCTGTTAAGGAATCAGAGGCACTCATTTCAGAGTTCTTAGCAGGATGTGCATTTCCAGTTGATGGAATATATTTTGGCAGTGTACTGAGTTGCAGGAGGGCAGTTGAGATAATGCGGAATTTTGCTCCGTTTTAAAATGTGATCTTTCTGACAGAGAAGAGGCAGAGCATGCACGTCTCTGCCATGCAACTTTGTCAAAGCTCGTCTTGCTGCTATGCTTGCCGCAAATAGTTTTGAAGATGTATTTTTAGTTTCTGTTGTACCTGAACATATGTCGGTGAACCATGCACTTGTGCAGTGCCCGAAGAGGCTAGAAGAGGGTACAGAAAGTTGTGAACTGTCATGTGGGAACCAAGCCCGGGGTCCTCTGCTAGAGCAGTGAGTGAGCTTAAACCCGGAGCCTTCTTTCCAGCCTCTGCCTCAAATACTGTTAGAAAGTAAAACATGGGAAAATACGACCACCAATCCCTGCAGTCTCCTGCCCCCATGGCCGGTGCTCCTTGTGCTCCTGAATGCGGTGCTCATTGTCTCTGTGGACTTTGTTTGTTTGTTTTTGAGACAGACTCTCATACGCTCCAGGCTGGTCTTGAATTCACGATGGACTCAAAGAGGAGCTTGGACTCCTCTGATCTTCCTTCTCCACCTCTCTAGTACTGGGATTGCAGGTGTGCCCCACCACGCCTGGTTTACGCAAAGCTGAGGGTGGAGCCCAGGGCATTGTGCACGTCAGGCAAGCATTCCACCCACTGAGCTCCGTCCCCAGCCCTCATTCTAGCTTTGAAGCACATACTTAGTGTACTTACTGCTAGTTGTTCCCTGTGTGCAGCCTCTGCCTTCTCTTTTCACTAGCAGAACCCGTGAGCTTTAAGTGGCCGGCCACGGGTAACGCCAAAGAGATTTGACTTCCTACATGATAAATGGACATGGAGACATGGGCACAGCCTCTGGATTACACCTTGAAGGGGCAATTGTTCACATTCTCTTTCCATCCTGCTTTTAATGAGACCAAGGACCAGCCCTGACATACAGGAGGGAACTATGGGAACCAGGTTGCTCCGCACAAGCTACCTGTAACCATGTGGATATGGGAGATGGCCAGGGGGTTAGTACCTCTGCAAAGCAGAAACTCCTTGATACCTTCCTTGTCCTAGTGTCCTACATCCCTGAGACTGCCCATCCAGCGGGGCTCATGTGCCGGAAGTAATCATGCAAACATTGTGATTTGAGCTGGTACTATTTGTCCTCTATTAAAACATCTCCCAGGCACCTGTGGGAGACATTTCATTTGATAAGGTGCTTGCTGCACATGTATGATGACCTGAGTTTATCTCCAGCACCCATGTAAAATGACAGATATGGTGGCCTGCTCTTAGGATTCCCACCCCTAGAGAGAGGAGACAGGGGGATCTCTAAGGCCTGGCAGCCATCCAGGCTAACCAAATCAGTGAGCCCTAGATCCCAGTGTGAGACCTTTGTCAAAGACTCAATATGGACAGTGCCGCAAGGACACCGTACGCACACATACGCATGCGCTTGTGTGTTTGCACACATGTATGCCTCTGTACACCCATGAATGCACGCGTCTGCACACACACAAAATCCCATCCATAAAAGCTTCAGAAACCATAAATTAATAAATAGGACAGCTTGCAAGTGGTCTAACTAACACAGTTGGTTTGCGTTGTGAGCTTGCCGGTGGCTCGCTGCCTGGCCCTCTCCGGAAGTTGCTGAAAAGAAATGGCCACAGGAAGCAACGTGACCTCCCTAGTGGTGGCCAGAACTGCAGCTGTGACTATCCTGTGCTGCCACCAAACAAGAGGAAAGACATGACACAAGAGGCTATGTGTCCTCGTGAGACTAAATTTCACTCTTTGTGACAATTTTCACAATCCCCACAATAAAAATGAATTGTAACGGATCACTCAAAAGCAGCTGTCGTTTGGGTTTGCTTATGAAGCAATTCACTGGAAATCTACTTTCAGTGTGAGTGGTTGTGCTTTCACTGTTGGTATTATCTAAGGGGAAAAAATGAATTTAGCTCAAATTTTAAGCAAAAACTGAAATTTGAAAACAACCTGGTGTGCCTACAAATGCCAAAGAGACAAGAGGAGAAAAACAAACAAACAAACCAAAACCAACGGCAGACCATCCAAACTAGAGACCATCCAAAGGCTTAAAAGTCCAGCCCAATTTTGCCAGGCATTGGTGGCATATGCCTTTAATCCCAGCACTTGGGAGGCAGAGAAAGACTAGTCTCCAAGTTTGAAGCCAGCCTGGTCTACAGAGTGAGTTCCAGGACGACCAGGGCTACACCAAAAAGCCCTGTCTCAAAAGTAAAATTAAAAAAAAAAAATGCCGGCTGATTTCATAGTAAGAGCTGGCTTTAGGCTAATGACCTAGTGTTGGCAGCAGCCAAAAGTCTCCACTCATATGCACAGAGACACTTCTCAGGCCCAGATTCACATTTTTTTCCTGACAGAATTCTAATCAGCTCCATTATTTGGTTTCTCAGCCCCTGGCATATTAGGTGTGGATCAGAAGAGGAGAGAACCATGGGAGCCAGGCCACTCTGCACAACGACAAGGGCAGTGGAGATCCTGGCAGCCAGCGAAGAATGAGAGAAACCCTGGGGAAAGGATAGTGTAAAAGGGAGGGCTGAGAAGTCACCTTGTGGGGCCCTGTCCCTTAGAGCCACTCTTCCGCACCCCTTGCTATTTTATAGATTCTGGGAACACCCCTCAGTCTCTGTCAGTGTGGAGAGGTTCATGATCCAGCCAAGTCCTGAGCCGTCTTTGTAACAAGCTGACTCGAGAGCCTGACTCGTGATTCTTTTCTGCACTCTGTTGTCATGGAGGATCCAGAGACTGACCTAGACTGGGGGATCCTTGTGAAGACACCAGTATCGCACGTTTCTTCCCGGAATATTACCCATAACCATAACTCTGCTGCTTCATGGACTGACTGACCCAGAAACAGCTCTGTGACCTTCTAGGAAGAATGCTTGCCACACAAAGATGCCATGGCCAAATCCAGCTGGTAGTTGATGCCCAGGGCAGTGTAGGAAGAGGAAGTGATTAACCCCATTCATAAGGAAACGGGTTTTTTGGGGTCTGGTGGCCATGAGTATAGTAAAAAAGCAACCGAGTTAGAAGTCACCCACGGGACGGGACATACCTGCGGAGCATAGGAAGAGAGGGAAATACCCAGAATACATAGAGAGCTCTCCAAACTCGGCAACCACAGCAAATTATCTGATTCACAAAGCGGGACTAGTGCTTGGTGAGATCATTCCATGGGGAGAGGCATCTGCCAGCAAGCCTGATGAATTGAGTTCAATCCCCAGGTCCACATAGTTTTCTCCCCTAAGGCCCATAACTCCCACATGCTGGCCTCTGACCTACACATGTGAGCCATGGTATGCACAGACACAACACATACATATAAAAATATGGACCTAGTGCATGAGTAGACCGTTCTTCTGAGATATGTAAATAGCCAATATTTTACGTGAAAAGGCACAAACGGGGAAATGCAAATCAAAACTCTTAATGCTACCTAACCCCGTTAGGGTAGCTACTATTAATGGAACAAAATAAAACAACCCCATATACTCTCAAATACTGGTGGGGGCACGGCCAGATTAGAGAGCCCTTATGCATTGTTGATGGGGGTTATAAAAATGGTATAGCTGCCATGGAAAATAAGATGGTGATTGCTCGAAAAATTAGCAATAGATTTACTATATCAATCTTATTTCTATTATGTATCCCAAAGAACTGAAAGCAGGGTCTGAGGAAGATATTTGCATAGCCATATGCATACCAGCATGGTCCATAATAGTGAGAATGGGGGAGCAGCCTAATGTCTACCGACAGATGAATTAGTAAGCAAAATGTGGTATGTGTGAGGAAATCTTACTCAGTCTTTAAAAGTTTCTGACATAGTCTATTTCAGTGGTTTGCACCTTGTGGATTGCGACCCCTTTAGGGGAGTCTTAGCAACTCTTTCACAGGGTTGCACATTAGATATTTACAACACAATTCATAACAGTAGCAAAATTACAGTTATGAAGTAGCAACAAAAATAACTTTATGGTTGGCGGTCATCATACATGAGGAGCTGTATTAAAGGGCTGCAGCATTAGGAAGGTTGAGAGCCACTGGTCTACAATATAAACCTAGAATGACATCCCTTTGGGAGCCTGACTGATTCTTCACTGTTGCTTGTTGTCAACCCTCCCTTTGTCTTCACGGTTCCATGGGCCCCCAAGGCCCTCTCTGAGGACTGGTGTTGGTTCTGAGACTCGGACTTCTGGGAAAGAAGGGGATTGAAGTTGAGAGCAAATAGAAGCTGATTTGCTTAGGTCGGGGAGTGCTGTACTCAGCCAATAGCTGAGCCCTATTCCCCAACCTTTAGGTGATGAGAATGGGTAAGGGCCAAGAAGAGTTGAACCTTAACCACCAGCCCCAGGTGACCCCAAACCATTTCATCTGATGCCCATAACCCCAAACCATTTCATCTCTCCCCCATAAAGAGTGTTCCTGTGGCTGTTCTAAGTCTTTCACCAGCCTGGTTGCTGCACTTGGGGCTCTGCATGACCAGGGAGAGAGCATTTGATTAGGTCAGAGAAGATCTAACTAGTTCGTGGTCACCTAGGGTATCCTAGACAAAGATGCTTGCTGAGGTCAGAGGAACAGGGACAGAAGTTGCATGGAGGTCAGAGGACAGTGCTGTTGATTCGTGACTCCTACCTTGTTTGGAGGTAGGATTTCTCTTGTTTCTACCATTTCACCGTGTCCTCCAGGCCAGCTGGGCTGTGAGTGTCTGGCTGGTTTTTCTGTTTCTGCCTGCCATCTCACTTACAGATGTGAGCTGTCCCCTCTGTCTTTCTCTGTGCACTCGGGGGCTCAGATTCAGGTTTCCGGGCTCATGTAGAAAGTGCTTTTACCCAATGAGCCGTCTCCCCACGCCCTTCTTCCCAACATCATTTGAAGATTGCTTTTTAAAAGTGACATACTCCCTTAACTGGTGAGGTGTATGTATCTGTTTACTGCTTCGCTTTTTATCTTAGGGATGAGTTGATCATTATTATCATAGTAAACAGCCAAGAATGATTCAATTTAGGGAAGTAATGGGAAAATTTGCTCATCTTTTATGGGACCACTTTACCATAATCCCTGCCGATAAAGTAGTGGTTTCTTTCAAATATGCCAGTTCAGGGTCAGGGAGCTGCGCTCTTACAGCCTCCCGTTGATTGTTTAGTGAGGAAATGGTATTCAAGTGAGGCGCATCAGCATGCAAATCTAAAATGTGGCCATTTTCATCTAGATTGAATATTATTAACTAGCCCAAGGGATAGGATGTAATTAAGATTTTCAACAGCTTATTTTTGTCTACCGTGATGAGAATAACCCCAATATTTAAAGCAACTGGCCCATTTGAATAATAGGATGGCGGCCCCGTGTCCATTTTGGCTTCTAGGTGTAATGAAAGTGTTTGGCTTTTTCTCCACGGGTCTGAGCATTGATAAGGACAGGGATCTGAACCCGAAGCAAATAAGAGAACTCTCCGATTCCAGGACCATCCCAGCCCGTCCTTTGGGTGACAGGATTCCAGCTCCTCGCATTAGCTCTCGTACCTTCTTGCCTGGATTTGGGAACAAAGACTCGCGGGAACTAATGAAGTCATTGTCAAGAGTGTCTGCTTTTGCCTAATTAGAACGATGGGACCTAGAGATTTAGTCAAGGGATGTCACTCTTCGTTTGAATCTACTTCAGAAAGTTTGCAAGGTCTCGGGGCTGGGGATGTAGCTCAGGGGTGGAGTGTGTGCGTGTGTACACAGCCCCGGAGGTCAATCCCTGATGCTGGGGGGTGGGGCGGGGAGATGGAAAGAAAGTTTGTGAGGTGATTCGCCTGTCCGGTGTCTGACCGGACAGGCGAATCTGGTGATGTCTTCATTCCAGTGCAGTCCCTTGGTCACCGTTTTTAGGTTTTTTCCTCTTGGGAGGATAGGGGAACTTTCTTTTTCTTTTATAATGACAAGAGAAGCAAGGGAAAAGCGGCACCACCTTCGGCAGACACCCGGCAGGCTGGGTTGGTCCCATGGCTCGTTTCAGCCACCCGTATTTCCAGGTGTGCTGTGTGTGTTTAGTACATCATTTGATAATGCCGAAAAAAAAATATATTAAAGCGGTGTGAGACGGCAGGAGAAAGAAGATGAATGTTAGCATTCCCCTGGGGTTCATGGGTGAAGGAATTAACACAGCGTGGCACTCTACCCTAGCTGTGTTTGTTTCCATGGCAACAGCTACGTACATGTTTCAGACTATCTACAGTGACACAGTTGCAGAAATAGTAGCTTGCAGGTTTCTGATATCGCATCGGCGGACAGGCGGCACGCACTATATTAAGGAAGTGTAAAAGAATTTAAAATATAGGGGTGGATTCAGACACGGAGAGCTCAGCTGAGCAGTGTGTCAGGGGTTACGGCTTCTCCCTCTGGCGCGACGACGGCAAAGTTGAAAGTTGCAGAATCCCAGGCAAACAATTGCCCTTGCTTGGGCAAATACCATCCAAGGGAACCAATGTGAGTTACAGAGGTAAGGCAATGGCTTGGGTGGATGGTGCAGAAGGATGTGGGCATTGAGGCAAATACTCTGGAGGGAGGGTGACATTGGGGCAAGAGTGAGGCTTGTTTGGAAATAGCTGAGTCTTTAAGCAGATCCGATGGATGACAGAATTTTAGCAGCTGCTGAGTTTATAGCAACTGAGGTCTTGGAACGTCTGGTTGTGGAAATTGCTTTTATGTAAAAATGATCAGGTGGGGAGCAGCAGGGCTAATTAGAGGTGCAGTTAAAGGAAGGTTGGGGCTCCATTGTCTTTCCAGAGTGCTTATATAAAATATCCCTGTTCCTCCCTGGATGATCCTGGCTTGCCTTTGACATTCCCCGTTACTTCTTGGTTCCTTTTGCTGGCTTCTGCGTTTACATTATGCTGCCACATTGTAGCCTGAGATGACTTCGGTGTCGGCTAGAGAGCAGCCGAGCACAGATGAGAGACTTTGTGAGCCTGCCCACTCTGCGACCAAATTGTACGGTAATTTAGGAGGAGTGTTGGAATGGCCATTTATTTACATCGCCGGAAACCTACTTTTGAATAGCAGCCCAGGTGTTAGGTTAATGGATTTCAGTGTGCACGTTATGGTTACAAGAGCTTTCAAGTACGTTATAGCTAATTTATACTGAATTTTTGATGTCAAAATATTTTCCTCCGTGCTCGTTATTCTGCTTAAACTCGCATTTACCTTATAGTGTAGTTTTATTAATCCTGCATCAGTGAGAGAAAGCAAAACAGGACGGTCATGCGAGATAATGTATTCATTTGAAGGTTAGTATTCTGACCTGAGGTGGGCTTTTTTAAAAAAGTAAAACATTGATGTGGTCGGTCTATATGAGACTCTTCTTTTTGTGTTCCCAGGAAATGATCTACAGCCCCTACTGCCTGCTTCCCCTCTTAGTAATTATTTGAATAGATGCTAAGAGACCACCTCTGGGGGGTTCCAAGCTTCTGAACACCTGGGCGTGTGGAGAGCTGGGACAGGTTTTGAATTACAAACTAGGGATTTGAAGCCAGGAATGAGCAGCATCTTAGTGAACAGAGGGACAGGCCTCACCGGCTTAGGCTCCTGGATAGAATGAGCACCAAAGCTGTGTGTGCTCACGCACAGTCTCAGCAACCCCGAGTGGGAAGGGAAGTTTGTGTCTTTCATGGGGAAACTTTCCCACGGTGATTCACAGCCCAGGCAGGTTGGCTCTTGCAGGAGAGCCTTCTGCCCGCTCACACTCTCGCTGAAGTCAAGGCTTGCCACACCGCCTGGCTAGGGCACTGACTAGAGGCTGATTTACCAGGCACTGGGTCTTGAACCATCTCCTTGTGATAGGTGCAGGACACCACTCACCAGAGGGACTGAATGCCGTTCGTCTGATAGGTCACGTGAGGTTCTGCCTTTGGGTGTGAGGGGTCCTGGAAACCTTGCCTTCAGTCACTGCTACTCAGAGGTTGCAGATGAACAAAGTCTCGGAGAATAACTTGGGATGACCAGCTCAGTTTTTGTTTGGGAGGAACAGAGCAGACCCGTCTAGCATGTGGCATGGTTACTTTATTTTTAAATCACCTGGAAATATTTATGTAGTATAGAAATTTAAAAAAAAATCTATATCACTTTATTCTAACTCTTTCATAAGAATGTGGAGACACAAACATAGTGATACTGCCTGTAATCCCCAGGTTCTCAGGAGGCAGGACAATCAGAAGTTCAAGGTCATCCTGAGTAACACAGAAATCTACCCCACCACCCAAGACAGGATTTCTCTGTGGCGTTAGAGCCTGTCCTGTCCTGGCTCTTATAGACGGGGCTGGCCTCGAACTCACAGAGTGAGTTCACAGAGTGCCTCTGCCTCCTGAGTGCTGGGCTTAAAGGCGTGTGCTACCACCGCTCGGCTAGAAAGATTTCTGAATGCATTACTTTTCTCTTCGTGGGTACCAGGTGCCCAGCAAGAAGGAACTTAAAGGAAATGTATTTCGGCTCATTGTTTGACAAGGTATAGCCCATCGCGGCGGGCAAGACATGAAAGCAGGTGGTTCCAAGGTAGTGAAAACTGCTACTTGGACCCCTCATCTGCGCACATCTTCCTGAAAGAGGAAGCAAGAGCGGGCTACACGCAGGAATGGGCTACTGATCTCAAGTCTCCTCTTTACTTCCCAGCGACCACTTCCTCCGTCTACGCCCCACTCCTAAGAGTACTATGCCCTCTCCGAAGAGCACCAACATCTGGGTACCAAATGTTCAAACACATGCACCTGTGGAGGGCATTGTGTATTCAACCCCAACAGCATCAGGCCCTTCCGTTACAGCCTGTTGAAAGCCCTGCCTTAACTTATGCTGGCAGGTTTTGCAGTGCCTAGATCCGTATTTCAAACTTTTGCATTGAACTGAGTTCTTACAACTTAAAGCCATGCTTCGTGAGACCATCTCCAAGTGCTCGTGTTCTTTGATCAAAGAGAGCATGCTGAACACCGAGGCTCCCTCAGCCTCAGCACCAAGCATCTGGACCCATTTGTTCAAGTTCAGATAATTATGAATTCCCTACTGCTTGGCACCAGCTAAACATAGTAACAAGTGGCTGGTCGTTTCTCTTCTTTTCATAAAATCCTAAGACTATAGAGATAAAAGGCCTTCATAGGACAACATTCCTCCTATGAGAGCAGAGAACATTATTTCCTTCTTCTTCTTCTTCTTCTTCTTCTTCTTCTTCTTCTTCTTCTTCTTCTTCTTCTTCTTCTTCTTCTTCTTCTTCTTC
>NC_022009.1:35457103-35465973 GCF_000317375.1 Microtus ochrogaster | reverse complement strand
CTCTGTCTCTAAGTCCTGGGGTTATAAGTAGGTGTCACCATGCCAGAAGCAGAGGAAAGAATATTCAGCCAAGGCGGTAAGGGACTTTTTCCCAGTGGCAGGGTTCATCAGAGCCCAGCTGACAAGGTTCTATCTGTGGAGCCTTCAAAAATGTGGCTTGGGTCTCATCATGCACTGCGAGTGATTTCTGCATCCGGATTGGCTCCCTCTGCAAACACTGTCATCCAGTTATAACATTAGTCAGCTCTGTGCTGAAGGCTGGTATCGTTAGGTTAAAAATTAAAAACAACAGAAATGAGCCAAGGGGAACAGTCAACAGTCTTTAGCTGTCCCCTCCATAAGGACACAGCAGCTGTAGGGTTTGGTCAAGTTCAGACCCTTAAAAAGAGTGGAAAAAAGAAAACTCATACTTCCCAGAGCCCGGGCACTGCTGTGCCAACCAGCTGGGCACAGTGTCATGGCAAAAAGAGGTTTTCAGTTTCAGAAATCTGAGACCCAGACCTTGCAAACAGGGAAGGACACAAGGTTGCCACTGGGGCTGATTGTGGCATTTGGTTTGTTTCTGGGCTCATGTCTGCCCATAGTTACATCAGACTTTGCTGCCCTGTGAAGCCCATACAGGCGAACAGGAGCGAGCTGCCTTGGGAAAGGCGTGTGTGTATGTGTTTGTGTGTGTGTGTGTGTGTGTGTGTGTGTGTGTGTGTGTGTGCAGGTATGTATCAACAGCTTTTAAGGAAAATGCTCTGTGTAAATGTGAGTTTTTTCTTGTCCAGAGTTAGCCTGTTCAGGGAATAGAGCACAATTCAGGTTTCTGAGTTGGAAGGCTGATTAATCTCTCTGTCAGTTACATATGGAAATAAATTAGTAAATGGTCCATCTGGGACCAAACTCCTGCAGAGGCGATAAATTATCACCATCGTATATGTCGGTGTTGCTGAAGGCTGAGCTGCGCTCTCAGGAGCTGCTGAAAGATAACTGGATACTTGGCTGTGGTCAGAGGGATAACGTTAGTTGGGAGAAAAAAATTCCTAGGGAAGAATTTACCTTGAAATGTTTCTAGGGGGAATGGCGTGGTTGGTGCCGAGTCTGTTCCTCGGATCTGCTCTATCTGCAAACATTTAAAGAGTCTTGGGGGCATATAGAAGATTCGAGCTTTATATTTTCAAAGGCTAGTATAATACCACATCGTTAATTAATACCCAAGGTCTCAATAAAGAGTAGAATTCCACGTGTCTGTGTGAGATTGTGTGCTATGCACCACCCACAACTCAATCTCTGTTTTCTTATCTCAATTTGAACAAAGGCGGGGCAGGTCAGTGTCTCTCTCTTTTTTTCTTTTTCTTTTTTAAAGAATTGTTTGTTGGGCATATATGTATGTCACAGGATATATCTAGAGGTCGGAGGGCAACTTCCTGGGAGTCAGTTCTCTCCTTCCACCTTGTTTCTGCAGCTGACTGCTGACTCAGTGGCTTCCCATCTCCCTGCAGGGGTGCTGGCCTCATAGGCCTATGTGACCACAGCTGGCTATTCTATGTGGGCTCTCAAGATTGAATGTGTCAGGCTTGGGTGACAAGTGCTTTATCTGCTAATCCTTCTGCCTCAGCCTCCCAGAATTATAAGAGTAAGCCACCACATCCTTCATAATGCTCTTTTATATAAAAATTAAAAGTGAGGCTTAGGGGATCAGATCTTGCTCATAGCCATTGGCATGGCTCAAAGGACAAACTGTAATGGGCAAGAAGAAGATATTGTTAATTCTGATTTTGAAATTTCAGGGGAAGCCTTGGTGTGACATCAAGGTCCCACCCTTAATAACAACATCAAGAAATGAAGACATGACACATTCTACTTACATCCATGTCCTAGAAGCAAGAACAGTACTGGGCATCCAAGTCCCATTTCTCCAATTGGAGAGGCTGGATATAGTTTTGCTTTTGGGAAGACATATGGCACACCACAGTCAATCTGAGATGTCTTATCATGAATGTTAAAACCAAGAAAGTGTCAGGGCCTTGAGGTGTGCTAATATATTTTGCCCCTTTGCAGAAACGCCCAGGGCTGCAGTGACATCCAGATTGTTGTGCTTGCTGTAACATTTTCTTTTGCGTTCTTCCCCCTGGGCAGACCGTGAGTTGCAAATCCTTGAAGCAGCTGAGAGTCTTCCCTGTGGAAAATGCAAAATAACAAATATAAAAAGTAAAATCTAAAAAGTAAACTGGGTGCAGAAATCTCTAAGTGTCGTGTTCAAAGGACGTGGATTTCCAAGTGCAGGGTATAGGCTGAGTAGCCTTTGCACAGCTGTCAGAAGCCATGGTCCCTTTGACCTCACAGTATCTGGGATTGACCTTGACTCACTCAGACCATCAAGTTTCTCACACCAGCCAAACCCGGTTCCTCTGTCTCTCAAATAAGACTCAAGTTAGAGTGTTGCTTGCTTTGACCTGTCCCAATCTAGTTTTTTTTTTTCTTTTAATTTAGTTAATTTATTTGTTTGAGACAGGGTCTCCTATATTCCAGGCTAGCCTACAACTTGATCTATAGCCAAGGATGACCTTCAAATTCTGGTCTTCTTACGTCGACTTCCTGAGTGCTAGGATTGCAGGTGTGGGCCAGCACGTCTGGTTTTACAAAGCTTCCCAGGCAAACACTCTACCCACTGCGCTAACAACCCAGCACCCTGATTCTAATAGTTCAAAAACTATTTATCTGATGTATGTGTGTGTGTGTGTATGCATGCATAGGTGTATGTGTGTACAGGAGTGTGTGCCGGATGCGTGAGTCAGAGAACATTTTTCTGGAGTTGGTTCTTGCCTTTCACCTCTGTTTGTTTGTTTGTTTGTTTGTTTGTTTGTTTGTTTTGAGTCAGGCTTTTACTGTGTAGCCCTGTCCTGGAACTCAAAATGTAGACCAGGCTGGCCTCGAACTCACAACAGATCCTCCTGCCTCTGCCTCCCGAGTGCTGGGACTAAAGGCCTGGGATACCATCACCCAGCTGCCCTAAGGCAGGCTCCCTCTTGTTTCTGCTGCTGTGCTGCCCACTACGGTCGGTCTCCCCAGCCTAAGAGCTGCTGGAGAGCTCTGCTCTCCTGCTTCCATGTCTTAGGCGTGCTGGGAGCACAGATGCCCACCACTGCTTCCTTCTTTTTACACAGATCCTAGCTCTTTACCTGAACTCAGGGCCCCAGACTCAAACAGCGGCTCATCAGCCCTCTGAACCATCCATCCCCTGCCACCCAACCCCCTTCTAATCTTAAGGTTCAGTTATTATTGTCGTTGTCTTAATGATCAATCTGTGAGTTCGTCCTAACCCCAACTGGAAACAGATGTCTTCCCCGGAGCCCTCTACCCAACAGAAATACATTCTGGGGGTGTCATGCTTGTGTCTTCCCACGTGGGTCACGTATTTCGAAGAACCTCCTACCCTTTCTTCTTCCTCCTTCTCCAGTCCCTCCTCAGTGTTCTGCCATTGATTATGTTTTAAGCATGAAATAGAGTAGGGAAAGTTTTGTTTTACGACTAGATCAATGCCTTTGTGTGAGTTACTGAATGATGATCTGAGAGCAGAGGCCCTTGAGGGCTCGTGGAAGCCCTGTCCTGTGCCCCAGAAGTCCAAGTCTGTGGAACCTGGAGCAGAGCTAAGAGTTCTGTCTTTCTAGCAAAGACCTCAGCTGCTGCTGATCCAAGGGCCTGTTTGAGAGCCACCGCTGTAACGACCATTTCCTAACATACACCAACCCCAACAGGATAATAGCTTTCTTTTCTTAGAGAATCTATTGATTTGTCATTCTTAAGGCCTTCGATGCCAAAAATTATCTTCCAGCAGATATCATTATGCAGTCTGCCTCATGTGCCAACTTTTCTGTTGTCCAGTGTTTTTAGCCGTGACCCACTAACTTGTGAGTTAAGTAACGTAGTCCTTAGCCCTGGAACTAGAGAGACTGCGTCTCACAATGCTGTGGACTTTGCAGCCTGAACACCGAGTCCACGTGGTGGACGGAGGATGGCCTTGAACTCTCAGTGGCCTCTGCCCTTAGACAAGTGTTTTAGAAGTAGCTATGGTAAAGGAAAATGATCTCAGGAATGTCTGGGTGGCTTTTCTAGTGAACCAAATAATCTCACAATGTCAATGGCATCTATTTTCAAATCTCCGGGCCCTCTTGTCCCCAGAAAGCAGTTTCAAAATCACTCCATCCTTCCCTGCGTGAGACGTGAGAGGCACTATGGTAACCGGCTTTTCACTGAAGTGTGTCAGTTTTCAGGGTCGGGCTGGAGAGGGCATGTGCTGTCTGTGAGGGTTGTCTGCTGCTTTACCCTAACCCTGTGACCCGTCTGCTCTCCTCCAGCAGGCTCTAGAAGTGTCGACTAGTGATTATGAGGACACCTCTGTCCTTTCTGGAGCGATGCTGACCTCCGTTTCCTGGACCCATTCTGACTCAGGTAATCACACTCCGGTGGCCCTTCCCAACCACCAAAACCTTTGCAGATTGCCTGGGATCAATGAAATACCGAAGCTGTATTTAAATGCAAATAGAAAGTTGATTGCTTCCCCCCCTCAGTTGTTGCCCTTCCCCCAACCTTCTTAATGATCAATTCATGCAGCTGACCAGACTGACAAAGTGGCCAATCCAATTTAGGCATTAAGAAGATTGAAAAAAAAATCGTGATTCACGTCTTTATTTAAAATTCCACTGTATGTGGTAGAGCCTCCAAGGCACCTGAACATTGCTGGGAATTTTCATATGGAGACACACTAGTACCTAACTAGTACCACCACATTGCCTTCTTTCCCAGAATGCCTTGCGTAATTGTCGTCATCCTTAGGATGTTGTGCCAGTTGGTTGTGTCCAGAGGAGACTATTGAGTGTCTGTTTTGGATGGATGGTGGTGAAGAAATACAAGGCTGTTTTCTATGCGCAGAGATCTTTTGGGATTGCCAGGTTCACGACTCCATCACGAGAGGATGGCAGGCAGTGGGGCTTAGTGTCAGGTTGGGAGCATAGGCCCCTGCCCCTTGCACCTATCCCAGCCCCCAGGCCTGGTCTGGACTCCAAATCCCAGCAGGCCAAGTCCTGACCCCTCCCTCGGGGTGGGGTCAGGACCACTTTTTCCCCAGGGTATTTAAGTGATCCCCCCCCCCCCCAAAGAGGAACACCCGGTAGTCTTCCTTTCTTCCTCGCGGGGGTTACATTTTCATGGCTTCCTGGTTCCCCCTCGGGGCCACCCAAGAGCGCAGAACTCCCATTAAACCTGGATATTTTTTCATTTAGCTTGTTTTGATTTGGCTTGATCAAATTTGGAACCTGGAGCAAATTTGGGAATTTTTGTGTGGGTGGGGAGCTTGTGTTAAGAAATATTCCTAACACTCAGTGTGTGTGTGGGAGGGGGGCCTGGGCACTAAGTGTAGGGCTCTGCTTTGGGGAATCCATAGGCTTCCAGATTCGAGGTTAGAATAGTTACTGAGGAATTTGTGAACCTAGAGGGATTTCAGGTGGCTTCGTCTCTGAGGGTTTATTGGGTAGGCCGAGCCAAGAGAGTGACCTAACAGGAAGATGGAACTGAGCCCTCAGTGAGAGCTGTCTCATCCCTGATTCTCTGTCCCAACCAAAGTCAGGCTCCTCCTCAAGGCCTGAGTTGCTTAAGATCCTAGAGTAGAGCCACGTGGGGAGACCCCACCCTGTGACAGAGGGGACTGGTCTGGCATCATCTCTCCCAGGACCGCGGCCACCGTAGCACAGCTCTGGCATGGTGGCCTCTCTGCTTCTCTGCTTTTGTGTATTATTATTTATTCTTCTCTCACAAACTCACCCCTCCATCCCCCAAGTGCTTGGGGCACCCACAGCTTGATGAGACCCTGGGTGAAACGGACACTGTTCGAGGCCAGCGCCTGACCGTCAGAGGTACCATTTGGAGCTAAGAAGTGAAACGGAGGGGTGGGAAATACAAGGGAAGAACATGAACTTCTAACACCTTGGGGGGAAGTCTTTAGCTGACTCTGAACTAAGGGGCAATCTCAAGGTCAAAATGAGAGCCGCAGCTAGGAATGGTGAGCCAGACGCCCCAGGTTGTATGGGTTATACAGTAGGTATGACCGCGTTCAGCTCTTTGCCAGTGCTGTTTGTTTTCCAGATTGAGCCATGGTGTATTCACTACCCTGATGAATTCCTAAGGGTGCCCCTGAGAGCTGCCAACCAAGGTGCCTGTTCTTCTACGGAAACGCCCTGGTCTCCCTGGACCTGCTGAGGTGCACAAGGACCCAGGCCCTGGCCAAACCCCCAGCCAGTGGGACTGAGAAGGGGCAAAAGCAGCAGATTCTGTGCCCTCTCTCTGCCACACTGAACCAGAGGAAGTGACTTTCCTCTGCTCAGCTATGATTCACGGAAGCTCACTGTGGTGTAGGTTAGACAAGCTAAGAGAGGTTTTCACAGTTTGCATCATTCCAAAGAAAACAGAAGCAGGCTAAACTCTGTGCCTTATAAGAATGTCATGAAGGACTGGGGTGTGACTCCGTTAATAGAATGTGTGCCTAGCATGCACTAGCCCTGAGCTCCATCCCCAACACTGCTAACAAGAGGTATGGTGGCCCATGCCGGGAATCCCAGCACCTGGGTGTGGAGGCAGGAGGTCAGAAGTCTAAGATCACCCTCCTCTACATAGCTAGTTCGAGGCCAGCTCGCGTTGACACGTTAGTGTCTCTAAGTAGGGTTTTGTTGGGAGAACAGCTCAGTTCATTCATCTCTGCATGACGAAGACAGTTTTTGCACTACGGTAAAAAAGAAAAAAATTGGACAGGCAGAGCAGACACCATAAGATATTTACCCTCTGACCTTTTGCAGAAGTGTGCCATCTCCCGGCCTAAACAATGGTGTGACACGCGCATTTGCAAAATTTGAGAGGTGGGACTCGTCCTCCATTGAGAAAATTGGGTCATGAAATGAGTGGATCCAAGTAGGGATCGATTGAAGTAGAAAAGAGAGGGTGGGGGAGCCGTCTGGATAGAGACACCGAGTCAGTCACACTCTGGTTGGATTTTCCAGGCATCCCTGTAACTGTCAGTTAAGCCTAAATACATCATTGAGCCATTTCACCGCAGGAACCTACGTGCACTATTAGTCTGATTTTCAAATAAGGCACCAGGCTTCCTGGAGTACCCTAAACGTTCCACTACATGGGCACCAACCTAAAGCCAACCTTGCATTTGAGATTTTTTTTTTTCTTTTTCTTTGGCACTAGATGTCAGCTATTTTATCTTAAAACAAATAGATATTTGGTTTTAAATCAAGTAAGTGTTGTTAGCTTACCACGAGTAAGCTGGTTCATCTTGTCAAATGTTTTCCCAAGCTGGTAAGATTGCATGATGCTGGAGTTAAAGTTGCAGCTGTGAGCTCCTATCTTCCTGGCTGGCTGAGCTAGGGAAGGCTGTAGTATAGTAAGATTAAAGAGTGCATCGTGTGGGGCTTACGAGACGGCTTAGTGGGTAAGAGCACTTGCTGCCAAATGATGTAAGCCCGATGACCCAAATTCAACCCCCAGAACCCAAGGAGGGATGGAAGGAAATACCTGACTCTGCAAAGTTGTTCTGTGACCATCACCTGCAGGCTGCATGCTGTGGGCACAGCCACTCTACCTCACCTCACACATGGGTACACTAATAACAACAGCAGCAGCAGCAGCAGCAACAACAATAACAAATGTTTAGCTATGCTGGTGCTAGAGAAGTACATGGTTAAGAGCACTTATTGGAGCGGAGTGGTGGTGGCACATGTCTTTAATTCTAGTACTTGGTAGGCAGAGGCAGGTGGATCTCTGTGAGTTCCAGGCCAGCTTGGTCTACAGAAAAAGTTCCAGGAGAGCCTGGGCAACACAGAGAAACCCTGTATTGAAGAAAAAAAAATAAAAACAAGCAAACAAAAAAGAGCACTTACCCCTCTTGAACAGGATCCGAATTTGGTACCAACTCCCACATGGAGGCTTATAACGAACGGCCTATAACTCCAATTCCGGGGACCTGGATTCGGTTTACAACTCCTCCATGGACGCTTATAATGGCCTATAACTCCAGTTCTGTTGCTTGGATATCTTGTTCTGGCTTCCTGGCTTCTGTACACATATGCACAGACCGTCATGCAGGTTCATACTCATACACAAGGTTTTTTTAAAAATTTTTTAATGATAAATAAATAAAATAAAAAAGTAGGTCAGGGGTGGAGATGCAGCTTGGTTGGCTGAGTGCCTGCCTGACTTGTGAAGTCTTAGGTTCAATCTGAAGCTCGCATTAGACTGGGCCTTCTCCTTAGCTACACAGCAAGTTCAAAGCCAGCTTGGGCTACACGAGACCCTTTCTAAAACACAAAACCTAACCACAGTCAACACAGACCAAATAGCCTGTAGAATACTGTTGAACAAAATGTTGTCTATTTGCAAGACTATGTGGTCATTTCCCTGGGTCCTGCCTCACCAGTGTTCAGAGCCAAACGCATGGACTCATGGCCAGGAGCTAGAAAACAAACTACATGTCTTATATTGCTTGCTGCAAGAAACCCACCCCCAGAAAATCACACATGGGCTTTGTAAATGCACAAAGAAAAAGAAGGACCTCCCATTCTAAAAGACAAATTAGGTAGAAATTTCTAATCTTGTCTCATAAACAATATAGAAATAACTTTAAAATATTCTACTTTAAGCATGCATTTAATGTGTGCTCTGGGAACCAAATAGTGTTGCCAAGATAGAACATTCTAATAATGATTTATGTAAATTTATTTGTACAAAGTAATGGTGTAGTTGCCTATAGCAAATTGCTTAGAATATGAAATGACATTTATGGAGTTTCTCTCTCCCTCTCTCCCTCTCTCCCTCTCTCCCTCTCTCTC
>NC_022009.1:35448982-35457003 GCF_000317375.1 Microtus ochrogaster | reverse complement strand
TCTCTCTCTCTCTCTCTCTCTCTCTCTCTCTCTCTCTCTCTCTCTCTGAATGAATACAATGGAAAAATGAGAGAGTCCAGAAAGCAAAAAAAGGAAACTCAAGTTCAAAATGGAGTCTGCTGCCTCAAGAAACAGAAATGGCTGGCCAGGTTACAGGGTGTAAGAGTCGTATCTGGGTGGTTCTCTGTGGTATGCTTATACTTGGAGTCGTTTTTAAGGACAAGAGTGAGTTAGGAGGTCAAAGCCCTGTGTGTTGGGGATGGTAAAGTACACAGACACCAAAACTCTTAGCCCTGGTTAGTGCTGTTGGCTAGCTTACAACATGGGGCATGCGAGGCAAATGCAATTAGAATTGGCCAATTAATCTTAGCTGCTAGTTACTTATTACCAGAGAAAGTCATGCTTTAGTCATAAGTGGGGCCCAAATATTATGAAACGAAAACCAAGCAACAGGATTCCTCCAAGATCCGATTCTCGGACCTCCAGGCATGTGCTGCTGCCTGCCCTGTTTGTGCTATTGATGATGGCTCCAGGTGCTCCCTGGGAACATGTGATCAGTAAGAGCCCCACACACCAAACAGTGTCTGGGTGTTTGGACCTGGTGAATCCCACTACAGTTTCCATGCCCTGCACTGTTTAGAAGAATGACTTGAGCATCTTTACTCTAGAAGATATTTAGTTTGCTCAGAAAGTCCTTTTCCTGTCTTACTTGCTGGTCTCAATCATTTGTCAGCCGATTCCAATCGAAGCCCTGGCTTTTGGCTTACCCCAGGCATTTTGGAATTGTGCTCAAACTCGGGAGAGGACAGGTGAATGACCAGGCAGTATGGACCTCAGCTGTTCTGGAGCCACAGGCTGATGACTGACAAGACTTAAAAGCCAAGCAGGATTGTCAGCCTAAATGAAAAGAACCCTGGCTTCAAGGAAGGAGGGATGGCTGAGTTTGAGTGACATTCCTAATAAATGCAGATCGTGTTTGTTTGTTTGTTTGTTTGTTTTTTCAGACACAGGTTCTTGGTATAGCTCCAGTGTTATGGAACTCACTCTGTAAACCAGGCTGGCCTCACACTCACAGAGATTCGCCTGTCTCTGCCTCCTGAGCACTGGTATTAAAGGCATGCACCACCACTACTGGGCATAAATGTCGATCTTAAAAGTTGTGCCAAGGGGCTGGAGAGATGGCTCAGGGGTTAAAAGCACTGGCTGCTCTTCTAGAGGTCCTGAGTTTAATTCACAGCACCTACATGGTGGCTCCCAGCCATCTATAATAAGATCTGGTGCCCTCTTCTGGCCTGCAGGTGTACATGCAGGGCACGCATACATAAAATATAAACAAATAAAATAGGCTGTGCTGATTTGGTTTTAATGAATGGTCCCAAGAACCCAGCACTGAAGCAGTGAATTCAGACACAACCCTTAGCTATTATTCCCTGTGATGACTAATCTAGATTTAGAATCACCATAGAAACCAACCTCTGGTCCTGTCTTCCAGGAAGGTTCTCCATGAGGTTAATTGATGGGGGATAAATATGGAGGGTACCATTTTAAGAGCATGGGTAGGGGTGGGGGAAGCTGAACAGCAGCATTCCTCTCTCTGCTTCCTGATGTAACTGTGCTCCTGCCTTGGATACAATGTAGCAGCGCTCCTGATGCGTGACTTCCATTCCTAGATGGGCTGTGCTCCCACACTGCTAGCCAGATAAACCCTTCCTTCCTTCAGTTACCTTTGCCAGGCATTTTGTCATAGCAACAGACAAGTAACTAATACATCTGCGACTCATCCCTCCCATTCCCTCACCCACCAAATGACATTGAGTACAATTTTTGAAACTTGTTTACTTTATGGAAGTGATAGGAGAATTAAACAATTCTTTAAAGCCTTTGGCATGCTACTCAGAAGACACTAAATTCTTAGTTTATGGTGACTCCTAAAATTCTTCTAGTTGGGATGATTTGACAGTGTATGGGTCAGACTGAAAATTGTGAGATTAAATTTTTATTTAATTTAAATGTGACTTGATCTAAAGGATGCCAAAATCAGTTGTGTGTATGTATAAAAAGATAGCAAATCAAACATGAGAATTCTTTCACTTATTCATTTAACAAATAGCTCTTAGTGTTAAAATTCTTTCTTTGTACGCTGTTTACAAGGATGGAGAGACCAGATAGCCTGCTCTCAAGCAATAAGGGAGTTCGATTGTTTTCTTTAATATTGTCATAAAGAATGGACTAGATAGCTATTCTCACATGATAAGTGGGCCCGGTGCAGCCACTTCAATGCACATGGTCTTTATCCAAGAATTTGGAAATTAAGCTGACCCACATCCTCCTTTGTTGCTACAAGTCCTGATTCTGGCAAGGAGCCTGAGAGTCGTTTCCCTTCAGTAGTCCTGGCTAGCTGCAGAGTGGATGAAGACGAATGGATGGGAAGTCTGACTTTTGGCTCTGCTACTGCTGCCTGCAAAAGAAGCCATTGTTTCTCTTTGCTGAAAGGTTCTCAGGCCCTGTTTAGATAGAATTAATTTCCATTGGACTTTATAGGCTACACGTTTATCAAGGGTGGAAATGAAATGAATCCTTGGTAAAATATGTTGATTTCTGTATCTTTTGAATGGCTTTATAATATCCTGGAAAAACCTATTTCAGAAAGGATTCTTTGGGGAAAAGAAGGTAAGGAAATATGAGGTCTGAGATTCCTTTTTAGTTTTTTGAGGCATGGTTTTACTAGCCCTGGCTGGCCTGGAACTCAATGTTCCAGGCTGGCCTCGAACTCATAGAGTACCACCTGCCTCTACCTCCAGAGTACTAGGGCTAAAAGTTGTGTGTTACCCCAGCCACAAGGATTCCTTTCTTGTTTGTTTGGTTTTGGTTTTCGAGACAGGGTTTCTCTGTGCATCCCTGGCTGTCGTGGATCTCTTCTGTGGACCAGGCTGACCTCAAACTCACAGAGATCCACCTGCCTTTGCCTTCCGAGTGCTGGGATTAAAGGGGCGCGCCACTACTGTCCAGTTTCCACAAAGATTCTGAAGTGGAAGGAGAAATAAGTAATAAACCTAAAGAGTCTGGGAGTGTATGTAGCTCAGTGGTGAAACAGTTGAAGAGCAATGTGGAAGACCACAGGAATGACCCCCCCAACCCCCCCAAAAAAGAAACAAGCAGAGAAAAAACACTTCCAAGATCAGATAGCTCATCTTGTCCCAGACACTAGGAGCCTCCTGTGTTGCAAGTAGAGAGAATCTTAAGAGGTCCTGCTTGAGCAAACAGTCCAACAGAAAATAGACTTTGCCATACATGCACAGAGGGCTGGAGATAACCCCAGAGGTTAAGAGCACTAGTTGCTCTCCAGAGGACCCAGGTTTCATTTCCAGCGCCTGTCTGTAACTCCAGTTCCAGATTATCTGATGCCCTCTTCTGGGCCTCTTGGGTACTGCATGCAAATGGTACATAGACATAATGCAAGCGAAGCATCCATACACATAAAAAATTAAATAAAAATTGAAAAATACATGCATAGAGGTGTTCAAGTATGATCTCCCTCCTTCCCTGAGGAGAATAAACCCATGACTGTCGAGATCAATATCCTTAGTTGGCAAAATAAAAAGGTGGCGACATACACCTGTCCCCTTGACGTACTCATGTGCTACATACATAGTGGCATCTCGGCCAGGACGGATTGCCTGTCCAGAAGGTTATAGTAAAGCTAAGAAGCCTGATGTCTCTTTTTTACTGTACTCTTTCAGCTACCTCACATGCATGCAGACTGCTGTGTTGTGCCTGTCTTCAGCGGGACAGCTTAAAGGTTTTCCCCTTATGACCCCTTTTATGGCCTGAGAAACATTATAGCACCCTGGGTATGTAGGCAAGCTAAATCAAATCAAACATTTACTGTTCATAAGTCATAAAATTTATTTCAAAATAATTCCTTGGTTATAAGTGGGATTTATCACCTATTAAAGACAAAAGCAGTTTGCATAGTAATTAGAAAGATATGCTTATTTATTTTTATATAACGCATTAAATCTTAGCCAAAAAGAAAAGGAAATTATTGAAACTTCTGCCCTAATCCCAAGGTAAACTCACTTAATATTTTCCCCCTGAAACGCAAGCCAGAAACGCAGGCATCAATTTGGGAAGTCAAACATTCTAACTTAGTCCTTCTAGAAGTATACTGATCTGATGCTTAATGCGTGAAGCCATGATGGTAGGAAAATATTCAGTCTTTGTTTCCTAGTTAAGCCATTATGTGTCTGCAGTTTAGAGCATCCAGTAGCCTCAAGTCCGAGCCGGGGCATTGTTATGGTTGCCGTGTGATGCGGTAGCGTGTGAACTACAAACTGCCTGTTGTGTGTCAGAACCAAGGCTGTGCTGAAGTCCTGAGGGTCCAGCAGTGTCAGGCACACCTTCGATTCACCTTTTACAGTTACCACACACCCCCACACACACTTATACAATCTCATATGGAGTCACAGCCTACAGCTTAAGTCGCTGTGGCTTACAGCATTCAGTGTGGCAATGTTCCCTATAGGACTGTAGTGTAGGAATGAGAAACTGTACGGTTACCTAGGCTAGGTGTGTGGCAGGTTGGACCATGTAGGCTTGTGCAGTAACGCTGTGCATGTGCGTGTGCGTGTGTGTGTGTGTGTGTGTGTGTGTGTGTGTGTGTGTGTGTGTACAGAAATGCCCTCCAATGAATGCATTACTGACGTCAATCCACGGCTGCTGCGTTTGCAATCTCGTTGCTGTGTGAAACCTACATCTGGGGACCCTTGGCTCTTCTCTTGCTTCTATTTCTTTTTTTTTTAAAGTTATTTATTTATTATGTATACAATATTCTGTCTGTGTGTATGCCTGCAGACCAGAAGAGGGCACTAGACCTCATTCCAGATGGTTGTGAGCCACCATGTGGTTGCCGGGAATTGAACTCAGGACCTTTGGAAGAGTAGGCAATGCTCTTAACCACTGAGCCATCTCTCCAGCCCCCTTGCTTCTACTTCTTGATGCTGCTTTTGTCTCCTCCTCTAGCCTCCTTTTTGTCTCATATTACTGTTTACTGGAGACCCAAAGCCCAGGGTTTATCCTTATTAAAAAGAAGATTATCAAGTATTAGAGACATACCAGCAATTAAGACTTTCTTCCTGGCTTCAGGAGAGCGGGGAGCATTTGGGAAGACGAGTTGGCATCTGTTCCTAGCACTCTGGGTTAAGACAGTCACCTGTTTATCTCCCAGGTGACATGTGGACAACCCAGCCTCTGCAGAGGCAGAGAGAAGCTGTTCCTCTGATTGCCATGAGCAGTGTGATGTTGAGCCTGCTGCTCTGCGCTGTACCTGCTACCCTCCTGTGTCCTCGTGTGTTGTTATTGTCACTCTGTCTTGTGGGGATGCGCATGAAGGCCCCTAGTGGATAATGGGCGGCTAATCTTGGATTGAGTCATTTGGGCCCAAGCTCGGGACTATGTTCAGTGCTTGGAGCTCCACCAATGATGGTGTCAACATAGTACAAGTAAAAACACTTGGAGCTAGGCCTAGAATTTGACTGGTGGAGTGTTCGCCTAGTGTGCAGGGTACCCTGGGTTTAGTCACCAGCACCACGTCAACCAA
Source organism: Microtus ochrogaster (assembly GCF_000317375.1). Lineage (NCBI taxonomy): Eukaryota > Metazoa > Chordata > Mammalia > Rodentia > Cricetidae > Microtus > Microtus ochrogaster. Next base: position 35,451,404 of record NC_022009.1, on the reverse strand, counting down.
GGGTGGCGATGCACACCTGTAATCCCAGCACTTGGGGAGTGGAAGCAGGAAGATCAGGAGTTCAAGGTCATTCGTGACTACGTAGGAAGACATTCACTGGCCTGAGCTACTGTGATCCTATCTCAAAAAAAAAAAAAAATACAGCCTGCAAATCAGAGTAGGGATGTCTTCCTGAGGGTCTAAGAGTCTTTTTGAAGTAGCCTCCTGTTGCTAGAGAGTGGCCTTCAAACTGACCTGCTTACTATGACAAAGAGACCATGAAAGAGGAGAGAGGCGTTTACAAAAGCCTGTCTCCCCAGAACCTAGGTTCAATGGCCTCTGAACAGTTGGACTTTTGACAGTCAGACCCTAGTACAAAATGTGTTTGCTTGTGAGATCAGCACACTGATAGCAACTAGGGTAAACCTGTTTATCAACTTGGCTCTATTTGTGCTCGAAGCTCAAGGAATTGAACTGCTTTTGGCTGCACCCCCTTGGTGTCACTGTCTTCTGGTGACATGTAATTTTCCAGGTGAACAAAGAGAGGCAGGGAATTGGTCCAAATAGCCAGCGAAGGGCTGAATCATTCCGTAGCGATTTGTTGGATCTGACGAATGGGACATGCTGTCTCCTTGCCCATCTCTGGTAAACTGGGAGAGAATGAGGCAGGACTCAGTTCTGTTGGAAGACTAGGTGACTCCCAGGGGTTCCATTGGAGCCTGTTTCAGGTAAATAAGGAAATGACCTGCTGACTCCTCACCATGAGTGGCTGTATCATGGGTCGCAAGGTGTTTAATAATGACCTCTAACTCCTGAAGACTGTGTTTTCTTTTTGGAGTTTGCTCTCTTGTGGCCCAGGCAGGAGAACTCACAATGTGGTGAGGGTGACCTCCTGATCAGCCTGATTCTCCTTCTCAAGTGCTGGGATTGCACATACCACACCACACCCATTTTATAGGGTGCTGGGGATCGAACCTAGGGCTTTCTGCATTGTACCAGCTGAGTATGTCCCCAGCCTCAGGCTTATTTTTATCACATTAAATAACACTATCCCCAATATGAATATAATGGAAGTATTATTACTATTTATTTTAGCTTTCTGATACATGTGAAAATTCATGTAATGTATGTGCGTGTAGTACTATATATTTCTACGTGAATATATATGCATGTGTCCATTAAATAAATGTTATTTTCAATTTGGGGTCTTCTCTGGATTGGGATATCGCTAAATTAGCACCATCATAACTACATCGTCTTGTGTCATCCTATCTCCGTGTCTTTCTCAGTTCTACCTGGGGTATAGACTATGTGCTTAACTGAACAAAAATGCCAACAAGCTGCTATTTATTCTATTAAATGGCTCGAGCAGAGATGTTCGGTCTGATTGCTGAAAATTGTTAGCTTATCCCTGAACTGCCCTGATGGTTCTTATTATTCAATTTGCATTGCTTACAATAATAATTATTACTACATAAAAGAGCATGGTGCTTTTATTTGTACAGTTCTTTCATTAATAATTTAACTGGCTATTACACACAACATTATCTTGGCATATGTCAAGATGCTTAGAGGTCAGCCCTGAGCATCTTCAGGGGTCTGAGTACAGGTGTGAGTTGTAAGGTTTGGAGTGGGGATGCGGGTAGTGGGGATGCGGGTAGGGAGGTCACTGGCCTTGGCGTCCAGTTGCCGGCACACCCCTCCCTTCTCTGTGTTTCTTTCTGAACATTTTAGTGGTTCAGCCATGGTGACTCTGACCTGGTCGTTTTAACACTCCGAGAGAACAGAACACAGTGTTGATATTTTGTTGACGAAAATGGTTGGCTTGTACTGATTTACAAATGAAAAAAAGAAAAAAGTAACAATGGCTAAAACAGTGAATCTGACCCAGGCTGGTGGAACCGGTGGGTTTGTAAACAGCCTGTGTATCCAAGAGAAATGTTGAATGTTCTAGAAATGTTCTAGAGAGATGGTGAAGATTTTTTTCAGCCACCGCTTAGCTGCCCCCCACCCCATGCATCAGAACTTTATAAAGTATAAATGTTTTATTAGACCATCTGTATAAAACTCCAGTTTGTGCCCTTTTTAGTCTAGGCCTTGACTTTTTTAAAACTCATATTTTATATATTAAATAAATCAGTAACTTGAGCTATGCCTCTTGGGGTATGAGATCACAACGCAGGTTTGAAGGGTGACCTACCATGAAGGTCAAAGGCTCCAGTTTCAAACTGGGTTAAATGGGGAAAATCATCAAATGAATGGTTGCGACTTGGTCAGCCTAGGCTGCTTTCTGGGTCAAGAGTGTCATGGAGGGTCAGGCGTGATGGTGCACACCTGTAACCATAGCACTGGGGGAGGCAGAGGCAGGAGGATTCTGAATTTAAGGCCAACGTGGGCTACATAGCTAGAAAAGAGAGAGGGACTAGGAGAGGAAGGGAAGGAG
>NC_022009.1:35445880-35447558 GCF_000317375.1 Microtus ochrogaster | reverse complement strand
TGTGAGCCACCATGTGGTTGCTGGGAATTGAACTCAGGACCTTTGGAAGAGCAGGCAATGCTCTTAACCTCTGAGCCATCTCTCCAGCCCATGCCTGACATTTCTTAAAGATGGCCTGTGACCTGGAAGTGTAAGATGTGATCAACCCTTTCCTCCTCAAGTTACTTTTGATTACGGTGTTTATCACAGTGACAGAGAGCTAGGGCCTGTAGGACTGTCCTCACTGGTGAAGCCTGGTGCTTCTGAAAGTTAGCCGTCAAGTAGTGACAGGCCACTTCCAATCACATTTCACTGATCAAAGCTAGCCACACGGGCTGACTTAATTTCAGGTAAGGGGAGAAATGCCAGGCTGTGGTGTTGTACTCCTTAATCCCAGCACTTGGGAAAGCAGAGGCAGGTGTATCTCTGTGAGTTTGAGGTCAGCCGGGTCTACAGAGTGAGTTCCAGGATGGCCAGAGCTACAAAGAGAAACCGTGGAGAGAGAGAGAGAGAGAGAGAGAGAGAGAGAGAGAGAGAGAGAGAGAGAGAGAGAGACTGAGGTATTTCTGAATTTACTCGTGATGACCAAAATCTAGGCCTACAGTGCTCTGCACAGAACTACCTAGAAAGCAATTACAAACTACTCGGAGAACATAGAACCAGCAAGGATCAGCTGCAGTATAGTACAGATGACTGTTCCATCCCCTGAGTCCTCAGCTCGCCCCTGGCTACGTTGTAGGTGCCCGAATCTTCTGGTGAGGTAAGACCTTCCTGTATAGACCAAAAAACTGGTTAGAATTGATGTGAGACTTTGCTGTATCCTTCCAGAGAAAATGGACTAGGTACTTCACCTTTCTGGTACTGTTCTTTCCAAGACCTGAATCAAGGGGTAACCCAGGGCTCATCTCTCACAGGTGTAAGCCCCGAGGCGAGCATGCGGCATGTTCTGTAACCACACGAAACATGATATGGAGCCCTTTGGCCTTCCCCTTCCGGCCAGCTAGACCATCCCTCTAAGCTCTGCAGTTCCTCAGTCTCCCCTTGTGAACATCCACTGTGGACTGTCCTGGTGTTTAGTGTTTATACATCTTTTCTGTTTTGCTTTCCTAAGTGGACTTCTCTATATTCCTTTATTTAAGAACAAGCTCCAGTTGGCTTGGGCATCAATCAGTCTGTGCTTAATACAGTTGAGTTATGTAGGAGGCTCAGTGAAGTGTTCATCTTCTTGTCTCTGTTCCCTTCCTCCCTCCTTCCCTTGTATTCCATTTCAGTGGACTGAACCCAGATTTTCATGCACACGTGTCAGGCATTATACCACTGAGGTGTATCCCCAGCAATTCTAGCCCCCGTTTCTTTTTGGAGTGCCAAGGATAGAACCCAGGGCCTTAGTGCACTAGACAATACTCTCCCCCTTGTGCCACACCCCTGGCTCAGGTCTGTGAGCTCATATTCCTCCCAGGCCCTTGGCAAAGTGCCCTGGTTAGGACAGGATGCTTGGGTCCCAGTTCATGTTGCTGGCATAATGAGTTCTATCCTTCAAAGTCCTGAAAAGAATTCTGTCCACATAAAATGGCTTTACTTTGACAACTGAGTCCGTCATCATCTGGAAGGAGGCCTGGAGTTGGATTAGAAACACAGGGGCCGGGCATAGTGTTATGCACCTTTAATTCCAGACTTGGTAGGCAGGTGGATCTCTGGG
>NC_022009.1:35444257-35445507 GCF_000317375.1 Microtus ochrogaster | reverse complement strand
GGAGGGAGGGAGGGAGGGAGGGAGGGAGGGAAGGCCCTAGTAGATGCTCTCTGGCTTGGCATTCTTAGAGTAGCCACATCCCTAAGTATTTCCTGACACTCCTTTGTAGATGAGAACACCAAACCCAGGGAGCTAAAATCATCTGCCTACAAATCAAAGCACAAGTGGTAGAACTGGGACCTCGTGCAGGTGGTGGAACAGTCAGAGCGCAGCGGTGTCTGTGAGCGGAGCAAGGTCTAGAAGCATTTAAGGTGTACTTTCCACACCGTGGTGGAGCAGTGGGTCATAACCGTAGGATGATGTTGAGTTCTAGTGTGTGCCTTGTTTGGTTGTGAAATCCCGCTAAGTGGGCCAGCACTTCCTGCTTCTGCCAAGTGAATGAGGAGTTGCAGAACACCTGGCTGAGATGGTGTGTAAATAGATGCTTGTGAAACGCATTTTACACAATTGAGATAAGCCCATAACTCGTCTGTGTCATGATGATCGATTTGGTTCTGGTATGTTCCTGTAGGAGGTAGATGACCTCAGACCGGGGCAGGCCTCGCCTGCACGGCTGAAGATGCAGCTCCAAGCAGGACCAGTCCTGCATGCAGCCAGTGGCCACCATTACTGACATTTACCATGGCTATCCATTTGGTTTGCACTTTACAGTTTTATAGGGCACCTTCATGTGCACACCAGCCTTGCTCAGAAGAGTCCTGCAGGTACAGCAAGACAGGTGCTACTGTGGTTTGACGATTTGATCTTTGCCCTGCACTTTGTTTGATTCGGGGTCTTCTTGTTTCCTGTTGTGTATACCAGGCTGGCCTGAAAGCATCCAAAGATTTTTCTGTTTCTGCCTTCTATTTTGCCATCATGTGAAGCCAGGCTTATGAACGCGCACTGCCATGCCCAGCTTCTCCATGGGTTCCAAGGATGCAAACTCAAGTCCTTATGCTTATGCAGCCAGTGTCTTGCCCACTGAGCCTTCTCTACAGCCTTCGCCAGCCTCCTCTTTTGCATTTTTGCTTTCCCCTGTCATATTATCCCCAGCTACTACCACTACACCCTTGGCTTTCCCAGCTTCCAGAACCTTGGATGAGAACAAAACTCTATTGCTAAGACAGCACACAGCCTCGGTTACTCTTTCCTTGCTGCAGAGACAGACCAGGTACCATTTCCACCACTTAGGAGGAGACAGCGAGTTGTTGGGCAAATTTACTTGAGGCCACGGTGCCGTGAGCAGAGAACACTGTAGTCCTTGAGACAGT
>NC_022009.1:35438817-35443972 GCF_000317375.1 Microtus ochrogaster | reverse complement strand
CCCCCCCGAGAGGGTAGAAGAGGAAAGGGAGAAAGGGAGCCCTTGCCCTTGCCCTCATTCATGTGAGCCACTTGCCTGGGAGTCCAAATGGAGACCAGATAACAGAAGCAGGAGGAAAATGACCCTGAACCTCAGGCGGTTGGGGGGACAAAGCTTTCTTTATCTGATAGCTGCAGAAAGAAACTTTGCAGTCTGGAGGCCCCACAGACTGGCTTTCTGGGTCAAGGACGGCCTGAGACTTCTTGTTTCCTGGGATTCTGGAGCCTTGGGAGACGGTTGCCTGAACCTGGGCAGAGAAGAGCTCCAGGCTTACCCAGCAGGGATGCACCCTGGAGATAGGAAGAGGATGGGTTAGCTGGTGGTCTTTGCTTAGTAGACTCTGGACCTCAATTTTTGTATTACCTGAAAATTAAAAATAAAAAATATCATTTTTTACTTGTTTGAAATTTTTGAGACTATCTAGTTCTGGGGGGAAGCTGTGGAATGGACCCCCTCACTCAGGACTTGCCTTGGGGAAATACCAGCGAAGGGCCTTGGGTGTGCACACCTACCAAAGTTTCTGTTGCACAGATCCAGCAAGCTCACTCACCCTTAGAAGTATATACTATAGATTTTTTTCCAAATAAAGTAGTAAGAACTGATGAACAATATTATCTTAATATTATTTGTAATAGTGAAAGCAAATGTATGTGGTCTCAGTCTCCATCCGTAGAGACAGCTCAGCTCAGAGCACGGTGCTTTGTCGTGGTCCACTGGGTAGCATTTAGAAGGACAAGATGGAAAGGGTACAAAGATGTAACAGCAATAAATATGAATACTGATCTGCTGACTGCCGTTTATATTCTAAAAATCTTATGTATTGTGTTAGTCGGTATTCCATTACTATAAGAAATCTCTATGATGTGCTGGGATTTATCATTGGAAGAACATTTGCCTGGCATGTGTGAGACCCTACATGCAGTAACCCCCAGTGCTAGGAAATACATGAATATGTAAAAAAAATGCTTAAGAGAATCAAGTTAGAAAGAGGAAGGTTTTATTTTGGCTCACAGTTTTGGAGGCTGTAATCTATGGTCCATTTGCCATGTTGCTTTTGGTCTGTGGTGAGATGGCATATCACTGTAGTACTGTATGGAGAGGAAGAAGAGAGAACGAGGGTAGGGTCCCGCTGTCTTCCTTCAAGGGCCCTTCCCCAATAGCCTCACTTTCTTCTACTCAGCCCAGCTCTTAAAGGTTCTACAACTGTCACTGGTGCCAAGGTCTGGCCACTAGAACACGGTCTTCGAGCTGGGCAGTGGTGGCGCATGCCTTTAATCCCAGCACTCTGGAGGCAGAGACAGGCAGATCTCCGTGAGTTCGAGGCCAGCCTGGTCCACAGAGTAAGTTCCAGGACAAACAGGGCTGTTGCACAGAGAAACCCTGTCTCAAAAAACCACCCCTTCCCTTCCCCCCCCCCAAAAGCCCCTGGAGCTAAAGTTTTAGAAGGTTGGGACCTGCCCATTGTGGGTGCTGGACACTGAACTCAAGTTCTTAAAAGAGTTCTTAACTGCTGAGCAATCTCATCAGCCTCGTGTGTTTAATGATTATTTTGAATGGCAATGTTCATGATAGAAAAAGTGGGGTTGAGAGTGTGACTTAGTCATTAGAATGTTTGCCTAGTACACACAAGGCCCTGGTTTTAATCCCTAACACCACATAAAACCAGATATGGTATATAACCCTGTAATCCCAGGACTCTAGAGGTGGAGTCAGGAGGATCAGAAGTTCAAGGTCGTCTCTAGCTACTGTGGTCCTTTGAATGAAAAATGTACCACCTAGGCTCAGGTACTTGAATACTTGGTAGCTCTATTTGGGGAGTCTATGGAGCCATTAAGAGGTAGACTTTGCTAGAGAAAGTTCCTCATGGCCACAGGCTTTGAGAGTCATAGCCTTGCCCACTTCCAGTGCACTCTTCAAGCTCTGTGTTTGGGGTTGAAGACGTGTTTCTCGGCTTCCTGCTCTGGGTGCCCATTGTCACACCTCGCCTCTCCCGTCATTATGGGCTCTACCTCTGGAGTTCTGAGCCAAAATAAGCTCCTCCTTCTGTAGCCTTCCTTGGTCATGGTCATGGTATTCGATGAGAGCAACCAAAAGTAGCTGATAGACCTACATGGACAGCTCAAGACCAGCTAAGTTATAACAGACCCCGCGGTAAAAAAGAAGGGGGCATAAGAGGGACTCAGAATTCAAGGCAGAAGGGAAGGAAGTCTCTTCTTTCACACCTTCCTGGCAATGCCCCTTATTCTAAGAGTGTGTGCGTCACTCTTTTTATTAGACATTGGCGTGAGTCTGGTGTTCTTGGACAGCAGGATCAAGGTCTATCAGAACTCACTTTAATTTTTTTTGGTTTTAAAAATTATAAGTAAATAATAGCTTTTTTGCTTTTTTTTTTTTTTAAAGAGATAACATTGAGCATATCCTTCTCAAAAAACTATTGCATGTTAGACACTCCTCATTGTATTTCTGGAGCATGCACCCAACCCTCTTTCTTATATGATGTAGAATAAAGTCATGTTCCCTGGCCAGTTGGCCGTTGTCATTAGACCTGGTGCTATATGTACCCAACCCAGGCATAACATTGTAACCACACCCTCCTCTCTTGGAAGGTGTCATGTCTCCATGGCTCCCTCTTTACTTTCTTCCCCAACACAGTCCTGTCTACATCAAGAGAAGGGAGAGCCAGTCAGAGGAGAAGCAGGTAATAGTTGTCTGTGCTCAGAAGTCCTGAGCAGGCTGCAGAGGGCTCCACATGGACTCGGTCTTTCTAAATTCATGGTCATCACCATCACCTGCAATGCTGTGTACCGAGGATGAAAGCTTATGTGTGCTTTATGTGGGGCACTGTGCTGTGGCTTGGATTGGTTTGAGTGTTGAGATATGTACTCATGTGTTGAAAGTTCGGTCTTCAGTGTGGCCATACTGAGATGGGAGGGGCTAAGAGGTGGAGGCATACGCATGGACAGCTGATCCTAAAGGGCATTGCTCTTCAAAGGACCTGGTTCTCTGGGGAATCTTGTTAGTTCTTGCAAGAGCTTGTTTAAAACACCAATCCTGGGCCAACGAGAGGGCTGAGTGGGTAAAGGTACTTCTCACCAAACTTAGCATCCCCAGTTTAATTCAGGATGCCCATGAGGTAGAAGGAGAAAATGGACTCATGAGAACTGTTCTTTGAGCTCCACACCTGTGCTGTGCTGCACACACAGAGTAAATAAATAATAGAAATAAAATGAAACAGAAAGTATGACCTCTTTCTAGTCCCTGTCTTCCTGCCTTGTTACATGCCCTAGTTTGTTTTCTGTTGCTATGCTGAGACACTGACCAAAACCAAATTGGGGTTTATTTCAGCTTATAGGTTATAGCCCTGAGAAGCCAGAGCAGGAGCGGGAGGTAGAAGCCTGGAGGCAGGAGCTCAAGTAGAGACCACAGAGGAACACTGCTGGCTCCCTCTGACTTCCTCCGCCACTTTTCTTTTTCCCTCTTCCTCCTCCTCCTCCTCCTCCTCCTCCTCCACCTTCTTCTTCTCCTTCTCCTTCTCCTTCGTCTTCTTCATTTTGTTTTTTAGGGACAGGGTTTCTCTGTAGATTTGGAGCCTGTCCTGGAATTAGCTTTTGTAGACCAGGCTCACAGAGATCCATCTGTCTCTGTCTCCTGGTGCTGGGATTAAAGGTGTGTGCCGCCACCGCCACTTTTCTTGTACAGCAGCGGCTTCCCTACATGGGGTGGCACTGCCCATAGTGGGCTGGGCTATCCTACATCAATTAGCAAGTAATGCGCCTGATTTCTCCTTCAGCCATGGGTAGGAAGGCAAGAGGGCAAAAGGAAATTATGAAGGAAATGTATCCCCCCCCCTCCGTGAGGTGGCTTTGACAGGATGAGCCGAGATATACTTGACCTTGGATGACCACTGGTCAACCCTGCTGTGAAGAGGAGGAAAAAGGATTTTGCTTCTACCATAATGGGGCTCTCAATGTGGCAAACCCTGCCTATCCCTTAAAGTCTGCTTTTGGTCTATTTCGTTTAATTTTTACTTTGTTCATTTATTTAGTTAGAAATAGGATCTTGTGTATCCTCAAACTAGCTATTTAGTTAAGTATGGCCTTGATTTTGTCTGTCTGTCTGTTTGTTTGAGAGAGGACCTTGCTGTGTAGCCCTAGCTGTCTTAGAACTTACTATGTAGATCCCTGAAATCAGCTTGCCTCTGTTCTTCTGCTGCTGGGACTAAAGATGTGAGCCACCACCCCCTGGATTTGTTTCTGAATTGATCCTGTGTAGGCCAGGGTAGCCTTGAACTCACAAAGATCCACCTGCCTCTGCCTCCCGAGTGCTGGGATTAAAGGCGTGCGCCACCACTGCCCAGCCCCAATCTGATTAATTTTAGATAGCCTTGCAACCGTCTAGACTTTCCTCCAGTGATCAAGAATACAGAACTTCCCACAATATTATCAGGAAAATTTATGAATCCAAACGTTAATGTTTATAACTTTTATTGCACTAGCCAGAAAGCTGGTTACCAGAACTAGTGTCTCATAGTTGTGGGGCACCCTCTGATTCAGTGCTGTGACCCCAGTACCCTTTGCCACGCTGGTCACCAGTTTCCTAGGGTTGCAGACATTGTGTGTTACCAAGGTTTCCTGTGTGCTGTCAGCCTCTCATTCCTTAGTACTTCCTCGGTCTAAACTTGACCCATGTTTCAGCATCTGTCCAGACAGCTGCCACGGCACAATCCTCTGATTGCATCAGTACCGGGGATGCCACCTTCTCCACCACCTACTCCAGGTACCGGTGTAGGTTTCACACGATTTCCTACCATCCAGAGATAATGAATGAAATCAGCGCCACCATCAGAGTTCAGCTGCACTTTCTTTATGATATCATTAACACATTTGTGATTCATTCCAAAAGTATCTCCGAATCGCTGTGGCCCAAGACATGGTGCCTTGATGTGTATCCTGGTGCTGAGGATATGATGGCTGAGGTCACTGTCGCATGGTGGCATGGTGTATCGTCAAAGGCAGCCAGCAGGTCTCTAGTTGTGACTGGAGGGCTGTGGTAGGCAAATAAGCCTTGGAGGTGGTTCTTGGTCTGGGAGCTGGTGGTCTGAGAAGACATCCCAGGG
>NC_022009.1:35437778-35438692 GCF_000317375.1 Microtus ochrogaster | reverse complement strand
AAGAGACCTGGTCAGTCGTCCTCATCAGCTTAGACCTTGAAACCCAATATGGACAAGTTCAATAGAACCATCATATATGGGCTACCCATGCATGCTTCAGCATTGCCAGAGCCTAAATTTCATTTTGTTCATTTCTCACTATGTAACCCTGGCTAGCCTGGAACTTCCTATGTAGACCAGGCTGGCCTTTAACTCATAGAGGTCCACTGCCTCTGCCTCCCGAGTGCTGGGATTAAAGGCGTGCACTACCACCGCTGGCTTGCCTTCTTTTTGAGACTGTCACTTGCAGCCCAGGCTAGCCTGGAATTCGCTGTATAGTCAAGGATGACTTTGAACCTCTGGTCCTCTTGGTTCCACCTTTGATATCTATCAAGATGTAAATGCATGAATACACAGTTCCTTGTATCTTGTATTTTTCTGAAATGTTGAACTGCGATCCAGAAGCTCCAAAGACAGCACAGGGGTTCCCCGGTTCTCTTCCTCCAGCTTTCTGCAATGCTAACATCTTACATGACTTTGGTCAGATCCCAAGGCTGACCTTGCTATTCTACTGTGACTAGACTGGAGGCCTATTCTGAGTTTGCCGATTCTGTCCTTCTAAGCAGTAGAGGCAGTGCATACCTACCATGTGCAGGTCTGCTCTAGGAATGACCCTAGGCCTAGCTGAGCACTTCTCTCCTCCCAGACAGGAGCATGTCCAAAAACAAGAAGAGAAGCCTGGCAAAGCATGGTTTGGCTGCACAGTATCTGTGCTCACACGGTAGTGGCATTTGTTAGGTGAGGAAAATCTAGGTGTGGGGTGCTATTTAGAGCAGGGGCGGGTCAAGACTCCTTTGGGGGTCAAACAACCCTTTCAGAGGGGTAGCCTATCAGATATCTTGCATATCAGATATTTACATTATGATTCATAACAG
>NC_022009.1:35433670-35436963 GCF_000317375.1 Microtus ochrogaster | reverse complement strand
TCCCCCTCCTCATTTCTATCTCTCTTTTTCTCACCCATCCTCTCTCTCTCTTGTTTTGTTTTTCTAGACAGGCTTTCTGTATATAGCCCTTGATGTCCCGGAACTTGCTTTGTAGACCAGGCTGGCCTTGAACTCAGAGAGCTATCCACCTACCTCTGCCTCCTGAGTGCTGGGATTAAATAGCCCGGCTTTCTTTAAAAAGAAAAGAAAAGAAAGCTGGGAGGCAGAGATAGGGAGATCTCAGTGAGTTTGTAGAAAGTACAAAGGCAGACAGAGCTAGAGAGAGAGAGAGAGAGAGACCATGTCTCAAAAAAGAAAAAAAAAGAGTGGTGGCCTGCTATGATAGTGTACGTACATTGTTTATATCCCCGCACTTGGGAGACAGAGGCAGGAGGGTCAGGAGTTCAAGGTTATCCTCAGCTACATAGTAAATTTGAGTGGATTATGTGAGACTGTTTAAAACACACATACACACACATGTACACATGCATACACATGCTCAGAAAGAAAAAGAATGGAAGAAAAAAAGTATGCCAGGATGTTGCCTAGCAACTGCCAAGCACACTATGTACAGTCTTCCCCTCCTGCTACAGAGCTAGCTGCTAGCAGTCATGAGTCATTGTCATCCAGGCAGATGTGTGCCATGTAGCTCTCTTGAGCAGATGAGGCGCTCCATGCTTTCCTAGTATGGGGTTCCTGGTGCATGCCATGGACGGCCTTGCTTTTAAGTCAGCCAAAGTTCCCTCTAACTCCCATATGCTGTCATAGTACCTGAAAAATGACTGGTTTGGGTTGCACCTTTTATTTTATGTGTATGAGTGTTTTGCCTGCACATATGTGCACCACATGTTTCTGTGGCTGTCAAAAGAGGACATCAGATCCTCTGCAGCTGGTGTTGCAGATGACTGTGAGCTGCCAAGTGGGTGCTGGGAACTGAACCTAGTTCCTCTGCCAGAGTAGCAAACGCTCCGCTCCATTGAATCACTGGCTATCTCTTTCTTGGGTTGCAGTTTTAAATTCACGTTGACTCTAATGGCTCTTATCACGAATGTGCTCGTTAGCGGGCTGCTAGGTGTGTGGTCTTCAGATTCTGAGGCTCCCAATCTTCACTTTTTTGAAACAATGATGTCATAACACTGTGGAATTCATTCATTAGAAAGTCCTTTACACCCTAAAGGGAAGCCCTCTGAGCATTTGAGATTTGGAGACCATTGTGCAGAGGGGCCTTCTATGCGGGAGCATTCTAGCTTCCTTAGTCTTCTAGGACAGCAGGCTGTTTTGCTAGGCTCTTTGGAGAGCTAGCGAAGGCATTTGTTGTTTTCTTTTGTTCTGTTCCACTCGGCAAATATCGACTTTGACTTTTGCCTGTGAATGGGGCCGACCCTAGCGTGGCTAATCTGTACTTAAGGGCTTTATCTTCTCCGGGGCCAGGTCAGTCAAAACCTGTTGCCATCGTCCTTGCTGGAATCCACAGGAGTTTTGATTGCTCCATTGGCTTCTGTGGAAGTAGCCAAGCAGGCACCACACCTGGGGCTAAGCAGCTGACGAAGTCTAGACTTGGTGGTCTCGTTGCAACCAGGCTGCCTTTGCAAACTGATTTTTCATAAACATGACAGCCAACTCCTGGCATTTCCTTGAGACATACATTGTAAAAAAAAAAAAAAAAAACGTGGTTTAGGGAAGATATTGAGGTGGTAGGGTCCATGGCTTCCTCCTATGACATTTCAGGGGAAGAAAAATATTTTCATAGCATAAAGGATAAAAACATCATCCTTAGAGCTGGGCGGTGGTGGCTCAGCCTTTAATCCCAGCACTTGGGAGGCAGAGACAAGCGGATCTCCGTGAGTTTGAGGCCAGCCTGGTCTACAAAATGAGTTCCAGGATAGTCAGGGCTGTTACACAGAGAAGCCCTATATTACAAAACAAAAAACAAAAACAAAAAACAAAAAAGAAAAGTCATTTAACAGAATGCCTATGACTCATAGGACAGGCCACTCTGTGGTTGTCTCCAAAAGCATACCAGTGTTTCCTGTCATAAGGATAAGGTGCGTGAAGCTGAGCCTACAAGGCCCGGAAAGCCTCAGGTAAGATGGAGGGAAAGATTCAGATGACAGGCGACACAGATAATGATGGATCTTTCCTGGAGGGGAAAAGCGCAGAGGGCTTGGGCGGCAGACGCACAGGAGCCACCGTTTACCCTCTCATCTGATATCTGACCAGGATGCCTTCCTCCTCAAGCCGCTTCATCACTCTGGCATCAAGAGTGATGTTCAGACAAGACAGCTATCCCAATTTATTGCCTCCGGCTCCACGAGGTCACTCAGATCCACTCGCTATTTCTCCCACATTTCCCCAGTGATGAATAAAATGGAAAGAAAGGTTCCCCAGAGAAAACTCTTCACAGTAGGGTTCCTGCGTATAAACCAACCTGCTTCCATTTCTGCCCACAAAGCAAAAGAAATACAATCTCCTCTGCTTTTCTCCGTTCCTGAGCTGGGTACCATTGCTCTGCTCTGTCCATCCAAACAAACACATTGAGGTGTAAGGTGGAGGGATGGCTGCTTTTTCAGAGGAACCAGGTTCAATTCCCAGTGTTCACTTGGCAACCCTCAACTATTTGTAATTCCAGTTCCAGAGGATCCAGTGCCTTCTTCTGGCCTCTGGGAGCACTGCATGTGGGTGATATACCTACATAGATAGAGGCAAATACTAGCACACTTAAAAATATTATCCAACCAAGTCAAACAAACAAACAAAAACAAATAACCCTGGGATTATAGGACATGCATGGACCAGTGTGAATTTGAATATACGTGGGATACATACATACATTCAGATAAGACAGTTATATGCATAAAAATAAAATACATCTTTTTTAATGTTTTTAAAAAACAAATTGCCTGAGTAATACAAGATTAAATATACAACCAGAGTACCGCAAACCAAACATTAGGAAGCTGCACAGTTCAAGATCAAGGTCCTGGTTTGTTGGCTTTTTCATGAGAATTCTCACCCTGTTGTACACCGGCCGCATAAGTCCTCATGTGGCGGAAAGAGAGGAAGGACACTAAAGGCATCACAGGGTCCCCACCCTATCACCCATGCCATCTAAATATAGTTAACCTCCCGAAGGTTGCATCTGCAGATACATCTTCACCCTGGGATTAGATCTCAGGGCAAGAATTTGGGGGGGATCCTAAACAGTCAGGCTATAACAATGTGCTTCTATACGGGGCTTCTACTAGGGTCAAAGCCAGTGGGAGCGATATTTTTTTTTATTTTTATTTATTTAT
>NC_022009.1:35431218-35433453 GCF_000317375.1 Microtus ochrogaster | reverse complement strand
GATGTAAGTCCCAAAATATTCTCATCAGTCCTGAAGAAGAGCAGCTCTATCTTTTGTACCTTTTTTCATTTGGGAATCTGTTTGGTTTTGAAACAGGATCTTGCTAGATAAGGCTGTGACGGTCCCCCTGCCCTAGCTGTGAGTGTCAGGATACAGGCACAAGCCATCTTGCTGTCCAAGTGCATCTTAACTGCTTGTTTGCTTCTTTTCTTTAAGACAGGGTCCCACTGTGTTTGCTTGGAATTTGCTGTGGAGACCAGGCTGGCCTTGAACTCATCATAGAAGTCCATCTGCTTCTGCCTCCCCAGTGGGTAGGATTCAAGGTGTACCACACCAAGCCTAGCTAAGCCCGCCTTTTTTTTTTCTTCTTCCATTTTTACTCACACTGGATTTTACCATGTTAAAAAAGTTTTCAGCTAAGTGTGTGTGTGTGTGTGTTCCTGTGGATACAATGCATATATGTGCATATGGATGCCAGAGGTTAATCTCTGTTACCATTTCTCCTCAGACCCTTCTTTGAGATGGGGGTCTTTCACTTGCTGGAACTTGTTGAGTAAGATAGTGTTTGGCCAGTGGGCCCCAGGGGTCCTCTGCTTCCATCTCCTCAGTGCTGTGATTACAATCAACGCTACACCCAGTATTTTACATGGGTGCTGATGATCAAACTCGGGTCCTCAGACTTGCAATGGAAGCATGTTACCAACTGAGCCACGTCCCTAGCTCTGGTGTCCTCCCTTCCTTTCTTTTCTTTCCCTTTCTTTCTTTCTTTCTTTCTTTCTTTCTTTCTTTCTTTCTTTCTTTCTTTTTTTCTTCCTTCTTTCTTTTCTTTTCATTTTTTGAGATAGGGCTCTCACGTAGCCCAGGCTTGCCTAAAACTCTCTGTTAGCTAAAACTGGTCTTGAACCTCTCCCAAGTGCTGGGATTAGAGGTGTACACCTTCTTTGTTGTTGTTTTGAGGCAGGAGCTTACACAACTAAGCATTTTTAAAGAGACAGCATTACCATTTGGTACAACTCAAGTTCTTTAAAAGTCTCGCTGAGTCTTACAAGAAGGTGCAGAGTGATTGGCGTTCTGGCCGTTGTGTTTTAAATAGGACTTTCTTGGAAAGTTTTTATTTCTGGTTTCTATTTCAAGGTTTTTGGAATGCTGAGTATGCAGGCTAGTCCCTTCCTGTGGCCTTCCAGAGCCTTCCTGGAGCCTTTCTGGACCTTTGGCCAGGGCTATTGAGTGAGGACATATCATCCGTTACTAAGCCCTGCTGTCTCCAGGGCAGGGAGGGAGATAACTAACTGGCTGCCTGAAACAGCTCCTGTCAGAACAGGCATTCCCAGCAGGCCTTAGAGCTCTGGTTCCTGACCAGATGGCCTCTGACCTGGATACCTAAGGCTGCAGCTGCCCCAACTGAGGCTGCTTTAGTCCGATCCCTGAGGGCAGAATCAGGCTGCTGGTTCCAGCTTTCCCCCACCCCAGCCTGCTCAGGACTGACCGGGCAAGGAAAGTTTTCTGCTGTGGCGCCACTCAGGGCAAGACAGATGATTATCTTTTCTTGGAAGACCCAGCTGAAGAGAGCCCCTGCTTCAAGACCAGAACAGGGGCCTGCAAGATGACTCAGCTGGTGAAGCCACTTGCCACCAAGCCTGACAACTTGAGTTCCACACACGGTAGAAAGAGAGAACAGATTCCTGCGAGCATTGTACGCTCACTCTACCTGCAAGCACATGGATGGATGGATGGATGGATTAATGAATGAATGTAATCATTTTTAAAGGACCAGATTAGGAAGAAGCAAGATGGGCTCCAGGGAAGATTGTTGCAGTGGCCTCTTTGTTCTCTCTCCCTTCCTGTCTTTTAGGACACATCTCACAGCCCACCTTGACATTCTGGGGTATAGGGCTCCCAGTTTTCTTCCAGTCTGGTGTAGGGAATGACTCCACTATCTGTCATCTGCACAGTAGTAGAAACGCAGAATGCTGGACCTTAGACTGGAAAGTAGGAGGTGAGGATTGAGCAGGATTGAGCTTCAGATAGGGCCTTTTTTTCTCATTCGGTGCTGGGTTTAGAATCCAGGACCCTGTGCACCGAATTACAGTCCCCTCTAGGAACTTTTAAGCTGTGGTCCTTTTCTTTGTGACATCACTGTTTGATGCTCTAGAGCACATGGAACATTTGGACAGGGTGGAGAGAGAAGGGCCGTGCGTGTCTCTAGAGTTAGAATCCTTTCGTGTACAGAGCAAG
>NC_022009.1:35425624-35430113 GCF_000317375.1 Microtus ochrogaster | reverse complement strand
GAAACCAAATATGAGTGAGTACATCCCATGTTCCTCTTTTTGGGTCTGGCTTACCTCACTCAGGATAGTGTTTTCTATTTCCATCCATTTGTACAAAGATTTTTTTTTTTTTGAAAATGAGCCTAAAATGTTAAGCCAGGCAGGTAGAGTGATGAAGATATAGCCAGTGGGACTGTCACCCTTGAGCCACACTAATTCTGTAGAATGAACACAGAGACCTGGCAGCATCCCATTCATCCTGGCCGGTTCTCGGGCTGACATCTCTAGGTGACAAGTTACTGACAGGTAACATGAAAAACTGAAAATGTATCAATCCAGGGCCAGCCCAGGGGAAAGCCTGCCTGGTTTCATCATGGTCCGTAGATTCCATATTGAGGGTTTTGACGAAAGAGTGGTATGCCCCTGGCCAGCTGTCCTAATTTAGGCCTAGGACCCACCGAAGAAAATTACATTTCCTGACAGTGAGACGGGATATTCCAGCCATCATATTAGAAGATTGTGTTAGCCTTACCCGAAGGTAACTGGTCACCGTCAGAGGCCACCCAGGGCACGGTTCCCCACAGAGAACTGGGTGGCTTCCCCCACACATCTACAGTCTTCCCTTTCGGGGAATTGACTCCGTACCAGTCATTTACGTTGTATGTCTTTTTTTCTCAGCTATTATGTGATTCAAGATTCAATCAACACTGGCATCTCGTTCTTCCGCTAGCCCTTGTGGGTTAGCTTGAGGTCTCTGACTGCAGAATCAAGAGACCTGAAATTCCACCGTGTGCCTCACTGATAGCAGGCAGGGAACCACCCGAGCCCGTCATTCTTTAAGTGGATGCTGTGAGTGAGAGTACTGTTTCATGGATACCTAGGAGGCAAAGGTCAGCCCTTGGGAGCATCCCTGGTGTGACACACATCCTAGAGGAGTGTAACCAATGAGCCTCCAACATTGATTCTATCCAAGGCCCAAGGAGCAGGGTTATAAGAAGCTGAGGTAGAGAATGTAGTTTTCTGATCTATAAGAGACTGGAGAAATGCAGTCTCTCACCTCCTTGATGAAGATACCCAGGGGCAAAGTATTTCCAGGGGCACACGAGGGCCCTGAGTTTTAAGGCAGACTCAGCATAGGTCACAGCGAGTCCCTCCTGGAACTTCCTCAGGTGGGAACAGAAGGTAGTAACTCTCCTGGCACAATGGGCCCCTTGCCACCAGTCCTGTGGCTCAGGAATCTACAAGTGGGGAGGTCGGAGTTGAGGGGTGGCCCCACCACCTGGCCTGTGTCTGGTGTCATTGTCATGAAGAAGTGGAAAGGAAGTGGGCAGGGGCCATTGGCTCTGCTCCTCGGGTGGGGGCTAGGAAAAAGGCGTGTGACTGTGTGACTCAGTGGCAGAGATACCCTTGTGTTGGCTTTATGGTGTGTTCTTGCTAGCCACAGGCTCTTAGCTCTGTGTCCCTCCACCCCCGCCTCCTACTCTCAACTCTGGTCTGTTAATCTGGCCTTTAGACCACCTGGGCAGACTTTCTGGCTCTCCCTGTGAGCCTTTAGGTTCCTGAACAAGACTGTCTGTACCCCTGTCCCCGCCACCGCCCCAAAAGGGGAGCTGTCTGACTTGAGTGCATGTGGGCTACGGATCTGGCAAATTCCCTAACCACCTCTCCAGAGGAGAGTACAGAATGTCCTAGGAGCTGACGTCCTGTACCCATGAATGTGGCAACTCCAGATGTTACCTTGGCATTTTCCTCTCAAATAAATTCTGTATTGTTCATATCATAAGAAACCTTGATGTGTGGGCTTGGGGACTTTTGTGTTGACTCTGATTTCTCTGTCTCGTAGGGATTTCCTCATGACATGCTGAATCATCATCAGCGTTCGCTGTAGACTTTTATGGGTGACTGTGAACAAGGGCTTCGAGATGTGTATGCCTTCAGCTATTAGAGACCGGACATTTGTTTTGAATCAAACAAAGAATCTGGACCTCTGTGCTATGGGTATATATAGGAAAAGGATAGAAAGTTAAGAGTAACTAATATTGATTAATTTTGAAGAGCTATGTGGATTTTTTTTTTTAAATGCAGGGTTCAGAGGTTAGCTCTTCTGACAACATTGCCATTGGAAACAAGTATGGAGAAGATCTGGTTAGAAAAATGGGGTCTGAGCCCGGTGGTGGTGGCACATGGCTTTAATCCCAGCACTTGGGAAGCAGAGGCAGGAGGATCTCTGTGAGTTTGAGGCCAGTTTGGTCTACAGGAGCTAGTTCCAGGACAGGCCCCAAAGAAAGAAAGACGGAAAGAGAAAGAAAAGGAAAAAAGAAAAACTGGATCTGGGTGCTGGTGCTGGTGACGCGTGCCTTTAATTCTAGCACTTGGGGGGGGCAGAGGCAGGAGGATCTCTGGTTCAATGCTAACTTCATCTACAAAGTGAGTTCCAGTTTCAGGATAGCCAGGGCTACACAGAGAAACCCTGTCTCAAAAAAAGAAAAGAAAAATGGAAAAACTGTGTCTGATCCATAAGGCAAGAAAGCAGGTGTGCTGACAGTGGAGGACCTTGAACTTGGTTCCTTGAAGAAGAGGAAGGTCCTTATGGCCTAGCTCCTTAGCTCCTTGTGTGTTTCTTGCAGAGCAAACAGGGCAGTGCAGGGAGCACCTCATTTTGGCTACTGAGAAATGGAAGCAGAAGGCAACCTCGACAAAGTCGTTTGGGGACAGAGACAGGATTTGAGTTCAGACTTTCATCTGCAAAGGATATGAGTAATTCTGCATCCTTCCCCTGTGTCTGACAAGGCCTTGGAGACAAGCTAGGAGTTTCCCTGGGTGCGCAACTCTCAGCCTTGTGAGAAGAGATTAGAGAGGAATAGGGGACGGAGAGGAGGAGACGCGAATTCGTTATGTCATATCATGAGTGTTTTAGGGTACGGTGGGGTGGGGTGCAGGGAGAGGCTGTGCATGTGGATAATGCCACGCCTGGTCACCAGTGAGCTCCGTGATTGACATGGAAAAGTCAGGGGAGGCACCCATTTGGAATTTAACTCGCTGGTAGAATGTTAAGGGGAATTCTTCTCAAGAAAGCAAATGTAAAACATGTGTTTTGAGGCTAACATTGTATACTTAATGTATGCATGTATGTTTAAAAAAAAAGCGTGGAGAATCCACTCTGGACATTGACTTTGAAGTACAGATATTTATAGACAAGTCAAACCAAACAGACTTGGTGCCAGAGAGACACAGATTTGGTGTGGGCTGCTGTTTGCAGGGACAGAGCTGGCTTTCCATGCTGGACCTAGCAGCTCCTGGGATGTGGGGTGTGTTTCCTCGCACAGTACATTTGGGAAGTGGGAGTTGGTAATTCGCTGTGTCAGGTGTCCCCAGTATTGTGCAACAGGGAACAGAGGGAGGCTGGTGAAGGTGCTTTCTTATATGCCTGGGATTGTTCCACAGCAGACCACCAGGCCTCCGTTCATCACTAAAGCACCCACTGGAAGGCTACCATCCTCCCCATGACTCACAAACACACAGGGAGCTGGGAGCTCTAGGCTGTCCACTGTGCTGGATCACCCACGTGGGATATCGATGAGGGTGACATTTTGAAGAACTTCCAGGCAATGGGTTTCCAAGGCCTTCCTTATTTCCTCAGTTTCATTTCTGTTGCTGTGATAAAATACCCGGTTGCACAGCAACTTAGAGAAGAAAGAGTTCATTCCGGCTCAGAAGCCCAGGATGCAGTCCATCACTTCAAGGATGTCACTGCGGCAGGAGCTCGAGAGAGCTGTTCGCATCACATCCATAGGCAGGAGCAGGGGAAAATAAAAATGCTTGCTTGCTTGTGGCACCTCACTTTCTCTATTTTGTTTTTCTTAAGAGTACTTAAAAGGATTTAATCAAACCCTATGTGTAAATTCAAAGCAAATAGGAAGTAAATATTCAATATATTTAGGTTCACTATTTTTTATTTTTCAATTTATTTATTTGCATGCCACATTCTGTGATGAATCTTTATTATTTTATTTATTTACATCCCACATCCTTTAATGAATCAAAACAATTCCTCAGTCATACCCACAACCCGGTCTAGGCAATTCCTCATTGGGAATCTCATGCTACCTGACTTTAGATCATGTCACGTTTACAGCTAACACTGATCATCACACCTATGCATACTCACTGGCCTGGCAGCTCCTCCTCTAGGATTCATTGTGGGGAAATGATGATCTCTGTATGTGGGGGTTGGGTTATTCATCTGAGTGTGTTGACAGTAAAGACAACTGAAGCTAACGTAAATACCCGCATAAGAGAAAGAGGTGAAGTCATTGGCTCCTGCTTGTGACACTGTACAACCGGCGCTCACTGTATGACTGTTTTTTGAGGGCCTACTATGTGGTGGGTATAGAGTAGGTGGGAAGCATATGGTACCGTTAAGACTGATGCAATCACCAGGCAGTAGTGGCGCATGCTTTTAATCCCAGCACTCGGGAGGCAGAGGCAGGCGGATCTCTGTGAGTTCGAG
>NC_022009.1:35420632-35425284 GCF_000317375.1 Microtus ochrogaster | reverse complement strand
CCCAGCATGCTTGTGGTCCAGCATCATGTTAAATGCATGTTAAGTCCAGGAAGTTTGAATCCCTGCATGATAGAACATGACTGCCCTTTGTCTATGTTGTGTATGTGGTTTTTAAATATTCCACGATGACCATTATGTTGTTGTAGTAGAAAAGTGAATTTCTGGGCTGTGAGTTTGATGCTTGAGACACACATGGAAGAGGAAAAGCCCTGCCTCTATCAAGCTGTATTCTGATCCCTACACACGGACACACACACACACATCCACACACTAAATAATAACTGTGAAAAAATTAGAGGATTGGCATCCTAGGAAGAAAAGACTCAAGTTCTAGACCCCATTCTTCCTTTGAATCTTCTGGGAGGCCTTGACTGGGTGTGAGGGAGAGAGGGCAGGGAGATGCCTGAATCTCCCCTGGCATGACCAGCTGACTAGGGCCTGCCAGCTCAGAGTTCTAAGGTCTCTCGCCCTTCCTGTGGACACTGGGGAACTCTCCCACAGGTCCCGTGAGATACAGCTGTAGCCAGGCTACAGTGCTAGCATCGGGGTCCCTGAGCACTTTTAGTCTTTAGAGTTGATCCTCTGGGAATCTGCTGATGTAACCTGATGGGAGGAAAAAAAGTTTCTGTGTTGGGTATATGATAATTAAATTAGGGAAGCGCCTTTTGCCCAGCAAGACTGGTTTCCCTTGAGCAACTCAGCCAGATCTCAGTGCAACCCAAGAAAGCCAGCTGGCGGCAGCTCTGTCCATGGAGTTCTGCACAGGTACCTAGCCCTATAGTCAAGCACTTTGCTGATATCTTTCAGGCGAAGGCTCATGACACCCATACGAGTTTACCATTCCCAGGGGTTGCTTCTGACCCTGAGCTCAGAAGTTGGAAAGCCAGAGCGCAGACTCCAGGCTGTCCACTCGGGAGGCAGTTTTCCAACCTCTGCTCTGTGCTGCCTCCCTTTCCAAGAAGTGAGCCTGCCTGAGCCTGTAAAGCCCCATATCAGAAGTCAGGAGTCTGGGGGATTCAGGCCGGGAGCCCGGAGAAGGCAGAACAGAAGGTGAATACACTGTTTCTGAAAACTCCGCGCAGAGAAAGCTGGTCTAGCCGCCTTGCTGAGCTTGTCAGTGACCATGGAGATTTTTCCAGGGGAAGAGAGGAGCAAACCCCTCTGTGCTGTAATGGCCATTCTCCTCTGCGGGCAGTGAAAGGGCAGGTCCTCCAGTGTTCCTACACGTGTCTCCCGGAAGAGTAATACTTACACAAAGATCTGACCTTTACTTCTCTTTTAATCTGAAATATTCTCCTTGCTGGACTCCAGTTTTACTTATTTTTCTTCTTTTTTTTTTTTATGGTTTTTTTCGAAACAGGGTTTCTCTGTGGCTTTGGAGCCTGTCCTGGAACTAGCTCTGTAGACCAGGCTGGTCTCGAACTCACAGAGATCCGCCTACCTCTGCCTCCCGAGTGCTGGGATTAAAGGCGTGCGCCACCACCGCCCGGCCAGTTTTACTTATTTTTCAGATATTATTATATAAGACACGGGAAGCGTGAAGGATACACAGGAAACCGTAAGGTGAAGACCAAAGTCTTCATCATTGAAACAATGTGACAGCTACCGTGTTCTGTAAGTCCAATTCCGTAACAGTTCACTTTCTTCCAGTTCTTCCTCTATATTATTGACCAGATTTATCTTCCGAAGATACTGCTTTCAGGATCTCATTATGGACTATCCATAGAATATTCCTCGGCCCCCCATTGTCCAGCTGAAACCCAAACTTGTAGGTTAGGGCTCCAGATTCCTCACGGTCTGGCTCTAACCTTACACTCCACTGCCCTTCTAGTATTCCTTGAATGACTCTTTGCTCAGATGCACCAGCCTTGTCCCCTGGGCCCCTGTGCTCTTGGCTGCTTAACTTTCAGCGTTTCTTGTCCCCTCCACCCCTTTCCTTTCTCTGAAGTTCGTTTCCTTCTGGGTACTATTCCTTTGCCCAGGACCTCTATGCTTGGCAGGCACTCTACCATTGAGCTACTATGCCCCGGGCGCTCTTAGGATGGAGCTCAGCTGCTAAGTGTTCACTTTCCTAGAATGTGTGATGTTCTGGGTTCCAACATCAGCATCACATAAGAGTATAGGCACAGTGGGGTATGGTGGTGCACACCTTTAACATCAACACCCACGAAACAGAGATAGGCAGATCTTCGTGAGTTCAAAGCCAGCCTGGTCTGCACAGAAGCCTATATTATGAGTCAAGAACTCTACTGAACTACATTCCCATTTTTCTTTGTAAGCTCTCAGCTCTTGTCTTAGGATTATCTTTTTGTTTTAAAATGTGTTATTTTTAGTGGTGTGTGTGTGTGTGTGTGCGCACATGCCATAACACACCTGTGGGTCTCTGACTTCTGAGATGAGCTCAGGTCACCATGATTCCAGGGCAAGTTCCTTTAGTAGCTGAGCCATCTCATCTGCCACCTTCTAAATCTTTTTAGTTTTGCCATGATCATAGAAAGTGCTAGGATAGCTTTTACCGGGTAGAATGCATTCATTTGGGGGTACTTCACGCAGGGTTTTAATCCTCCCTGTGATTTCCCTGGGTAGGTTTTACAATATTCCCACTTTACAGGTAGCAGCACTAAGCAGCAGAGAGGTCACATGACTTCCCCAAGCCCTGACCATCCAGCTAGAGCTACCCAGCTGCCGTGACTACACTTCTTGTCAGTCCTGTGTCTTCTTTTTGATTTTTCTTTGAGTGAGAGGCAGCGTCTCCTCTAACCTAGGCTGGCCTCCCTTGAACTTCCTGCGTAGGCAAGGACGGCCTTGACCTTGTGATCCTCCTGCCTCCACCTCCTGAATGCTAGGATGACAGCTGTGTGCCACCTATGTTTCGATTATGGGATGCTGGGACGTGAACCCAGGGCTTTATGGATAGGCAAGTGTTATACCAACAGAGTCCCAGCCATATTGCCAGCCTTGGCCTTTTAAATAGGTGAAATGTTGGTAAAAAAAAAAAAAAGTTAAAAGTTGAAGTTGTTGGGTTTGGCGGGGAAGCCGTTGGGGGCAGAAGATTTGAGAGTTCAAAGACACCTATCATCTATGTCGGGATACCCTGTCCCCAACACTAGCGACTGATGTAGCTCAGGAGTGGATCACTTACTTAAGAGTGTTCATGTTCCAATCTTGTGCTTGTGAAGATTTCTGGTGCTTACTGGCTGCTTCAGTGCCTCTTCAGTCATCTCAAAAGATACCTTGGCTTCCCCATGGTTACTGTGGCAGGTGGGGGCAGGGAAGGAGACTTCCTGTGGTCTTCATCTTCACGTCCCGATTTCAGCTCAGAGAGCAGACCCATTGTTTCGTTTCTCAGACCTTGGTTGAGCTGAGGGGCTGATGGTAGTTAATCAAAAGCCTGAGTGTAAATCTACAGTGAGAAACCCAACTTAGAGAACTGGGAAGGGAAGCTGAGAGCCACAGGAAATACCAGCTAGCCCCCCTGGTCGCTGTGTGGCACTGTTCAATGTCAAGAGCAGGTTTAATGATCTCAAGGTACTAGACAAGACTTGGAAGATACCCCCACCCCCATCCCCTGTGATCCAAACCCTCAATTCACTGCTACCCCATCTCCGGTTTCAAGGGAACTCCTTAATTCCTTAGAGATGTTAACTCTGTTCTCCCGCTGGCTGGGAGCCCGGTGGGTTTCCCCCACCTCCACACTTTGCATATCTATACAGCATCCTGTACCAGAGGTTTTACTGGGAGCACATTCCAGGGTTGGTAGGCGGAGTGTCTAGGAAGCAGAGGCTAGCCCCTGAGTGTTGTCAGAATGCTGAAGTCTGAGGCGAGGTGGCCGCTGGGCTCCCTGCTCTACTAACTACCATTCTAAGAAGGTAAGGCACAAACCGCTTTTCAGTGTTATCCTTGGGAACAAGATAAATCGAGGTGGGGAAGGGAGGCAGGGACCCGGTTCTGGAGGGAGGGTGGATCACACAGAGTATTGGGGCTGTGTGAGTACTCCATTGACTGGGATATAGTGGAAGTGTGAAGGACCAAAGAGTCCTGAAGAAGACCAGTCTGGCTACCTGGAATGAGCCCCTGGGGAGGGGCAGGGCCAAGGGAAAAGGGTGGCCACACTAGGCTGACCTTATAGGTTTCGCTTTCTGCGCACCCTCAGGGCTGATCCTCCCTCCTAAGTCCTTGAGAGGGCAACCTTCAGGTCCCTGTGTGACCTGAACCTGCACACTGTCCCTGTAGTGTCTGTCTGTCTTGTTGTAGCCCATAATAATCCCAAAAGAGATAGTCTATCACCCTGAAAGATGACTCCAGGAGAGGCTGAACCTTCTGTTCAAAGTGGAAGTGGAAGTAAGACTGTTCTTGCTGGGTCTGAGAGTTCCCTTTACCCCTCTGCCTGCTACCTGAAAAGAACCAATCAGAGAAGGCTGCTCCTTCCCATCTTTAGGGATGGCAAGCTAAGCTGATCGCACCTGAGAGCCTGCTGCTGGGTCCTAGCTCTCCCTCACTTGAGGCCCACATCACTCATCATAAACTGTACGAACTTTGGCAATCTTACCAAAAGCAATCTACAGATTCAATGCAATGCCCATCAAAATCCCAGCAAAATTCTTCAAAGACCTCAAAAGAATGGTACTCAGCTTCATATGGAAAAGCAAAAA
>NC_022009.1:35417700-35419284 GCF_000317375.1 Microtus ochrogaster | reverse complement strand
TGGAGCTAGAAAACATTATATTGAGTGAGGTAACCCAGACCCAGAAAGACAATTATCACATGTACTCACTCATAGGTGGTTTTTAAACATAAAGCAAAGAAAGCCAGCCTACAAACCACAACCCCAGAGAACTTAGACAACAATGCAGACACTAAGAGAGACTTATAGACCTAATCTACATGAGAAGTAGAAAGTAGAAAAAGACAAAATCTCCTTAGTAAATTGCAAGCATGGAGACCTTGTGGGAGGGTTGAAGGGGGAGAGGAGAAGCAGGGAGGGGAGC
Source organism: Microtus ochrogaster (assembly GCF_000317375.1). Classification (NCBI taxonomy): domain Eukaryota; kingdom Metazoa; phylum Chordata; class Mammalia; order Rodentia; family Cricetidae; genus Microtus; species Microtus ochrogaster. The sequence continues at coordinate 35,419,001 of NC_022009.1, read as the reverse complement.
AGAGAAAAATGTAGCGCTAAAAAAAAAACAAAACAAAACATTGTTCCTAGGAACACTCTGTTAAAAAAAAAAAACTATATATACTTCAAAACATTCTTGGCATACATAGCTCAAGAGGACAGGCCAGGAGATCCAAGCCTCCACAAGGTAGGGACTGAGTGTAGTGCTATTTTGTTTTAACAAATAAAACTTGCCTGAAGATCAGAAGGCAGAGCTGAAGACCAGGGAGTGGTGGTACACACCTTTAATCTCAGGATTCGGGAGCAGCCGGAAGGAGTTCAAGGCCACAGTGGGCAACACAAGATTAAATATGCTAAAAGAGAAACAGAGTTCACACAAAGGCGATTCCAGCATTTGGGATCCTACGCCTTTAATCCCAGCACTAGGGAGGTGGAGACAGGAGTGTGTGGCTGGGTGGAGAGAGGAATTTAAGGCAGGAGGAGCTAGGAGCCCATAGCAGTCTGAGGTTTGGTGGAGACAAATGGAGCCTGGAGATGCAGTCTGAGGATAGGATCGTCCCCTCCATCTGAGCATTGGTAGAGGTAAAAGAACTCTCTAGTGACTGGCCTCTCTGCTTCTCTGATCTTCAGCATTAACCCTATGTTTAATTCTAGGTTTTTATTATTGAGACCAAGTAGAATTCATACTTCACCTGAGTGATGTGGACTTTGTATGGCCCAAGATCAGTTCAGCTTGGAGAGACAGTTCAGCTTGGAGAGACGCTTTTTAAGGAAAGAGTGTAAACTGGCTGGTGGTGGCACAGGCCTTTAATCCCGGTACCTGAGAAGTGGAGGCAGGCAGATCTCTGAGTTTGAGGCCAACCTGGTTGGTCTACAGAGACTTCCAGGAAATCCAGGGCTACACAGAAAGACCCTGTCTTAGAAAACAAAACAAAAAACTATTATACCCAAATCCGTGAAGTCTCCCAAAGCCAATAAGGAGACTGAGTCCGGTATGTAAAAGCAAAAGAACCTTTATGCAAGTCTGCAAACTCGGTCTCTCCACATGTCCAACGTATTGGAATAAACAGAGAGCCTCAAGCTCAGAGATTTTTTTTTTTCTTACAGTAGTAAAGGTAGGGGTGAGGGGTTTCTGAGGTTCAGGACCCCTAATTGGCTGATATTTATCTAGGGGTGACCTGGTGTGTGTGTGTGTGTGTGTGTGTGTGTGCTGGCTGGTGATCCTATCTACAGTGGTTGGAACCTTAGGCATTTCCTTTGGATGGTCTGTTCTTGGGTGGTGCTCAGGTAATCTTAGTTTATGGTCCTTTCTGCAACCAGGTATTGCTCCAGGGTAAACTG
>NC_022009.1:35410333-35417364 GCF_000317375.1 Microtus ochrogaster | reverse complement strand
GGAGGGCTTCCTAGAGGGTCTCAGGTCTTAGGTTCAATGCGCAATGTGCAGCACCAAAAACCCAAAACAACAAATAAAAACTACAGCAAAGTAGAAGGGTGAACACTTATTTCAAATGATAAAAGAAAACAAAAAGTATATGCTTAAAGGCCTGACAGTTGAAATATTGAAAAAACCAGGAAATAACATGCTATTACCTAATTACCTCCGTAATGTGCTTCGGCGTTGCTTTCTCGTGCACTTCCTGGACTGTGAACTCTAATTATTTCTCCGTAGACCCTGATTTTGGAATACTATTTTCTGCATGGAGAACTAGAAAGCTAATTTGTTCATTGCCCTGACGTGGTTGGTTGGGATATTTTGTTGTTGTTTGAACAACAATAGCTTAGAGAAACATTAAGCATCGTAACGGATTATTGTTAATGCCATGTAAGCTTTTAAGGAAACGGTGTCAGTTTTCGCAAAATTTCTTTTTTTACAGCACTTTTAAGATAATTTTTTTTTTGTATAGTGACTTGTTTGAAACACAGAAAGCTGAGAGTGTTCTCTGACAGGAAACAGATAAAATGTTTAGCGCTGTGTCTGTCATGTAGTAACTACTCAGTGAACAGCCATGTGGCTCTCCTCGTTTCTTCTTGATCGCTGGCCTTAGACTGTATGCTTCAGGGTGCCTGTCTGAGACATTGTGTTCTCCCTTGCCCCCCAGGAATGAGCTCACTGCCAGTTAAACTGTAGACCTCAGTGAGGGGTCATGCTCACCTCTGGTTAAATGCACAGATGTCTTCTGATACCCATGGATTCCCTACAATCAATTTCCTATTTATTTATTTAGCTTTTTCGAGACAGGGTTTCTCTGTGCTTTTGGAGCCTGTCCTGGAACTAGCTCTTGTAGACCAGGCTGGTCTCGAACTCACAAAGATCGGCCTGCCTCTGCCTCCCAAGTGCTGGGATTAAAGGCATGCGCCACCACCGCCCGGCCTCAATTTCCCATTTATAATTCCCCATCTATTTGCAGGACTCTACACACATGGCCTCGCTTTACTAACTAGAGCAGACCTTAAAAGTGCTCGGTAAAGTTTGCAATTTGGGTCTTTTCTCTTAAGCCATTTTAATCCTATGAAGTCTTGTCACTAAATCTGTCCAAATGTTGTTTTTCTATTTTATTCTGTTGAAAAGTTTAATGTAGAAATTTCTATGGGTAGGCAATGAGACTCCATCCATCACTAACTCAGTATGGGTGTTTGTCAAGGTACTTCCGGTCACAGGCAAGAGAAAAGTCACCTCAGACTTCTAACCATGGAGATCTGTTGGCTCCTGTATTGAGTTTTCCATCAGGATGGTTCATTCTTAGTTATCTCAGAGCCTTTGTAGTGATGGTGGGGCTGGATTTTCCTACCCACAGGGCTTGTAGATTTCATTTTCTTCTAATAGTAGTAATAGTTTTGTTTTGAGGTGGTATATGTGCATGTGCGCGCGAGTGTGTGTGTGTGTGGTGTGTGTGTTGAGACAGAGTCATCCTACAGTCCCTCAGACTCAATGCAATTCTCCTGCCTCAGCCTCCTAATACTAGGATTACACAGGTAATCCAGGAGTCACTGGAAAATGACCTTAATTCCCCAGGGCAATGCCCCCAGTGACCTAAGGATGTGCCGCAAAGCCCTATCCTTGGCTCTGCATCAGTTCACACCACACCACAGTAGGGACTCGGGTTCTAACATGGAGCCACATTTATTTTTTATATTTTGTCTGTGTGCACCACGTAGCTCCAACACCCACTGAGGATAGGAGAAAGCACTGGCTCCCCTGGATCAGAGGTGAAGATGGGTGTGAGCTACTGTGAGCGCTGGGGTTCAAAGCCTGGTCCTCCGGAAGAGCGGCCAACAGTCTCGACTACTGCTGAGCTCTAGGCCAGGGTCTTAGCTTTTTATCTTACCCCTCCCTACCTATGAGAAGTCACTTGACTTCTCCTTAGCCTAGGTGACTGTCCTCTGTCCACAGGGATGGCGGGACCTTCCTTGTGAAAGATGGGCAGTAAACGATGAATTAATAATGCAGGGAGGAGTGCTGGCACAGTGCCCGGCCCGCAGGGACCGCGGAGAGCCGTGCAGCCGGAGCACTCTGCCCACGATTCCTTGGATGGTGTCCTTGAGGACTTGCTCGCCAGTGTTTTGATGGCTGTTGTTCCGTAGCACTAACTGTCTTCGGGCAAAACTGACATTGTTCGTGGTTCACCCCAGGGAAACTAGGAGCGGGGTGGTGTTTAGACAGTCTACCAACACGCCAGGTTTCTCACCAATGGTAGATCGTCTCTGTCAGCTGTGCTGCTAGGGGAGATGGCAGGTGAGGCTCGCTTCCGAAGTCTAGTTTCCGCCCACACCCTTCCACAGAGATGCGCCAGGAGGAGAGCTGTGGAGCAGCTGGCCCTCCAGCGGGATCCTGTTCAGACCTCTCCATTTATTTGGTTGGAATTGGAGTTTTGCATTGTGATTTTAGATTTTCTAAAGCCTTACACCATGGGCCAACGAGATAGCTCATCTCATAAAGGTGCTTACTGCCAATTGCCGTGACCCGAGTTTGATCCCTGGGACCCATGTAGTGGAAGAAGAGAACCAAGTTCTACACGTTGCCCTCTGACCTCCACACGTGTCCTCATATGCCTGAAACTAAAGTAATAGATGTGATGAAAGAAAACCAATTGTATACAAGAAAGAAAACTTAGAAACCAACACTAAAAGTCTAGTATTGTATCACACGTGGGAACAGAACTGCTCTGTGAAGCTGTGTGTGTGTGTGTCTCTGCACACCTTCAATCCCAGCACTGGAGGGGCAGAGACAGGTGGATCTCTGTGAGTTTAAGGCCAGCCTGATCTGCATTGGGAGTTTGAGGCCAGCCTGATCTACATAGTAAGAGCCTGTCTCAAAAAACCTAAAGCAAACCTAAGAAGTAAAATTGACCAAAAACTAAAGAAAAGAGACCCAAAGCAACTTCCAGAACTCTGGGGGGAGGGTGTCTTAAAGTTAATAATTCTTGGTAGATCCAGAAACATGGATAAAGCCGTGATAAACATGACAAGGCCCACAGATTGCTATTGGTGGGTTGCAATGGCCTTGCCTGTCAATATTGCCGGACTGCCCTTTCTCCATATGAAACAAAAATATTTTTTTTTTGTGTCTCAGACAACAGAAACAGTGGACAAGGTATTCATTAGTTTATGCAAGAAGCTGAAAATATGAAAGATTTTCCTTAAATGAAGACCGCGAGAGGCGGGGGCCCAGAGTAAAGCAGACTCGTGTCCTGTCTGTGTTTCTCTTCCATCCCGCAGTGAGCCAGCATCTAACTTTCCTGCTTTCACTTTTGATTAGTTAGAGCCTCTGCCTGCCCCTCTTTGAGCATGCGTCTTTCCTGTGGCTTCTTTTCAAAGGATCCAAAGCCCTTTAAAACTACATAACGTTCAGATCTCTGACCAGGCTCTAATATGAAGTACCTGTGTGGGGACTTAAAGAGAAATCCCTCAGACAGATTTGAAACTCTAAACTCCTACCATGTCTTGAAAATGATAGTCGGATAAACACGAAGGGAAAGGGGGACCACTTAGCCCCCGTCATCAGGCTTTTAGTAGCCGCGGTGGCAGCAAACAGTTCGGTTTGTAAAAACAGAAGAGCGACAATTCTCTACTTAATGTTAAACAGGAAACCGAAAGCAATTTGTATAGCCCCTGTGGTGAGTTCGAAGGAACCTGCTCTTTATCAGGGCTGAAAAAAGCCAGCAGACGGTTCATCTATTTGCTTAAGATGATAATGTCTTCCTGAAAACCTGAGCCCAAACCTGACCGCTGGAATGAAGCGGCGTCTGCAGCATCGGGTTTCAAGGCAACCTGTCCACTCCAGGACCAATGGCCACTTAGAAGCAAACTGCAGAGCTCTCCAAGAGTGGCGCGGTCACTCTTCCAACATGTGTGTATGAATATTCTTTCTGAAGACCTGGGCTTCATTTTAAGGTCAGCCTTCGGTTTCTAGAGAATATAATTTGCTGTTATTTTTAGGGCTTCATGATTGCTCGTAATAACTAATGAAAAAAATACAGCAGAGAAATAAATGTGTAACAGCTGTGTCTGCTTAACTTGATTAAAGGCAGTAAAAAAAAAAAAAGTAAACAGAAGATGAATGTGACAATAGACAACAGGGACAAGTATCCCTGTCATTCTGAGAAGTCTTACAGACAAAACTCGCCGCACGTTGGAAGGCTGGCCGGGTCTGTGTTTAAAGTTTACTTTACTGTTTGTCTTGAGTGGGATCAGTGTTGTAGTGAATAATTTATAGCCAGCATGAATGAGCTCATTAGTCACCTTTTCAGACTTTAAATGAGTTTTGTGGTTGTCATTACTCGAGCCTTCTGTTCAGCCGCCGAGCAAAATGACAGCTTGGCAGTTGGCTGCCTTGTCGTCGGGGGCCGCCTGTTCCCCTTCAGGTCTGTGCTGGCTTTTGTGTTTCATTGAAACCTTGCCTTGCTTGCCCTGTGCAGGCCAGGGATTCTCACGTTTCGGGGCCTTATGTACTTGAAGGCTCAAAGAGAAGTTTGGGGGGGAATTTAAAAAAATGTTTTGGTGGTATCTGCCAGAGACAGTGAAATGGTTGGAAGGCATCCCTTACCCCCACCCTTGTGTGTGTGCATAGGTCTTCTGTGTGTGCGTGTGTGTGTTTCTATAGCAACTAGTGTGTAGTATTTCCTTTGTGTTTGATGTGATAGTTGAGTTCTTCAAAAGCAGAGCAAACTGGAGAGTGTTTTATAGCAGCTGAGCTGGGCTCTGACCTGGGAGGCATTTTAGGCAGGGGTTGTGGTTGGAGTCTGGGGAGAGAGGGGTTGCATTGTCTTGTTCCAGTTCTGAATAAGAAGGTGATCTGGATAAAGAACCTTGGCGCACAGCAAAGCTACTGTTTGGGGTAAGCAGGGGTAATTGAACCTGTATTGTTCCTACAAAGGGGTTGACCAGAAGACCTTTTGAGATCCCAGCAAGGAGATCAGGAGATGGGTTAATCCTAAGGGGCTTGAAAGCATGAGGAGCTGAGTTGGGATCTCTAGCACAGTTAGGATCTTTGTAACTGGGATACAAAGTTAGGTGTGATAACACCTGTCTGTAATTCCAGCGCTGGGGAGGCAGAAGCAGGCAGATCCCTAGAGTTCATGGCCCCGCTAGCCTGGACGAACTGGTGAGTCCTAGGAATCAGTAAGGAGACCTTACCTGAAAGAATAAGGTGCAGAATGACTGAGGGGACACACACACACACACACACACACACACCTCCCAGGCAACATACAGGCCCAGGAGTTTCTTCCGCAGAACACACCGATAAGAGAAAGTGAACCTTGGAGTCTGCCTTCTTGCTGTACCATTTGAGATATTCCTGCAAGGTTGGTGTGTGTGCAAGCCTAGCCTGGGTATGCAGTGGTAGTGGGGTTTTGAATTAAATATCACAGGCCCGTCTCTCTCCATTTGAACTTGGCCCCGGCAGCTTCTGTGGGCTCTGATGGCTCTGATGTCCACTCATTCCCAGACTTGAACCCTGACTCCAGGACACTGTGATATGTACACATTGGTCCTTGGGTGGCTCCTGCCGGCCGAGTGCCTAGACCCCTGTTCTGAACACACTTTGACATTTCCTCTGAGCAATGGACACTAGTGGCTGCCCTGAGCAGTGTGGGCAGCACCCCTTTCTGGGATCCATATTGTTGGCTCACTGACCCAGCCCTGTGTGAGGCACACAGATGCTTGGTGTTCCTCTTTGGAAGGAACGCCAACTTAAAAAGGATGTCTGGTTGTTTGGAGGCCAAATCTTTGAAACCAGTCACAGTCACATGACTTGAGTACAGAGATGTGGGGTGCTGTTGAACGCACCCCCAGACACAGCGAGCAGGCTGTGTTGTGTGGTTACTTCCTTCCCAGCCTCCCCCGGCTGAGATGAGGACCTCACATGCTGTCCTCATGGTTTATGGGCACCTTTTGCTTGTGCTGACTCACAAGATTAACGGCGTGGGGAAGGTTGTGGGTGGCTCAGGGGTAAAACACTTGCCTGGCATCCACCAGGTTTGAAACGAAAATCCCAGCACCACAGGCAGAAAAGGATCTTAGTGGCATAAAATAACTGAGAAGATAGATCATTCAGGATGTCGTGAGTTTTATCCTCAGGACCCCACCCTCTTTAAAGTCAGGTATGGTGGCACCTGCTTGCAATCCCAGTGCTGGGGCAGTAGAGACAGTGCAGGCCGGCCAGTTGAGCTTACTTGGCAGGCTAGTGAGAGACCCTGCCTCAAAAAATAGTGTTTGATACCAAAGGAACAGACTATCCCCTGACCTCCACATGTATATATACACAAGTGCATACCCACCCCCGACACACACACAGAGGGGCGCGCACACACACACACAGAGGTACAGCAGGGGGTTCAAAAAAGTATTATTGAACTTCACCATGCAGCAGAGATGGCATGTTGTGGCAATCTGAGGAAGTCACTAGTTTCTGGAAGGGACTTTGACTGTGGGAGATATGTTGGCTAGTATTTTAAGCTATGTGCCATTTCCCAGAAATCCCACCTGCTTTAGTGTTTTTGCTCTCCTTTAGAGAGAACGTGGTGGATAGAGGAACTGCTCTCTCTCGTATTCCTTTGTAAAGGTAAGGGAGAAGGCACGCCACTCCTTGGGGATGGCCAGGCTTGGGAGCGAGCCACAACAGGCACATACTCACCAGAGAGAACAGCAAAGGTGCCCATGAACGCCTGAGGAGGGGGGGCCAGTGAGGTTTGTCATGGTGGAGCTGGCAGGTGAGAGACTAGACACAGGGATATGGTGAAATTTGATTTTTTGCAAGGGAATTGATTCAAATTTCTGAGTAAATTGTGCCACATGCCGTCGTCTGTCAAGTCAAAGGATTTACAGTCTGTTTGACATTTGGTATCTTTATTTGTTTACTTTTTAATAAGATTTATTTATTTAATGTATATGTGTGTATGTTTCAGCATACATATGTGCTCTGTG
>NC_022009.1:35402716-35409483 GCF_000317375.1 Microtus ochrogaster | reverse complement strand
TCTGCCTCTGCCTCTGCCTCTCAGGTGCTGGGATTAAAGGCATGCACCACCAACTGGTTTACTAAAATGATTATTGCGAAGTCTTTGTGTTGGCTAGACTTTTTGTCCCTTTGATTAATCCTTGATAGATAAAATACAGTTTGAGAACAAGCAAGCTTTCCAAGTTTACAATCCAAGTTTACTGAAGAGTCCATAGTTATCTGGCTGGAGAGCAGAGCTTCTAACATCCTGGTGGCCAGGAAGCAGACAGGAAAGAGGAAAAAGTGTATCCCAATTCCTAAAGTTTCCACCACCTACCCTCAAACAGTGCCACCAGCTGGGATTGTACTTGCAACATGAACCTATAGGCACAGTTCCTGCACCGAAGATTCCAATCTTAGGATATGATCTGGCACTGCTAGGTGCTACGTAAGCATTTGTTGAACCGTCAGTTCTCATCTGTGAGTTTGTCCACTTGTCAAACTGCGTTTGTAACCCCTAAATTAATAGTTGGGTGTGCTTGCTCTTGCTCATTCTCAGATACATGGGGGACAGTGAACAATTGGAGTTGTCAGGTATGCCTGTCCCTGGCTAATTTTGGGGTGGTATGCAATCAGGTGCCCTTTTTGTGGTCTACCTAGTATCACAATTTTTGCACTTTTCTATTTTTGGTTGGTAATTTTGCTGTTTAAAGTGGTGCCAAGGCCGGGCGGTGGTGGCGCACGCCTTTAATCCCAGCACTCGGGAGGCAGAGGCAGGCCGATCTCTATGAGTTTGAGACCAGCCTGGTCTACAAGAGCTAGTTCCAGGACAGGCTCTAAAACCACAGAGAAACCCTGTCTCGAAAAACCAAAAAAAAAAAAAAAAAAGTGGTGCCAAGGCCGGGCGGTGGTGGCGCACGCCTTTAATCCTAGCACTCCGGAGGCAGAGAAAGGCAGATCTCTGTGAGTTCGAGGCCTGCCTGGTCTACAGAGCTGGTTCCAGGACAAGGGGCCCAAGAGGGCAAGCTGGCTGTGATGTGTCTTATGGAGAAATGTACTGAGAAGCACCTTTCAGATGTGCCTCGTGGAGTCTTTAACCTGGAGCTAATAAATAATCAGCTCTTAGCTACTTACTCTTAGGTTTCTTTAAATGGGAACACAAATAATAAGGCCAGGTGTTGATGGAAATATTGTGGCCAGAGCTTGCAGGCCCCTAACCATTGCCCCTAGGAACAATGGTTAAGTGTTCCTGTTACTTTGTCCTTCATCATGCTCACAAAGAGGACAATCAACAGCTGATAAAGGTGGCCACAAACCTCAAGATGGACAGCCTCCTGCAGGGCAAGCTCTCAGCTGTAGGCTACATCCCCAGAAGGGTAGGGGAAGCCACCATCCCACTCCTTTGGTGTGCTTCAGCTCATACAGAGTACCCTGGGTTTGGGAGATGGAGGGGGGGGTCACACGTCTCATTTCTTGTAACAACAACAAATGTAGAAGAATCCTGCAAGTAGATGTTGCCCCTCCCCAACAAATGCACAAGCGTCTGGGACTCTTGGATCTTCACAGAGAAAGTTTGCTCCTCAAAGGGCTTAACCTGAGCCGTGGAGGTAGACTGACCCCATACCTCAGAATATAGGGTTTGTAACAGGCAGCCGTTCCATTGGCTCCTAGTGCCAGCTTTTGAAGACAGGATCATTTTCTTAACCCCCCCCCCCACTGAAAAACTCATGAAATACTTTAATTTTGTGAAAAGCTTTGCCAACATATTTACACTCTCGACTCTTACATTACAAGCTCTTGGTAAATTGTTTTCCATAATCTATGAAAATGGAAGACTCATTGAGGAGAGGGAAAGCCTTGAAAGACCGTTTAAAACTACCGGAAAGATGACAATCCAAGGGAGCAAAGGGGCCACAGGGCCGGGCTGGTTTATGGATTAATAATACGTTTCCAGCGTCCTATTTCCACAATTTCTAAGTTTTCATGATTTTTTTTTTTTCGGTTTTTAAGACAGGGATCCTCTGTGTAGCCGTGGCTATCCTGGAACCCACGCTATAGACCAGGCTAGTCTTGAACCCTGGTTCGAGACCCACCTGCCTCTGCTGGGATAAAGGCGTGCACCACTGCCATCAGCCATTTTTCGTGAGTTTGGATGCACCGCGGGGAGTCTTTGGTCCAGCTGTTGGTGCTGTGCCTGGGATCTCCGGTCATAAGTGTCACCCCTGAATGCAGCAGTTGGGTGCCTATGACACCTGCTTTTCTGGAATTTACCGCCTCGGGGAGCAGGAAGTCTGGTGGAATGAAAGTGCCCAGAGACATCCCTATCAGTTGGCGATCTAGGATCAATGACAGGGCTCCGCAAACACATTTTCTTTTCTCTTTTAAGGTGGCCCTGTCCTGCAGTTATGAGGCCACCTTCCCATCCTCACTTGCACCCCGTTTACACTGGTAAGTGTGGGTCAGTCTGACGGATGAGCTATTACAGTTGCTATAGTGTGTGTTTCTTTGACTTCACTGAAGTTTAGCCTCTTCACGTGGATGGTATACCATTTTTGTTTTTCTTTTTTTGTGAATTGGCCCCTTTGATTAAGATGAGGTTTTTTTTCTTTTTTAAATTATAAGAGAGTTGTAAATTGAATACATTGAGCCAGGTATGGTGACACATACCTGTAATCCCAGCCTTTGGGAGACAGAGGCAGAAGGATCATGAATCCTAGCCCAGTCTAGGTTATATACCAGACCTGGTATTAAAAAAGAAAGTATGCTCACATACAAGATTATATATTTGCATATATAAATATTAACTCCCCTTTGTAACTGAAGCTCAGGTAGTCTTAACCTCCCTATGTTGACCTTTAGAATGACCTTTAGCCCTGATCTTTCTGCCTTCACCTCTAGTGCAGGGAGTCTAGGCATGCACCATCACGCCCAGTTTCCTCTTTTTATAAATAGCAAATATTTACTCTTTTTGTCTCTTACAATCACTGACATAGCATACAAATTATAAATTGTTATGCAAATATGTCAGTGTGAAAACTAAACCTTTCTTTTGATTTATTTACTTAACCAGAATCCTGTACTACATACCTGGGTTCCAGTATACATTCCTTACAAATATTAGTTCATTTAACTGTCATTGCAACTCAATCAAAGGCTGCTACAGGCTGGGCCTCCCCCAAAAGCTCATGTGTTATAGCGTGGTCCCTAGGGTGGTGGTACGAATGGGAGGTGGAGTCTTTAAGATGTGGAGCCTCGTGGGAAGTCTGGGTCCTTGGAGGCACGCCGCCTCCAAGAGGACTGTGGGGTCCTGTGACCTTCCAGGTTCTCTTTAGCTTCCAGTCATGAGGTGGTAACTTGTCCCAGCACATACACTCACCATGATGTGTACCTCACCACAGGCCCAAAACAACATGGCCACTGAGGGATAGGAACCTCCAAAACTTGGAGCCAAAAAATGTGGTTTTTCTCTTTATGAATTAATCATGTCAGACATTCTGTAATAGTGACCCAAAGCTGGTGTAATTAGTTATTACAATCCCATTTCCCCTTTAAGTTTTATTATGTATTATTATTTGTATGCATGATACTGTGTGTGTGTGTGTGTGTGTGTGTGTGTGTGTGTGTGTGTGATGGTCAGGGTAACACCTAGTTCTGTCCTACCACTGTGTGTTCTGAGGCTCTGCCGTGGGTTGTCAGGCCTACCCGGCCAGCCCTTTCACCAGCTGTTCGCTTGTCAACTTCCGCCCATCCCCCATCCTTCTTTTTTAAGATAAGGAAACTAGATGGAGGGAAAGACGGTCTGTCCCTCGCCTGGGGTTATCTAGCTGGGAAGTCCTAGCATGTGTCTGTTTGGCTGTACTTCTCTGGTCTTGGCATTAGGCCTGATATGTTTGTATATTTATGGTTGCTTCATACATGCTCTCCAGGGAACAGTAGAGATGGCTCAGTAGTTAGGTGTGCTGGCTGCTCTCACAAAGGACCCAGGTTTGGTTCCCAGCACTCACATGCCAGCTCATAACCATCTATAACCCCAGTTCCAGGGGATCTAAGGCTTTCATCTGAACACCAAAGGTACCAGGCACATCGGTGATCTGAGGACATACATGCAGGCATAACACCCATGAACATAAAATAAAGTGATAAGATAATGTTCATCAGGTCTCCTCCTGTCTTTATGGCTGGTGCCACATGTATTTTTCCTGGGACTGTTTTCAAGTCCTCGACAGTCAGCAAAGGGTATGGAGGTGATAGGTATTTAAAGCAAGTCCTTGTTGACCGAATGAGTTGACTGACCCTGGTTTCTAGACCATCGCTTTACTATTTTATTTAAGGTTACAGAGGAGCTGAGATCTGGGTTTTATATTTTCATTTTGCCTCTAGCAGGTGACTTCATAGGCTCAGGGTTGGCCGGGGAGTCTGGGCTAATGAATCTCACTCCACCCATTGCCTGTACTTTTCCTGCTCCCTCCTCACCCCTCCTTCCTTCCTCAACTTAGTCCCCTGGTCTACTAAGAAGAAATACTAAGAAGCCTTTCCCAGGCTCTGCCCTCAAGGTTCTGCCTGGCGAACCGGTGATGGAATGCACAGACTTTGACCAATGGTGACTAAGTCTTCCACTTCACCTAGGAACTTCCCGGCCTTCCAGCTGAGGGTTTCCTCTCTCTACAGAAGGGGGAAAGTGAGGGTTTTTTTTGGGCAATTATAAACAGCGTACTCATGAGTTATGACTAAGGGATTGTCCTACCCAGGCACTCCTCACACTCAGAGGACAAGCATTCCTGGTCTTTTGGTGACTTTTATATTGACCTCACCCCCCCACCCCTCACCCGGTCTGCTGTCTTAAAGATTCTTCTGGAATTCAGTGAATCTCATAGTAGGGTTCCAAATGGGTGGTTCTGCCGGGCGGTGGTGGCGCACGCCTTTAATCCTAGCACTTGGAAGGCAGAGGCAGGCGGATCTCTGTGAGTTCGAGGCCAGCCTGGTCTACAGAGCTAGTTCCAGGAAAGGCTCCAAAACCACAGAAAAACCCTGTATAGAAAAACAAAAAAAACAAAACAAAACAAAAAAAAGGATGGTTCTTAGGCCTGCGGGGCTTTTTAGGTATGCAAAATCCCAGGTCTAGCCTAGACCTCTGGAGCTAGAAATTATGGGTGTGGGGAAATAGCTGGCAGCATTAAAATTAGCCCCCTAGGTAATTCTGATGCACAATCAAATAAGAGGAGCACTCTCCGCTAGGAAGCATAGAACATGGCAAATGTAATGGGTATTCCTTACAGAAAACAGAAAATGCAAGTAGAGAAGAAGTCCCAAACCAAAAGTTCCTTGTTCTCAGAGGGAACCACTAACTTAGTATTTTTCCCCTAATTAAAAAAGAAAGATTTGGGCCGGGCAGTGGTGGCGCACGCCTTTAATCCCAGCACTTGGGAGGCAGAGGCAGGCGGGTCTCTGTGAGTTCAAGACCAGCCTGGTCTACAAGAGCTAGTTCTAGGACAGGCTCCAAAACCACAGAGAAATCTTGTCTCGAAAAACCAAAAAAAAAAAAAAAAAAAAAAAAAAAAAAAAGATTTATTCACTTCATGTGCATATGTGTGTGTGGTCGAGTGCATGCATGTATACCGTGTGTACAGATGCCCATGGAGGCCAGAAAAGGCCACTGGATCCCCTGGAACTAGAATTACAGGCGTTGTGTGTTGCTGGATGAGGCGCTAGGAACTGAACCAAGTCCTGCAAGTTCTTCCAGCTGCTGAGCCCTCTTCCTAAATCTGTAAAACACATTTTTACAAAATTGTCTTCCTTCCCTTTGTTTCTGGGGCTGGAGATGGAACCCAGAGCTCTATGTATGTTAACGCGTGCTGTAGCACCGAGCTACACTCTTAGGTCGGTGACAGTGATTTCTGGCCTGCTCTGCCAGCGTTTGTTTTTTTTGTTGTTTTTTTTTTTAACTTTATTTTATGTGCATTTAGTATGAAGGTGTCAGATTTCCTGGGACTGGCATTACAGGCAGATGTGAGCTGCCATGTGGGTGCTGGGAATTGAACCCAGGTCCTCTGGGAGAGCAGCCAGGTCTTTTAACCTCTGAACCATTTCTCCAGCCCCAGTGTTTGGTTTTCTGTTTTCTTCTTCCCTCTTGTTTCCAACATCCCATTCATCTTTTGAATCCTGTTTCCCCGATAATGCAACTTCTGGGTTGTAAATCGCTAGCTGATTCCCTTACTCTAAGGACAGAGCGAAGGAAACACACTGATATTCCATGAGCGTTGTTATGATGCGTCCATACCTGTTCCCTAATATAGAAACCCCGTAGGAACAAGACTTTGGCTCCCTGGCACCTAACACAATGCTCGGTAAATATTTGCTCAACAAACAAGGGCCTTTTGAATACAATCAAGTCATACTCGATAAATCTGCTCGCACCTTTTATGATTCCTGCATGGAGTAGAGGTGGTCAGCTTATCTGCACAATCATTCGATGGGGGCTTTTGCCTTTTTTGGCTTTTTGAGGCGGGGTTTCTCTTTGTATGCAGCCTTGGCTGTCCTGGAACTCACTCTGTGTGTAGACCAGGCTGACCTCGAACTCAGAGATGTGCCTGGTTGGCCTCTAGAGTGCTGGGATTAAAGGCCTGTGCTATCACCGCCGGCTTGCGTGGGGGTTTGATGTGTATACTAGAATATTGGGACTTGAAAGGTGTGGCTTCTCAGGTGTTTGTTTGAGACAGCGTTTCTCGGTGTAACATTCCTGGCTGTCCTGGATGCCTTTGTACACCAGGCTAACCTTGAACTGACTGAGATCTGCCGCCCTCTGCCTCC
>NC_022009.1:35398623-35402556 GCF_000317375.1 Microtus ochrogaster | reverse complement strand
AGACCAGGCTGGCCTCGAACTCACAGAGATCCGCCTGCCTCTGCCTCCCAAGTGCTGGGATTAAAGGCGTGCGCCACCACCGCCCGGCTCTCAGGTGGTTCTTAAGGACTTCTCCAGGCAAACTACTCAGGTCTATGGCATTCCTTCTCCTTCTAGGCAGGTCAAACGCCAACCATATTTTGTATGTATCAGGTAGTCTACCATATGCTTTGCTTCTCCTGTGTGGGGGGTGGGGAGGGGGGAGGCAATGGAACACCTGAATCAGATTCTTTCCCCAGGAATTTAAAGTGGATAACAGAATTTTTCAGACAGTCTGCAGGTGGTAGGTGTGAGTAATCAGAAGGCTTCAAGAACTATTGCTGGGCAGCTGTGTGTGACCTTAAGCAAGCCAACCTGCAGGGAGGAGAGTGGAGTAGCTATACTGGAGAGAAACAAGAAATATATTGTTTCAGAGGGAGGGAGAGGAAAGAGAAATTGCCTGCTGGCTCCTCCAGGTCTGTGCGGCCAGCTGTGCGGCCTGCCCTGGGCTCCCTCTTGTGTGCCTTTCGCTAGCCTCAGTTGAGGCATCCTGGATCAGTGCCATCTTTCCAGGCTGCCTCAGGACACCTACAGCAAGGTGTCCCTTGTACTGACTTCGTTGTCACTGCTTTGAGGGGGACTGCCAGCTATTCTATTGGGAACCACGAAGGAGGAGTGGAGGGCCACACTGACTGGGACTGACTGTTCTAGAACATAGGAATTTGGGTACACCAACCCATGTTCAGGTGAGGTGCAGAGTGGTCCTCTCAAGTCCACATTCAGAAAATAGATTTTTTTCCAATGTGAGTTCTAGGTTAGAGATAGGATTCTGCTGTCAAATAGCTGTATGAAACAATAGTTTAAATTATCTGGCCTGCTTGTGATTTTTTTTTTTTTTTTTGAGACAGGGTTTCTCTGTAGCTTTGGAGCCTGTCCTGGAACTAGCTCTTGTAGACCAGGCTGGCCTCGAACTTACAGAGATCCGCCTGCCTCTGCCTCCCAAGTGCTGGGATTAAAGGCTTGCACCACCACCGCCCAGCCTGTGATTTCTTTTTTATTTCTTTTTCTTTTTTTTTCCTTTGGGTTTTCAAGACAGAGTTTCTCTGTAGCTTTGGAGCCTGTCTTGGAACTTTTCTTTGTAGACCCAGGCTGGCCTCGAACTCACAGAAACCTGCCTATCTCTGCCTCCCTCCCCAGTGCCACCATCGCCTAGCCTGCCTGTGATTTCTTGGCACCCAATCTACAAGAGTATATTTGAAAACCACATGAGGAAAAGTGAGCTTGAGGCTATTCCTAAAGGAATTTGGCCCTGCGTGCTAATGTCAAGGATCCATGTCCCAGAGCCAGGGATCTGTGGGATCATAGTTGAAAGAGAGCACACCAAGTTCTCTCTGGCTCACAGCAGAGGTCTGGTTGGGTCGGTTCATTTTCCATCAACAGCAGGCAGACCTGTGGCCCTTACACATCAGATAAGGTCCACCCACCACTATGGCTCCAGGATGGCACCACCTGACTTCTCTTAGCACAACTGTAATGGAAAAGGGAAATTAAGAAATCAAGTTATGGGGCTGGAGAGATGGCTAAGAGAGATGGCTGAGGGCACCGGCTGCTCTTCCAGAGAAGAGCAAGTGAGTTCAAGTCCCAGCAACCACATGGTGACTCAAACCATCTGTAATGGTATCTGATGCCCTCTTCTGGCATGCAAGGCATACATGCAGACAGAAGACTGGGGAGGCAGAGTCAGGCAGATCTCTGTGAGTTCAAGTCCAGCATGGTCTACAGAGTGAGTTCCAAGACAGCTAGGGCTGTTACACAGAGAAACCCTGTCTCAAAAAACCACCCCTGCCCCTGCAAAAGGTCACAAACAAACAAAGTTTGTTGTGCCTTTTATGTCTCCTGCCTGAATTAGAGGTTGCAGGACCATCTAAGGCTATTAGGACTTAGGAGTGGGTTCCCAGGAGGTTCTCATGGACTCCAGACAAGCAACTCAGGTTTGTGAATGTAAAACCAAAAACCCTCAGAGGGAAAGGCAAGAAAGGCAAGGCAAGCTCATTAAAGGCAGCTAGCCTCACTCACTGTGCTCCACCCTCCACTGATGACTTCTTAGAGCCGAAACTAGTTATGTTTGTTCAAATTTTTGTTCACTTGGCATGACCAGCTCACACACTTGGAGGCTAACAGTTGGCACTGAGTTTTAAGAATGGCATGGTTTGGACGTAATCACCTGGGGCTCACATCCTTCTTTCTGGATCTAGGAAGAGGGCTGAGGAGAAAAGGACATTTTCTACCCATTTAATGTAAAGAGACGCCAGGCTAGAATGTGAGAAGGTTTGGGAGGGTTCTCAGGTCCAGCACAGCTTCCCTAAGGTCAGTTCTGACTTGATTCTCTGGTGGAGATTAAACACTGTCAACTGACCTGCTGTTGGAGGAGTGGGACCTGCCCTAACTGAGCCACAGGTGACTGACCTTCTCTTGTCCTTTTGTGGTGACCAGTACTGGTCCTCAGAATCACTGGTGTGGGACACTAGAGATGATCTAATATGTCTGCCACGGGTACCTTCTGCTTAGTCACATTATGTGCTCAATAACATCGGAGGTGGGGCTGGATGACCTCAGACTACCTTGTGCCTGCTTCTCCTTGTCTTCTAGTTGCTGGCAAGTTGCAAGGTCTCAGGGAGTCTGAATTGCTGAAGGTTGCCTGCCACCTACCTACTCTTGGAGTTTAGTTAAGTGGGGGGGGGGATTGAATCTCAAATTGTTTTAGTTTTCTCCTTTTTCTTCTCATTTTAAACAGACTTCTCAGGAGCATATGGTGTTTCACCCTTCTCCCTTCCTGTCCCTGGTCTGGCTAGGTTAAAAGTTACTGCCGGGCTGGAGGGTTTTCAGCCTAGATCATAGAGATCTGGTCTGAACAGCTGTCCACTGTAGAGGTGGGCGTGGGAGGATGGCTTTGGGCTTCTCTTTGTAGAACCTGCTCGCCTAGCTACCTGAGAGTGGTGCGCAATCCTATTTTTATTTATGTCACCAGCAGGGTGTCCTGTTGGACTCTGCTTTCATCCTCTCCAAAGGCAGCCGGCTGGTGTGCCTTTAGCAGTGGGTGGCCATTCTCTGGAGGTGCCTGGAGACTAGAGAAGTAGCGGCGCAGTTCCCCGGGGGAGGGGGTGTTTGCAAATTATCATTTTAATTTATGAAGCTGGAAGTGTGAAGGAGGGGAGACTTGTTTTCCTTCCAGATGCAGAAGTCGGATGGGGAACCCACTGACGTTGCTTCTGGGGTGTACCTCTCCCTCCGTGGTGGCGGCCATCCTCCCGCACTCCGCAGCCAAGGCAACCTAGGCTGGAGGTTGGGGATCAGTTTTTCGTCCCCGGCAGGAGGTGTATGGTGGTGGAGGGCGATTGGATCCGCCTCGGGAGTGCTGCAGTAGTAGTTGGAGAAAAGTGGAATCTTCTCTCCTTAACCTCAGAAGCCTCGCTCGCGTCGTAATTCTTATTATTTTTACTTTCGAGCCTTGTAAGGCAGGCGGCCGGGGTAAAAGCGCTGCGGCGACACGTTGCCAGCTGCGCAGCACCACTCATGTGGCCTGAAGCAGAGGAGGGGGCCAGCCACGCGCCACCTGCCCTGGTCCTCTTGGTCCCCGGGTGTTGCAGAGGAGCCCAGGGGCCCAGCCTGGCCAAAGGGCCTCCCTAAGGGCCCGCGCCGCAGCCCGGGGTCGCCCGGCCCACGTTTTCCGTCTCTCCCGCTCCCTCCGCCCCTCCTTCCCCGCGCTTCCCCTCCTCCTGCCTGGTCATGTGTCGCCTTTTTTTGTTTGCAGTGGAAACAATTTCTCGCCGCTCGGCGCGCCCCGGACCCGACGCGCCGCAGCGGAGGCGAGCGGGAGGCGGGACGGGGCGTGGAGAGCGGCGGGGCCGGCGGGAG
>NC_022009.1:35391657-35398523 GCF_000317375.1 Microtus ochrogaster | reverse complement strand
ACCCCTGCCGTCCGCATCCGCGGCCACCCCCCACCGTCCGCCCAGGGCTCGAGCGTCCGCAGCGGGGCCCCGAGCGATGCCCGCTGGGCGCCCGCGAAACTTTGTCGGCTGCACTGAAGGCAGCGGCGGCCCCGCGCCGCGCTTGGCCAGGTGAGTCCGTGCCCTCGTCCTCCCGCGCCACCCAGGCTGGGGTCCACGCCGGGGAGCCGTCGTGGTGGCCCGCAGCGGTCAGAACTAGGCTTACAGTGCGGGGCGCGGGCCAAGCTGGACCCGGAGCGGGGAGGACCCCCCTCCCCCCCCCAGCCCTGAGCCTAGAAGTTGCTCGACCAGGAGTTTCCTCCACCGACGAGCCGGCTGCACTCTCGTGCCTCGGTTTCCCCACAGACCCGGAGAGCGACAGAGTTGGTATTGTCTGCGAAGCAGGCATCCCTAGCAATCCGGGTCGGTCAGAGGGTGCCAGTCAACTGGAGACCCCAAGACCGCGAACGGGCGCCTAACAAAGATCCCCTCCCTAACCGAGCACGCTCAGCACCGGCCGCGAGCATCCCGAGACTCGCGGGGCCCTACTCCTCCGCACCCTGATTCTTTGCAAGCCTTTCTGGGCCCCCATGTGAGTTGGGACGGTGGGTGCTTATTGATTTGTTTTTTCGGCTCGCCATGCTGCGGCCAATAAAAGGTTTATGACATCTGACCGGCAGTGAAGGTATGCGAGCTCCCAATTGCCCTGTGTACGAGGAGAAGAGCAGTTTTCTCGTTGCCTGGCAACGCCGCTGATTGACGGAGGGCACAGCCAATCGCTGCTCTCGTTGGTCCCCTTGAAATGTTTTTGACAAGTACAGTAAAAGGGAGTGGAGCGCGTGCGTGTGTGCGCGCGCAAGGAGGGGGAGGTTCCCGGTCCCCCAAACTCGAGACTGCCCAGCTTCGGTTGAGGAAGATTTCTCAACTTTTTAAAAAGTTCACCGCTAACCTCTCTTCAGACCTGGGCCATTATGGCATTGTCAGTTATTTGGAGACGTTCTGCTATTAGCAAAAAAAAGTAAGATTTCCTGCTCCATTTTTTTCTGCGTTGAAAGAAAGGAAGATAAAACACAGGAAGTCATAAAAAAAAGGAGGGTGTGTGAAACGTAACCAATAACTTGAAAAATTTAAGGCGGTCACTGGTGGGTAACTATTCAAAGCAAAGTTATTAGCAGCAGATTAAGAACATTTGCTCGACTGCAGGCTCACACTCTCCCTCCACCCCTCTAAAAGAAGAAAAAGAAGGGGAAAGAGATTTGGAAAATGTCGCAGTTAGGGATAATAATGGAAAACTCCTCAGCTGTGGTTGTTGTAATATAGACGTTGTTACTCAGGAGCCTTCCATCCTGTTAAAAAGCGTGGGATTTATAGGGGTGGAGTTAGTGGAGAGTTTGGGGAAGCAAATAATCCGGGGTTTAGGGACTCCTTCAGGCCACCTCTTCTTGGCATTAGCCTTTAGAATTTTTTTCTTGCAGGGCCACGTTGCCGGCAGTGTTTGTTGAAAACAAAAGAAAACATGGAGAATAGCATGTTAGTTCCTTGGGGAAGCTGCTGACAAATAAGCAAATTAAAAAGAAAGAGAGCAGTGTGTTGTCATAGCAACAGTGCAATTAAATTACTTTACTGTCAGCCATGATATAATTTTCCTGTTTGGAAGCTCAGGAGACATAAAACTTTCATTTGGGGCTAAAGTTGACTTAACTGGCTGGGTAGTTCTCTTTTGTGTGGCTATGCTGGCAGTTAGACCCTTTTCTAGGGGACTCCGAGGAAGCTCTGAGACAAGCTGGCCCTGATTTTTTTTTCTTCATGAGGAAGTTAAAAGCAGTATCAGGCTGGATTCAGTAACATCTCCAAAACTGAAGATACAAGCTAATATTTTTTTTTTGATAACATAGATTAGCTCCCTTGTTTGATAGAAATATTTCCGTGGATGAATGGGTTGGGCTGTGAAGCCCTGTGGTGATTTTTTTTTTTTCTCTTTAGAGTTTGCATCTTGCATCCACTTGGGAGCTGTGGCCCTTGCATCTCTGTCCAGCCGGTAGGCAAGTGCTGTAGCATGCTGGCACTGTGCCTGGTGTTTGCAGCTCTGCATCACGTTTTCTAGAATGCAGTTCTAGAACTTCCTGCACTGAAACTTCCTGTGCTGTGTTAGTGGATAGTTCGAGGTGTGGAACGACCAACCATTTGTTTGCCTTCTCTAGACACAGTGCTTATAATCCCTCACTGAGCCAAAAGAAAGATGCTGTTCCTAAACTAAGGCCGTAGTTGTAACTCTGCACACACGGAGTGAAAGATCCGTTGTCCTTTTTATCTTGTGTTGTGTTCCGGAGGGTTGTGTCTGTAGGGATTTTCTGTTTGTGAAGCTGCCATCTCCTTGTCTTTTCTTGTCAGATATAGATAGTTTTGCTGTCTGTTCTAGGTCACTGATAGGGGATGCTGATGGTCAGGGGAGAGTCTGCTACATTTTCTGTTGAATTCGCCTTTCTGTTTTGAAGTTTCTAATTGCTCTCTCAGCTTCATTTTCTTCACGAATTCTAGTTCTAGGTAGTGGCGTATTTTTCATTCCCATTTGTTTTTTTAGTGCCCGAGGTTACATGCTTTTTCTGTCTAGGTGTGATGTCCTTACTTCCTCAAGTTGTAGTCTGAAGAATTCCTTGTTGTCCTTGTTTACACTTTTCAAATGTAATTAAAGTTGCAGTTTTTCCTTATGATTTTTTTTTTTGTAGGACAGAATAAAACCAACCAATCAAACCAATGGTTTCTGGTTGCAGTTTCACCTCCAAGACCCTGAGGTGGGTCTTTTTATAGGATTGGAAGTAATTCTCTTTGCCTTCCCTCCCATCTCATTATTTTTCCTTACATTGAAAAAGATCACATTTATTATATATGCACATAAGAAAATACACATATGTATACATGTGTGTATATATGCACATGTATGTCTATGTATATATGGGAGTGTGTGATTGCCATAGCGCACATGTGGAGCTCAGAGGACAAATTGCTGGAGTTCCTTTTGCATCCTGTAGGTCTGGGAGCTTAAACTCAGGCTGTGGGGCTCAGCAGCCAGGGACTGTAGCTGCTAAGCTGTCTCGTCCACACTCTTTTCTTTTTGAGATTGGATCTCCTGTAGCCCAGCTTGGCCTTGAACTCTCAATCTCTTTTTGATTTTTCCAGACAGGCTTTATTCTGTAGCTTTAGAGTCTGGAACTCGCTCTTGTAGACCGGACTGGCCTCGAACTCACAGAGATCCACCTGCCTCTGACTCCCAAGTGCTGGGATTAAAAAAAGCATGCGCCATCCTTGCCCGGCTGAACTCTGAATCCTCTTGCCATAGCCTGCAGAATGCTGGAATTGCAAGTGTGCTGGGATTACAGTTGAGTGAGCACCTTCAGACCTGGCATTTCTATTTTTCTTTCTGAAGAGGATAAACAAAGAGACTGGAACTACAAAACCACAGTAATTGTCTATTACACCTATTTTGTTGGGTTTATCCTGAGTCTTTAAGGAAATCTGCATGTTATGGATGTGTGTGCATTGTCATAGAGGACCAGAGACACCAAATAGTAATGTTCTCTCTCCTCTGGTCACAGGGAGCAACTGGAGACCCAAGGAGAAGCTGCTTATGATGAATTTGCGCATTAAAAGTGCCACCTATGTCTCCAGTTGTCACCATGCTGCTAACATACTGAGCTCATTTTTTCTTCATTGTGTAACTGTATGGTGGGCTTGTGTGACTCCCATGTGGGTGACCTATGAGGCCATCACCATGTAACTGAGACCCGGATGGGGGAGAGGGAGTTAGGCGGGACCTGACTCTGATTTCTGTTCTGCATTTCTCCAGCTCCTCACTTCTCTTTGCTGTCCTTCCCAGGAGCCTTCACGTAAATGGGTCCAGTCATGCCTGCCAGTAAGAAGCCGGAGAGCTCAGGAATCAGTGTGTCCAGTGGACTGAGTCCCTGTTACCGGGGCAGCGGATTCTCCAAGGCCCTGCAGGAAGATGATGACCTGGACTTCCCTCTGCCTGACATAAGATTGGAAGAGGGGACCATGGAAGATGAAGAGCTGACCAATCTGAACTGGCTGCATGAGAGCAAGAACTTGCTGAAGAGCTTTGGGGAGTCGGTCCTCAGAAGTGTCAGCCCCGTCCAGGACCTGGATGATGACACTCCCCCCTCCCCCGCCCACTCGGACATGCCCTATGATGCCAGGCAGAACCCCAACTGCAAGCCCCCTTACTCCTTTAGCTGCCTCATATTTATGGCCATCGAGGACTCTCCGACCAAGCGCCTCCCAGTGAAGGATATCTACAACTGGATCTTGGAACATTTCCCGTATTTTGCGAACGCACCTACTGGGTGGAAAAACTCAGTGAGACATAATTTGTCGTTGAATAAGTGTTTCAAGAAAGTGGACAAAGAGAGGAGTCAGGTATGTTGCCTGGGTCACCTGGAAATGGATTTATTTTTTGTTTTAACCTCAAAAGTTTTTTTTTTTGGCATTGAAAATGAATGCATAGTCACCTTGCTGAAGTAATTATGAGTGGATAATTTGACACCTTAGATAGTTGTGAAAAACTATCTTTTCTTACATGTATTGGGTAATGCTTTTTTTTTTTTTTTTTGTTCTTGGGGGATCAGTTTCTTGAGGGTACCGTGATATAATTTCACATAATCTTACAAATGAGGTTTGTAATTTTACAATTCAGTGTCTTTATGTCTTACACGTGGTTGGGCCGGTTTGGTTTAAAGTTCAAAGATCTATGTGGCATTACACAGTCTGTTAAACGGGGAGGCTTTATTTAAGGAAAATTGACTCTTTCTGAATATTGGAAAAAGACACTGGAATAAGTGGAAGATGATGTATTTTTGAGACTTGAATATACTTATTTATTCTAAGGCCAATCAGAGACTGGAAGTGTGGGTGACTTATGAAATCTACTAGTATGAGTCCTGGCTTCGGTTGAGGTTCCCATTAGAGACTGGCTTTAAAACGTTTGAAGTTTTTTTTATTTTTTTTTATTTTTTACTTTGTGTGTGTGTGTGTGTGTGTGTGTCTACGAACATATGTACGAAAGTGCAGGGGCTTTCAGAGGCCAGGGGTATCTGAAGCACTTAGAGCTCAATATACAGTTAGTTGGTCATGAGCCATCCAGTGTGGGTTCTGAGAACTGAACTTGGGTCTGCTGCCAGGCTGTGGGCAGACCATGGGCACTCTTAACTGCTGAGCCATTGGTCACAATACCGGTGACGTCAGGCAGGGGTGTGCTTGTCTCTATATTCATGAGCTGCCTTCTTTTCTGGGGCCTTAGCTTTGTGTGTATCTGTGATGATCAAGGTGCCTCTCCTAGGGTGAAATCTGTTATCCTTGGGAACTCAGTCTCTCCTTTTCCTAAGTGTTTGGAAACCAGTCCCAGGACTTGACTGAGTTTCATTCTTTCAGATAATTTAAAAAACTTAAAAACTGCTCTCCTTCAAAGAGCCAGGCTGTGACATTAAACACATTTGTATAGGTTACTTGTTAGAGGCAAGAGCGAGCAGGAGAGCTTGAACCAACAGTTCTAGGCTTAGAATGTGGACCAGGAAGCGCTCAGCCGGCCCCGGGAGCCGCATGCCACTGAAGAAACCGCGAAAGGGGCCTTTAGCTCCATGTCATCCCTTCTGCAGGTTACAGCATGCCTGCCTCTCCGTGTCTGACATAGCGCCACTGCACATAAAAGTAATTCAGCTAGTGCGTGCGCAGTCTGAAATGTTACACTGGACCAGCTCTAAGTGTGCAGTGAGACTCGCAAAGACGATTGATTCATCATCCTGCCCTGCTAGCAAGCACTGGATGGTGTCCGCAGAGCTTACCAGGAGGGTCTGCTGAGCCCCAGCAGGATTCTGGGAGACTCATTTTTCCTGGGGTGTTGGCTGTCAATCTGGGCAGACGCTGATACCTGTTGACAGGGAGTGTTTTGAAGGACCCGAGATTGTTAATCTTCCAGATTGTTGAGTTCTGGCTTTGCAACTCAGGTGCTGACCTGTATTGACATGTTTTTGATCAAATGCCAGTCAGTTTTGTGGCTGAAAGTCAGTTCCCAGCGTTTTGATGCTGTTAAAAAAAAGCTACAGTTGTGAATTGCCCCCCCCCCAACCCCTAACCCCTGTCAACCCCCACCCTCTCCACTTTTCTTCTCTTTCCTCGGGTGAGCAGGAGGTCTCTGGTGACTGACTGTTCCTAGTGTCAGGCATACTCAATATTGCCGGGCCCTAGCCCTGGCCTGTTTCCTGGGGGTTTTCTCCTGGATTTGCTGAGTAAAAGGGAAGGCATCCTTGCTGATACATTGCCCAGTGAGAGTCCCCTGGGCTCTGTAGATACGCTTGTCTTCTTCCCAGGGAGTTTTACTTTGGCACTAGGTTCAACTCAACACAAATGACTGAGCACACCCAAATGTTTGTGAGGGACGCGGTAGATGGAGGTGAGGATAGGAGCCAGGCTCGCGTTACACCCGCCCAGTTAGCCGAGGCTTCTTCCTTTCTGTTTGTTTGTTTGATGTTTTGATGTGTTTTGGAAACTGGAGAACAGTTTTAAGCTTGGCATAGCAGTGGGAATGCGGAATCCAGTGTGATCCTCGTCCCCGAGGGCTTGGAACGTAGACCCTGCTGGACAACTGTTTGGCTGGGCCCTTGGAGCAGGAAGGAACAGAGATTGCATCAGTCACCGAAGGCACCTCAAACTGTTACCATTTCTCAGGCCCCTCCCTGGAGATTTGGTTCTGAGGCTGGGAAAGTTGGTTGTTCAGAGGCTTGCCTAGGTAAGGCCCCTGAACCAGGGAGGGACCTTTCAGGGCTCAATTTCACCCCCCC
>NC_022009.1:35378670-35391557 GCF_000317375.1 Microtus ochrogaster | reverse complement strand
GTGCTGGTTTGTTTGTTTGTTTTTGTCCCTCTTGAGAGGGGAACTCTAACAGCCTAGGCTGGCCTTGAATTCAGCTATGGGTGACCTTGAATCGACCCTTTTGCCTCCGCACCCTGGGATTAAAGGCCTGTGTTTGTTTGTTTGCTTTTTCTAAGTACTCAGATTTTATCAGGAACCTTGTCCCGCTAGAAAGTCAAGAGAAAATACAGCTTTGCTTCTGTTTTGCTTCTCAAAGTGCTTCAAAAGACACATTAAATTAGTTGTTGTTGTTTGATCTGGCTGGCAGAAGTAGATAGAATAATATGAATTTGTGTTCCTGTCACCCCATGATCCACGGCTAGAGTTAGTGTTTAACGAGAATTGTCTGGTTTCATTCATTTTCGTTGCTGTTGTGACTACTGAAGTACTTCGAAGACAACTGAGATTGTGAGTCATTTTATTTCAACAGGCCATAGTGTGCAGGAGACTAAGACATAGTTCAGTCCATAGTCGCAATGGTAGTGTGTCTGCCTAGTCCTCATTCCCCCATCCCAGGCTCCCAACTACCCTCCCAAGTGAAGAGACGTCCCCTAAGCCAGGTATTCAAATACCCAAGATAGTTCAGTGTTTGAATTAGGACCCCAACATGGTTTACGCACGGTTCCACTGGTTGGGATGTTTTGTTCGGGTTTTCATTTGTTTGTTTGATTCTATTGCACCACATCCCTTCCTTTCCCACTATTTCTTTCCCTGTTTTTGTTTTTGTTTTGTTTTGTTTTTTTGAGACAGGGTTTCTCTCTGCAGCCTTGGCTGTACTGGAACTCAGAGATCTGCCTGTCTCTGCCTCCAAAGTGCTGGGAATAAAAAAGCCTGTGCCAGCACCACCCACCTCTCCCTCCCTCCTGTGTAAAGACACACCCATCGTCCTGCCTGCCTCCTTGTGGTGTCCTTGAATTTGCCTCCACCCTACTCAGAGGGAAGTGAATTCAGACTGTCTGCAGACTCCCAGGCTCCTTTCCTGGGAACTCTGTGTAGAAGAAGGTCCGTACCCCTGAAACCTGCTTAACTTGCTTGGGGGATGCCGCCGTCAAGCCTGGTTCCTGTGGGTTGGCTGTTGCCTATTCTGTGAACTTCCACATCTGTCTTTTGTCCTACCAGGTTATCAGTGGGTGATCTTCGCTCAGATCAATCAAGGTCATATTGTTGTTCTTTTAAAAGTCTGGGATCATGTTCTTTTTTTTCCTTTTTCTTTTTGACACAAGCCTTAGGACTTGTACTTAGCATGCACTGACTTCTCTGGGGACTTGAAAATGAGAAGTAAAAAATGCAGTTAATTTTTATAGACGAGACGAGAATGGAGCAGGTATGTGCGTTTCTATTTCCGTGCTTTTTATTTGTTTCCCCTCTTGCTGTTTTAACAAAAAAATACTGTCGTCACCAGAAGGTTTATAAAGGAAACACAGTGGTTTATAAACACAGAAGTTTATAAAGGGGTACACAGTGTGCTTGTAATGTATGAGGCCGACTGCTTTGAATACAGCTTTGGCCTGCAGAGGTGGGTGGCATCGCTGAACGGGACTGAGGAGGGAACAGGACTCGGATTCTGGTGTTGGTGTTTGGCGGTGCCTGGACATCTTGGTACCTCAATTTTCTTGTGTGTAGAGGCAGTCGTTGGAAGTAGCTCAGTGCTGTTTAACCTTGGGGTCTTTGATGTCTGAGGCACTGTTGACCCACTACCTGAATTCGTTGGCAACATATTAAGTGCTAATGAATACTGTGTTTGTCTAGGGAGATTTCCTGAGATTTTGCTTAGGGTCCCCCGCCCCCAATTCCTTTTCCCTCTGTCTTTCATTCGATTGAGAATGCTAAGCAAGGTCATAATCACAGTGGCATGGCCATACGATGCCTGGAGGGAACACTCGTGCCATTGCATAGGAGACAGGAACAGTCCCGATTAATTCTGGGAATGCAGCATAAAGAACTCTAATAGAGCGAGTGTAGAGACCGTGTTTTTGTACTCTTGATGGAGCAAATGCTGTCTTTCCCAGTAGATGCAGAGACCTGCCTTTGCACCAAGCGTACTGCATCTTGGCTACTGGTCTCAGTCCGTGTTCCAGCTCCCTTGCCTTCCAAGACCCCTGTGTTGGGGTTGGGCCTACTTAGCCCCCCTGCCTATGTAGGAAGCATGCATACATACTCTCCTCTTGTCCTTGTCTCTGATTATTCTGTTCTCTGAGCACCTCCTAGTGGATATGATTCTTTTTTTTTTAAACATTTATTTATTTATTATGTATACAATATTCTGCCTGTGTATGTACCTGCACCCCTGAAGAGGGCACCAGATCTCATTATATATGGTTGTGAGCCATCATGTGGTTGCTGGGAATTGAACTCAGGGCCTCTGGAAGAAGAGTCGGTGCTCTTAATGGCTGAGCCATCTCTCCAGCCTCCCCCCCCTTTTTTTTTTAAAAAAGGATTTATTCATTATGTATACAATATTCTGCATGGATATGATTCTTTTGTTTTTTGTTTTTGGTTTTTTTGAGACAGAGTTTCTCTGTGCAGCCCTGGCTGTCCTGGAACTCATTCTATAGACCAGGCTGGCCCACTTGCCCCCGCTTCCTGAGTGCTGGGATTAAAGGCATGCAACAGCATGAGCTAACACTTATGATGGTTTCATTTATGCATAGTGACCTCTTATTTTTTTAATTTATTTATTTATTAAAGATTTCTGTCTCTTCCCCGCCACCTCCTCCCATTCCCCCTCTCCCCCCCTTATTTTTGTCTTCTTTTGGAACCAAAGAATATTTCTGTTTCCTGTGACACTGGTTAGTTTATCTGTTTAACTAGTGATCCCTTTAGGAGGAAGACTGCCCAGCCCTGCCTTGCCCTTACTTGCCGTGCCTTCCCTTGCCCTTACTTGCCATGCCTTCCCTTGCCATGCCTTTCTTCTTTCTTTGCTCACAGTGCTCTTTGGAGGACAGCATAGACCAGCCTGACTCATTAGCCGCAATGTCCTTTGGAATAAGGAGAAATGTGAGGCCGTGTGGGAGATGCTTCTGGGGCCAGTGATGGCCCATCAGTGCCTGCGAGGGGCTGCTATTTCCTGTCGGCTGTCTGATGGAGATTTTGGCATGTGAATGTACCATTCTTGCTCAGGACTCTCCTCTGCTCCCTGGTCCATGAGTTCTCGATCGAGCTCAGATGAGAGGTGCCGAGTATAGTGTAGAAGATAGGTAGAATTTATTTCAGAGTAAAGTGGGGTACCCAAAGGTGCCACCACATAGGGATTAGAGTGGACAATAGCCAGAGAGACCATTGTGCTGAATAAATGGACGGTAGTGCACTTTTGGAAGATAATTGAATGTACTTTTTTACTCCAAGACCAGTCAGACTGTTATGAAATCTGGTGTATTATGGGTTGAGGGAGACTATGCTATTTTTTAGTGTCTGGTGCTGATGGTGTTCCTGGTGGGTGTTTCTTCCTAGGTGATTGATAGGCCCATTTGAGTTAAGTGTGTGTGTGTGTGTGTGTTTGTGTGTGTGTGTGTGTCTGTCTGTCTGTCCCGTGTCCGTCCGTCTGTCTTTCTTACTGTCTAGCCTTGACTGGCCTTAAAGATGTGTGCCACTACATCTGACTACATTATTTTTAATTATGTCTCTGTGAGTGTTTGCGTCTGACTGTAGTTGTTGGAGGAGACCAACATCTGATTTCCAGAGCTGGAGCTACAGACAGTTATGAGCTACCTGACAAAGATTCTGGTAACTGAACTCTTTGCAAGAGCCGTATTTGTTCTCTGGAGTCATCTCTCTAACCCCCATTTGGATTAACTCTTAAGGGACAATACTGTGTCTTTGTTCTTTACTGGATTGCCTTTGCCACACCGGAGCCTAGGGATCGTTTAGGCAGTTTGGACTGTCACATCAAGTGAGAGCTCTTCTTTTGGATATTAAATCACAGGACAGAGTAGATTAAAAATAGGGAGAGAAAATGTAGACCCTTTGAAGTCTAGCCACACCGGAGGGAATATTGACGGCCCTGACCAAAACCTTCATAGCTCTAGTCTCCCTGCCATATTTTTTTTAAATTGAGTTGTGTTTTTTGAGACAGGATCTCACCGTGTACCTCTGGCTAGCTTGGAGCTCCTTATGTGGACCAGGTTGACCTTGAACTCTGAGAGCTCTGCTTCCCTAGTGCCAGGGTGAAAGCTGTGTGCCACCCCACAGCCCTCGTATGGTATTTGAAATCTTTAGAAGCTGCAGTTGTGCCTCCTCCTTTCACTGGGTACTTGGCAAGTTTTAAAAGATACTTTCTGATTCTCTTTAGAGACCGTGATACTTTCCTTTTCTTTAAAGTCTTCCTCGGCAGGGTCACAGGAGTTGGGGTCCAAAGCTGTTTGTGAAGGAGGAGGGGTGGCCTATCAGCGACCTCGCGACCTCAGGGAAAGCGTGGTTAGTATCTGAAACTGGAAGAAGGTAAACTTGGAGCTCAGAGGCAGGCAGGCCACATGGTAGGGCCTCTGGACAACTGTTTGAGGGAGGCCTTCTAGTAAGGGTTAATATAGTACTTCATCAAAGGGGTAATAATTCTTCCACTCGCCTTAGCATATCTTCAGGTTAATCAGCTCCGCTGGGGGTGTGGGTGGAGTAGGGGAGGCCTGGCCAGGTGACTGACATGTCTAGTAGCCAGCTTAGGTGTGTTGGTTAGTTTTCTTTCATCAACTTGGCACAAGCTGAAGTTACCCGAGAAGAGGGTGTGACAGCCGAGAAAACGTCCCCATTAAGAGTCTCTTGTTAGCAAGCCTTTGGGGGCATTTTCTTGATTGCTGATTTGATGTGGAGGTCCAGCCTACTGTGGTCAGTGCCGTCCTCGGGCAAGGGGTCCTGGGCTGTATAAGCACTCAGCCCGAGCAAGCCAGGAGGAGCAGGCAGCAAGCAGCATCCCTCCATGCGCTCTGATTCGGCTCCTGCCTGGGCTTTCCCCATGAGGAACTATAACCTGTACGTCAGATACCCCTCCCTCCCCAAGTTGCCTTGATTTTAGTGTTTATCACAGCAATAGAAAACAAACTAGGACTGGAGGGGATAATAGTATAGAATGCTCTACTCTACTCTTTGGAGCAGATCAGAAAGCCACGTCTCCACCCGGGGCCATAGTATTTCATTCTTGTGGGCTTCTGGCGTGGAAGGGGCAGTTTCAGTGTTTTCCTGTTACCAGGGCAACAGGAGGCAAAGTCCAAGCAGAACATGAGGGAGAGATCTGTCTTCGTTTGCTTCCAAGACTGCCAATCCCTTTCTATCTATCTCACAGAAATCTTTTCTTTTTTCTTTATATAAAACTTTTATTATTATTTTATGTGTATAGTGTTTTGTCTGCACACACGTCTGTGCACCACATGCATGCCTGGCCCTGAAGGTCAGAAGAAGTTGCTGGATCCCTTGAAGCTTGAGTTAAAGACAGAGGTGAGGCACCATGTGGAAGTGAAACCTAAGTCTTCCAGAAGAGCAGCCAGCTCTTGATGGCTGAGAGGGTGCCCCATCCTCTGATGGTATCTCCAGGCTAGCATCCTCTGTGGTCCCTCCAAATCCTTGACCCCTGCTGGCCATGTTTCTTGGCTGATCCTGTCCATATGTTCCTTCCATTCCCTATTCTTGTGGATGGGCTCTGTCTTCATCCTCTGTATAGCATGTGAAGACACATACCTGCCTGTTATCCCTCTCAAGTCTAGCTGTTTGTCTGCTTGCTCGCTCGTCCATCCATCCATCCATCCATCCATCCATCCATCCATCCATCCATCCATCCATCCATCCTTCCATCCAGTAAACTCAGCCCCCAGTTTTCCTTTTTGAAGTCCATAACTCTAGAGGTATAGAGTGAACTGTATTATTATCACAAGGGAATTGTACGTTTTTGTGAGTTATTAGCCTCACGAGTAAAATAACTTAGCCACTGGGGGTTGTAGCTCAGTAGTATAGCACTTGACCATCGTGCATGAAATTCTAGGTTCAACCCCTAGTGGGTAGAGGCTTTAGAAAACGCCATCTTAGAAGGAAGCTCAAGGGTGGTTTTATTAGCGTTTGTGAGGACAAGCACAGGGCAGGCAAGTTGTATATCCTTAGCTGCTGGGGGCAGGAGATGAGTAGGAGAAAAGCGATAGGCATGCCTTGTGAATTAGGGTCTAAGTAAGTAGGAAGCCTCAGCAGTGAGGTCAGCAAGCAGCTACATGGGGAAGAGAGAGAGAAAAAAATCCAAACTCAGGGCAAGAATGTTTAGGACTTTTGACCCATTTCTGAAGAAGAGACAGAAAGGGAAAAGAAAAAGTTGGGCTCTTTGAGTAGAACTTAGCAGAGCAGTCAGTCTTGGCAGGGAAGGTGTGTGTAATCGACTGGACGGGGGAAGGGGCTTCTTGGGCACACATACATTATCTCCTTAAGGGATAATGTATGTAATTATTCTTTCCGTCCCCTTAGTTTGTCTTCCATTGAATCAGCTTCCCATGATCTCCTGTACAGGTGATGGACAGGCCCTCTTGGATTACCTCTTAAAGGAGTTTATATAGTATGTAATATTTGGGACAGCTTGGAATGTCATGTTTCTGTCCAGGGCCAGAAAGCAGCATTCTATTCTTTTGGCCTGGAGGAGGTAGCTTTCCCTTAGTGGGCCTCAACAAAGACCCCCCCCCCCAATCCATCTTTTCATATGGTGTTTTGAATCCTAAGGAGGGGCAAAGCTCTTTCTATGTTGCCAGGAAACAAGGAAGTGGGGTCCAAAGCTCATTGTGTCTATCCTCAGTGGGCTCAGAGCCTGCTGCCTGCCTAGCTACTGACAATGGTGAGCCCTGCTCACAGGGGGTTCCTGGCCTTATGAACTCTACCTGCAGAGCCTTTTAGCTGGTGAAACTTCTCCAGGAAAGCCCTTGGTCTGTCATTTCAGTGCTCCATCTCCCTTTAACTCTGTGTCCTGCTTCTCCCATCTTCGCTTTCCTGGGCCCTCTGTACATGTTCTGTGGGTCCCACAGTGACCAGGAAGATTCTGATGTCCCCTGTGAGGGTCTGGCAAGGCCCCTGGGAAACTTGCCTCTCTTGGGCCGAGGGCCCCATCAGTCTGTATACCAGCATACCTGACTCCTGGTTGTGGAGAATCAAGGCTTTCTCGAGTCGGAGGCTTCTCCTCAGCAGACTGCCGACAGATTGCTTTTCTGCCCTTCCCTGTCAAGCTGAAAATGCCTTGGGGTTTCCCTTTGAAATCATTTTAGTTGCAGGATAGTTCTCACAGCAAGTAATAGGAGGGCCAGCACAGCTGAAAGGCCTGCGGTTTGCTTCTTTGCAAAGAAGTGATGAGTGCTTAGATTAATCCGTGCTCTTAGATTTCATGTGATGCTGGGGCTGGAAGTCCGGGCTGTACTTGCTCTGTCGCCTGCCATGCCCACCCGACTCTCCCCTCCGTCGCACAAGTCCTGCTCATTTAAATGCTGGCAAGATGGTGGGCAGTGGTAGCCTTCATGGAAAGTTCCACTGCTTTTGACACTTGAAACAGAAAATTTAAAAACCCTTTAAAGGTTGGCCAGGCGCTGTGGGTGCACACCCATAGGCCCGGCACCTGGGAGGTGCAGGCTGGAAGATCAGCACTGGGAGGGAGAGCAGCCTCTAGTGTGTGGCGAGCTTGGATGCAGCCTAGAGTACCTGAAATCCTGTCTTCAAACAAGACAGAAAAGCCCCCCAAACAGAAATAGGGAGCACGTGCTGCTACTGTAATGTGCATCTCGTTGCCACTGGGTTTGTGGGCAGTTGGCTTCACCAGTTTTAATTTATTTGTGATTTCTCTCGGTGCATAATAAATATCTTGACTAGTCAGTCCTTTGTATTTCCTCCCACACTGGCTGGTCGGCGGTGCGTCTTCCAGTTGTACCTTCATGATAACAGGCCATTAGTGTCCTGCATCTTAGTAGCATCTTCAGGAGAAATTATTTGGTGGTGTTGAAGGGCCGAGGACAAAGTGAGGTTTTGATTCTTGTTGTAGGCGCTAACATTCCAAGGAGACGGAATGTAGAATCAAAATGCACAAGCCACCGGTAGTTCCAGAAGCGTGCTGGACCAGTGCCTGATTGGTGCCAGGCTAAGGCAGCTAGGGAGGTTTTCCTTTGCAGAGCGTGGCCTTAGGAGGTCAGGAAAGGTGATGATGGGCAAGTTAATATTCCAAGAGGGAGGAAACAAACGCTCCTGCTGCTAGCAGAGCAGCCCTAGTGTGCCCTGTGTGGGATAGGAGCGGATAGGACGAGGCATGGCTGTTAGAGAAAAGGCAAATGCTGCTAACTTAAGCAAGCTAGCCAAGTGTTCCTCTGTCACAGGGACGAGTCTCCTGCTGTTATTTTTAGCGCGTTGCTGGTTTCTGTTCAAGTCTTTCATGGTCCAAGACGGCACCAGCTTGCACAGAGATGAAGGGAAAGACAAAGGGGGTCCTGTGGAATCAGCAGTTGTTAGGGACTTTTCCCATAATGTTGCTTTTTTTTTTTTATCTCATTGTCTATGTTTTGCTCACATGATGTCTTTTAGCTACAAGGAAGGCTGGGAAATGTAGTTTTGTTGTGACTGTCTCTCCCCGCCCGCGTCCTCATTGATTCTATTACTAAGGCATATGGGGTCGTCTGTCACAAGGTCTGGCTACTGAGACTCATGCTGCTGGACAAGAGATTTGTTGGGACAGTGTGAGCATAAAAGGGAAGAGTGGCTGGAAGTTTCTGTAAATAACAGTGGGGACGTAGTGGAAGGGCGCAGGTGCAGGGACAACTTAAAGATGACAGTGTTTCTTTAAATGGTCCAGTTAGCTTCAGTTGCCTTGACTATCTTCATAAGCAGTAACCTGGGAGAGGTGAAGATGGTGCGTGTGCTAGGATGGCCAAGAAGGAAAGCAAGGAACTCATTGTCGAGGATGGAGTCACGCCTAATGTCGTTCTTTAATAGTAACTTGATGGTTTGCTTCCCGAGATTACAGGCAGTTTCCAGAACAGAGTGCAGCCTTTGATTCTGAGCTTGCTCTCCCGCCTGGGCTTGTTTGAGTACCTGCGCCTTGAACTCAGCAGGAGGCAGTAAATACAGGCGGAGCTCCTGGCTGCTCTTGCTTCTCTCCCCTTAGAGCTAGCTCCTAGGGTGTGTGGGCTCTCCTCTGGACCCTAGGGGCTCTAGTCCAGTGTTCCCCTCCACTTACTGGAGCTCTTTGAAGTGTCTCTTGGAAGGCTGTGTCTGCCCTCCTCTAGGGACAAGACCTCTAAGTGATTTAACTAATGTCATTGGCTGGAAGACACCCAGGTAGCAGAACCTTTGTATGTGCTGTTTTTAGACAGAAAGGTCAGATCATGTGAGTGCTGACTTCAGGCTGTCTGGCACAGAGCCAGGATGTAGAGTACCCCCCCACCCCCCACACACTGCTGGTGTAAGCCCTGAGGTGCCGGTGAATCAGCTGTAGATGATGTCATGTAAGGCCATAGATAGTGTTTGCAGCTAAGCTCCGAGGACCTCAAAGAACACACTTAGTTTGCAAAGTGAAAATTAGGCTTTGTGTCTGCCAGAGAAAGTAGCCTCCTTCACTTTAGCAATGGTTCAGGAATGGTTGTGAACTGTCAGATGCTGGATGACAACCGCCTGGTGACCTAGACTGTCCCCAGAATGGGGTGGAGAAGAGGAGTGTGTGGTAGACAGCGCTTCCGTGTTGTGGGCCCGGCAGCTTGTGTCAGGTGAGGAAAGCTGAAGAGGCTATCACAGTAGAAGGGGGCAGGAAGGAGGGAGTGGAGAGACTTTCCCGAGATGTCCAAAGAGCAGCAAGAAGGCTTCAGGAAGTGTATTAGAAACAGGAGAATCCGGCATTTAAAGGGATGGGAGCAGAGAGTTGTTCTGGCTTGTTGCAAGATCAGAATCTGTAGGCGCAGGTATAGGGACACACTTGGGTGGGGAGGTAGGGGAGGAGTTTGACAGTCTTCAGTCTGATATAGGGTTTTGTTAGAAATAGTCTTACCATGTAGCCCTAGCTAGTCTTCAGCTCACAGAAACCCATGTGCCTCGGCATCCCGAGTGCTGGGATTAAAGGCGTACACTGCCATGCCCATAGTCAATGTTTCTCTCTCTCTCTCTCTCTCTCTCTCTCTCTCTCTCTCTCTGTCTCTCTCTCCCGCTTCTCCCTCTCTGTCTCTCTGTCTCTGTCTCTCTCTCTCGATAGTTTTTAGATATCTAAATAGACTTATCAAATCAAAAGTTTGATATGTGTACTTGAAGCTCAGTGAGAAGTTGGAGGACATTAATGCATATGTAATAGAAATGAGAATTCCTGGGTTACCTCTCAATCAGGAAAAACAGTCAGACCCCTGTTTCAGCGCTTTGCTTTCTGCAGTAAGGATGCGACTTCTAAATGTATCTAGAGTGGTCCTGTATCTCCGACATGATGCGAAAATGCACTTCAGCACACACCTATTTAGCATCCCATTTAGCGAAGTCCCCTACCCCAAGACTTCTGTGTTCCCTGGCCAGAGAAGGATTATTCTTGTATACGTGTCTCCATAGCAACGAGTTTGCAGTTGATATGGAAAGTAAGCAGTCGTCCTAGCAACGGAGTTACTGATGTGGTAGTTCCCTTGCTTTCCTGGAGTGGAGGGTGAGCTGACCAAACTAGCTCAAATGCATTATGAAAGGCTACACAGCCGGGCCCCCCTGGTGTGAAAACTCACCTAGCTTTAAGAGAGATCGCAGCCCTCTCCCCTTCTGGAGGAAGGGCGCTCTTGTAATAAATCAGCCAAAAGTGGTTGCTGAAATCAGACAAACGCAGTTGCTGTCAGTTGAACTAGATTATAAGAGGGTTTTCCTAGAGGAGTGGTTTTGTTTGCTTTGACAAAACGCTATAGTCAGAGCATATTTGGTTGTGATGAAAAGAGAGTCACCTCAGTTGGCTTAAGTAAAAGAACTTCTATCCCAGGGATATAATAATCAGTCCAGCAGCCAGAACCCAAGGGCAGCACAGCTCACCTCAGGTCTTGTGTGACCACATGGACACTTTGCACTGCCTCGTCTTCGTGTGGTGTGCATGTCGTCATTTCAGATACCACCGAGACTTCCTGTTCTCCTCCTGGGCAGAAACAGGGACAGGTCTATGGACTCAGGACCGCTGCTGGGAAGGCTGCCTTTCTGGGGCTCTGTAGAGTGAGGCCTGGTATGAGGCATTAGTGTGAAACACTAATGTCAGCCTTGAACTCTGGAGGCTAAGGCAGGTGTCAGGTTCAAGGGCTTGAGCCTGAATAAAGTAAGACTTTATTTCCAAAACCAACCAACCAACAGCAGAACACTCACTCTGAGGCAAAAGTGCTCAGGACTTTGGCAGGTGATAGATGTTAGCACATCAGGGAACTTTAGGACTGCCCTAAGACCCCCTTCTGCTTCTTTACCGTACCGTAATGGTTAGATTTAGTGGTCGGTTTGACAGGATTCAGAAACACATGGGAAGAGAACCCCAGAAATAGAGTGTCTAGATCAGGTTGCCTATGGGCTTGTGTCTGTGGATTGTCTTGATTACACTCACCCACTGTGGGTGGCACCATTCCCTAGGCTTGGGGTCTGGGGTTAGATGAAAAGGAGAAAGCTAACTGAACACTCACCCAGCATCCTCTCTCTGCTCTTGACTGCGGGGTCCCTGTAACGATGGACTGTGATCTGGAATTGGATGACGTGGACCCCCTTTGATCACAGCTCCTGGAGAGGAAACCAAGTCACATGCCCATGATGCTGCCACTTCTCTGTCACCCGCTTACGTAGACCCGCAGTGGCTGTCCCCCAGCAACCACTGCTTTCTTTGGTGTCTCCTTCCTCCTGCCAGCTGCCCTCAAATGTCCTAGAGTCACGGGGAACTCGGGGCCCCTGATCCAGGGAGAGTAAGTGCCAGCTGTCTTAATACACATTGTCCTAATTTTCCAGATCAAGAGATTGAGCAATTGTCTGACCACTGTGTACCAACCCATGTCATCATACTGTTTTCAAAATGGGGAGAAAAGTGATTGATTATTCTCTGCCAGGGACGAGTGATAGAGAAATTTCACAAAAAACTCTGGTAGCCGAGACTGGGTGAAAATTAAAACAGACCGGGAAGGCACTGGGTGATTGCCAAGGGGTTGGCCAGTGGCCAGAGTTATGTGGACTGGCACTTTGGAGGAGCAAATGGCCCATCCTGGATAGCAGTGTCACTGGAGGGGCTCGAGGAGAAGAAAGGGCTGCATGAGCTGCTGTCTTCTGAGGGTCAGCGCTGGGGCTGGTGACAGAAGGAGGATGTCCCTCAGGTCATCAGCATCGGCTTAGGCATAGAGTGGAAATGACACAGAGTGTGACAATGGGAACAGAAATCTCCACAGGGTTTGCTGGGGGCTCTTTGGAATGGTGAGAGCCATTTGTATTTAGGGTCTCACAGCTTCCCAGCAACTGCAAATTAGCTAGCACAGGCTTTTTACACAGGGACTTGGAGGTTTCGAGAGCATCAATGACTTGGCCAGGCTCTGGGCTACCATCTGAGACTTTCTTCAGTTTTGAGGCAGATGGTTCCTGTGGAAAAGGGGCCAAAGTGTAACCTCTTGAAGGATGTACTGAGGAGCTGGGATGGACTCTATCCTGAAGGGCTGGGACAGGCTCATTGCGGAGCCCATGGCTGTTCCTGAGTGCAGGGTAATGATGGTGATTCCCCGGTGCCTGAGCTACTTATTCTCCATCAATAGCTTCTATTGCTATTGCCCAGAAATGCATGGAGAAAAAGACCACAGCTGCCCTGATTGCTGCTGTCCCTCGAGTTAACCAGTATAGACCAGATTTCTTTTCTTTTTTCCTTCCTTCCTTCCTTCCTTCCTTCCTTCCTTCCTTCCTTCCTTCCTTCCTTCCTTCCTTCC
>NC_022009.1:35371287-35378570 GCF_000317375.1 Microtus ochrogaster | reverse complement strand
CCTCCCTCCCTCCCTCCTTCTTCCTTCTTCCTTCTTCTTGTAAGCTATTTTCCTTCTATTGAAAATGGATTTTTCTCCCACACAAGACATCTTGATTAGTCTCCTCTCCTCCCCCCCCCAGTCCCTCTCCACCTCCTCTCCCATTGGATCTACCCCTCTTCTGTCTCTCATAAGAAAATAAACAGACTTCTAAAGGATAATATAAACTACAATAATATAAAACAAAAAACTAATACACCAGAATTGGGTATAGAGCAAGCAAACAGAAGGAAAAGGGAACAAGAGAAGGCTCAAGAAACAAAGACTCACTCACTCACTCACTCACTCACTCACTCACTCACACACTCAGGAAGCCCACAGAAACACCAAACTGGAAACCGTGATATGTCCACAAGCCCTGGAGGGTAAAAGGGAAGAAGGAAAAAAATATAAATAAAATAAAATGAAAATACAGAAAATAATAAAGTAATTTTAAAAATGGAAAATTGCTGACATGACATTATGAGACAAGGGACCTCCAGAGATGCCCTTGAGTTTGTTTCCCCAGTGAGACTCTCATGAGGGAAATCAGATTTTCATCTGTGAGCAGCTGTCGATTGGAGATGGCTTCAGGTTAGGGGTGGGACATCTGTGTCCACTTCTCCTTTCAGCTAGGGCTGCATCTGGTGCAGACCCACGCGGGCCCTGAGCATGCTGCCTCAGCCTCCTTGAGCTGAACCGCCTGTCAGTCCTGCTGATTTAGAGAGCCTTATTTCCTTGGTGTCCTCCATCTCGTCTGGCTTTTACGCTGTTTTTACCTCCTCTTCCACAGAGTCTCTGAACCCCGAGGGGAGGGATTTGATGGTGACATTACATTTTGGGCTGAGCGTATGGACCAGATTTCTATTCAAACAAGGAAAAAGAGTTGGGGAGTTGGTTCTTACTTTAAATGTCCTCGTTCTTAGTTTTCTTTAGTGATTCTGTTTTGATGATTGTGGATTTGTACTGTTGGTGTGAGCCTGTCAATATCTTGACTGCTTTGCTGTTTCTGTGATCTATGGAGTGATGGAATGGGCCCCTCTCAGCACCGCCGCTGGGTTTGGTAGCTTGTAGGTTCAGGAGTTGGTTTCCTTTGGCATCATAGGTGAGTACAGTGACGATAACCATCTTGTTCTTTGGGATTCAACCATGTTTACTGGGCTCTTAGAATATGGAGGGTTTTGCGCTGAGTACTGTGGAGGACACAAAGTCTGTGACCTGGGTTCCTGTGGGACGCTTTGGGGTGACCTTGGATGCTTCTCTCTTCAGTTCCATACCTGATCACTGCCACTGCCCCCTGAGTGGCGCTCCATCCCACCCTCCCTAGTACACCGTCCCTCATCTCTTATTCTTCAAATCATCTGCTCTTCCCCGATTTCCCATCACAGTGCCACCAGGACAGTCCAGCACACAGCCCTTTGCGTTCTCTGTTGCCTGCGGTGATGTGTCTTGTACATCTTGGATCACCGGCTTTTAGAATAACAGAGTGCCGGGATAATCCGGGAAGGCAGGAAGACTTAGTGAGAACTGGAGCTGTTGTGTGGGAATTGGAAATTTTCTGTGTGCGTGCGCGCTTGAGTGGAGGCCAGAAGTTGACTTCAGGTGTTTTTGTCAATTGCTGTCCTACTGTGTTTTGAGACAGTGCCTTTCCCTGAACCAGGAGCCTGCTGATTCAGCCTACTGAGAGCCCCAAGGGTCCTCTTGTCTCTGCGATGTAGGGATCTCAGGCTCATGCCACCCCGTCCCATTTCAACATGGGTGCTATGGAACTGAACGTGGGACCTTAAGCTCCTGCAGTAAGCTCTTTAGTGACCGAACCACTCCCTGGCCCTAGTGATCTATTTTATAAGCTCCTCAAATGATTATGCTGAAGTTTGAAGAACAAGGAGAAGCTTTAGGGGTTCCGAGTGCTGTCGTTTCACTTTAATTAGGTAAGATTTTAATGATGTACAGGGAGCTGTAAAGTACAGTGTAACTCTCCAAGGATTAGTGTGGATATCATATGTATCATCAGCTGTAAGCTATGTGGTTTTACTCGGACTCTCCCACCCCTCCTCAGCATCATAGTTAGGTGATTTTACAGCAAATCGGAGACATCCTGTTCCTGTGTCACATCCATCTACGTCACTAGGGGACTTAAAGACACATGTAGCCTGCAGCACCCACCTCCATTCCTGTTTATGACACAAGCGCTTAGTGTCAGAATGTACCCGATCATTTAACAAGCACAGAATTCTCAATGCAAAGTTCTGTGGCATTTGATGGATGAGCCTCTTCATCTCTTGCTGGTCAGGGTCCCTTGCTTGCTCCCAGCCCTTGAAAGAAGCTTAGCTTCCTGCATATCTTTCTCAGTCCTTTAGATTCTCCAGGCCTTCTGCTGTGATCAGGTCTCCACAGAGACACTGACTTCTGGTTGCACATGCTCTCCTTCTGCCTGGGCGCTCTCCCTCCTTTTCTCCATTGGATGCCATGTCTCTGCTTGGAAAACTCAGCTGGCCCCACACCTCGGCCAGATCTTGCTTAGACCCAGTTTATTTAAGGTTTATTTTTGTGTGTACGTGTGCATGTATGTAAGTACATGTGCGTGTGGATGTCTGGAAGTCAGAAGAGGCTGTTGGATTCCTTGGAACTAGAGTTACAGGCTTTTGTGAACCCCTGTAGGTACTGGGAACTGAACTCAGGTCTTCTGCAAAAGCAGCGAGTGCTCTCAACTGCTGAGCCAGTACTCCAGTTCATGCCTCCCATGCCAGGCTCCCACGCAGCCTGTTCATCATTTTGCAGTGAGTTCTCTGTCCCTTCCTGGTACTTCTCTCCCCACCCAAGACTCAGGGTAGGAAATGCATCTGGTTTGGGTCCCTCTTGTGTACAAGACCAAGTATGAAACCTGGCAAACAGTAGGTCCTCATGAAATATGTATGACATCATGGGGAAACCATAGCAGTTAATTCAGGCATTTTCTAAAACCTAAGCTGAGCTCTGGGACACTTGAGCGTTGACTGTCACATCTGGGGAACGGAGGGCGCTGTAGGAGTTTGCTTCCCCTACACAGAACACTGCTTCTGATTCTTTTCTTAAAACACCATTGCCTCTGATTCTATGGGTCTGCCCAAATCACCTGTCTTTTCCATCTCTGATGGCTGACAGACTTCCTCTTGCTTCCATTACTCAGCACTGTGTGTGCTGCCGTGAGAGCTTTTTCCTGGTTGGAGAGAAGAGACAGTACACACAGAACTGGCCCTTCTGTGTGCCAGTTTCACCCCGTTAGAGTGAACTGGTGTGCAGCAACACTCTTGGCCGATGACGTTCTCTGTGAGGCTGTGGTGGAGCCTTGCTGGGATCTGGAGGGTGATGTGGGTCAACAGATGCAGAGTCAAGGTCTGTGGAGGAAAAGCAGATGCTCAACACCAGCACAGCGGTGCACAGGACCTGCTAGCCTTTCTTTTCTCCCTTTCTCTAAGGACTCTGATTAACTGGGGAAGGACATGGCCTTATGGTATTCCCACGTGCTTCATCTTCCTTTGTATGTCTTTTCATGAAATCGTCAAATATACTCTTGTTGCAAGTGATTTATCATTTCTGCTGTGACCTCTGAGACTGCTCAAACTTGTGTGACTGTTTCACTAATTGTACAGAATGTCCTGGAAGGTTAGTCTTTGGCCCAGTCTGTATGCGGTGTCATGTCGCCCGCGAATTGGCACTTAGGTCCGTACTGTGAGCACAAGGGTGTGTTTGTTTCCTCCGGTATTAGGCGGAGAGTTCTAAAGTTTCTCAGAAGGTAAGGCAAGTGTGACCCATGGAAGCATTTCATTATTTGTTGCTGTTTTAAATTTTACCTAAATATCTGTTTTTATGAAGTCTGTGATCATTACTTTTGGTCTCTGGCGTATTTTTTAAGGATTTCCTCCATCTGTAGAGATACATTTGAGAAGATTTCTTCCCTGAAATGAGATTAATAAGTAATAGTACTGGCATCGCTCCTAAGCGATACTCTATACGTCTTGGAATTCATTCATTCATTCAGCCAGTGTGGATCTAATGCAATAGAACAGGCTCATATCAGGCCCAGCGGAGGAAGATGAGGGTGTAGACCCTACCTCCAGAAAACTCCAGCCTGGTAGGAGAGCCCACTTGGAGGTAGTGGTTGTGTAAGGTAGCTCTAGGAGGGTAAAGGAATGACTGCCGCCTCTGGGTCTTCGTGCAGGCTGACGAGAGGGAAAGTATAGGCGACTCAGTGTGCTGGCCTGGTGTCAGGAGATCTGGTTCTGGAGCTGACTCGGTGGGACCAGCTAGCTCACTGATTTTGGGCAAATCCTTGGGGCCAGCTTGCTCTCCCGTTGCTTGTGTTGTTCGGTCGGGACGTGGAGCCAGCTCTTCTAAACTCGAGGTCTTAAGGGACTTTCTTAGATAAGGGTAGAGACATCAAGTACCTTCCTCCTTTCCTACTGGAGTTCTAAGGCCAGCCATCACCACGTGGGCACCATAGAATGCACACACATCTGGCCAGATGTTGTCCCGTACATCAACCAATGGCTATGGTTTTTGT
Organism: Microtus ochrogaster; assembly: GCF_000317375.1. Lineage (NCBI taxonomy): Eukaryota > Metazoa > Chordata > Mammalia > Rodentia > Cricetidae > Microtus > Microtus ochrogaster. The sequence goes on along the minus strand of NC_022009.1, from coordinate 35,374,009 downwards.
CATTTCTGCCTGTAACATGGAGGGCCAGGCCTGCTTGTTGTTGGGGTTTTTGTCGGGGTTTTTGTCCTGCGCAGTTCCCCAGCTGTTTAGTCCCAGAGAAAAACCACACATAGGTCTCCATAAATTATAAGTTGATTGGCCCATTAGCTCTAGTCTCTCACTGGCTAACTCTCACATCTTGATTAACCCATTTTTCTGATTTCTCTGTACTTCTTAGTAGTGTTCCTCTTGTCCCAGGTCTGAGGCACGCTAGAGCTAGATGAAGTTGGGCCTCCAAAAGTTCCTGGTCTAGGCAGGTTGGATCCCCGGATTGTCAGTCTCTCCTCCCTGCCTCTGTGAGCACAGGCTTGTGTCTCGGCAGGTGTGGTTGACTGCCAGGTGGCTGTTGTGTTACCTCCCTTGGGTCTTCTGAAGGCAATTCTGGCTGACGTCCCTGCTGTGTGAAATCCTTGGCTGATATGCTTTCTGCTGTCTGTTTGCCCTGGCATGGGGGGGTGGAGGCTTGTTGGGGGAGCTCCACACGTGTCGGATGGGCAAGTCCTGTGCCTCTGGGCCAGGGCAGATCATGGGCGATGCTTATCCTCAGCATTTTGGAGACAGCCACAGGGGATTACAAATCACATATTCAGGCAGGAGGTTAGTCACATGATCTCATTGTTGGCCTTCCCAGGGTGCTTTGCATTTATTTTCCTAAGTGGGACTTGAGGGCTAAGTTGAGTTCCTCAGCAAAATGTACTTACTGCCTTCCAAGTTTCTGGTCCCTGTAAATGCGGCCTTCTTTGGAAATAGATCTTCGAAGATGTAATCAAGCTGAAGTGGATTGGGATGGTCCCTACTTGTGTGTAGAGGAGAGACACCCAGATACACGGGGGAATGCCATGGGAGGTTAGGGGCAAACGTCTAGAACTATCAGAAAATGCGCCTGAGTAGCCTTGATACCCGGCCTTGGCAGTCTTGTGTGGCTGTGGCCCTAGGAAGCAAATACAGTAGCAAGGGTGAGGGTGCCTCCCTCTGCCGAGACCGGCAGCACAAAGAATCCCCTTCAGGAAAGGTCCTTAGACTTGAGGCCGGTGGGGCTGTGTCCTTTCACGGTAGATGGGAGACCCAGGCTTCGTAGCTTCACAGTGGGACTGGTGGTAGATGTGGGTCTGGACCCCGGTCTGTCTCCTGAGCTTAGATCTTATCCGACTCTTCATACTGTCCACTCAAAGGAGTTCATTTGGAACCTGACTGCCTTTGCAGCCATAGAGGGAGGGGCAGAGGGCTTGGGTGTGTTTTCCACAGGCACTGGTGATAAGCAGGAAGGGCTAGAGGGTTGCATCGTACCTGGTGCAAGGTGCATGGTTATCGGGGCACGGAACTTTGTCTGGGACCCTTGCTTATATGCCAAACACTTAAACTGCCCTTTCATTATTGTAAGTGATTTTTCCAGTGTGCTGGCATGCTTTCTTCCTATGCCCTATCCTGTCCTCCCCTTCAATCCCTCCTGCCCTGTGTTCCTCCCTCACTTTCCCCAAATGAAAGTAGCATTTTTAAAAGACTTTTTTTTTTAAGAGTAAGATAGTCGGAGAATAGCTTGTTTTTATTTTTTGTTTTGCAGTTTTTAAAAGGAGTTATCCTATTTTAAAAACTCAGAAACTTACCCCGCCAAAGTCTGGTCCACTGAATTCTTGGGAAGGCCCCCTTTCTCTCACTGTGTACTCACTACGTCCTGGGGTGCTTTTCGGGTGCTTCTAGGCCAAACTTTGACCTCTGTGGTCCTCTTTTACTAAGTGCCGCCCTTGCAGGGTCACCAGCTTCCCCTGACGGGGCCTCTGCTTTCCTGTCCAAGGTCAGTGTACTGAACCTGCAGGATGGTCCTTCCTGCCTGGATATTGGCTTGCATTAGCACTCCAGAGTGCACCGATTGTTGGGCATCTCAGACGAGGTGAATTAATAAATGTGCCTTGTATGGAGTCTGGGCAGCACTGGTTTGGGGAGCATCTTCTTCCAGAGACCATCCTTTGGGTGGGAGCATGAAGTCATGAGACCCAGCTCGCACAACCGTGAAAGCCTGAGTCAGACGGACTCTTGGTACGGAGTGGAGAACCAGGCGGGAGTCCTCTGGAGCCTCTGGAGTGTTGAATGTATTGGCTACTTTGTTCTTGATGAGATACAATGTTTGCATGACCTCAGTTTACTGGGCATCTGAAGGCGCTTTTGTTGAGTTTAGTAATAGCTTGTTATTTCTGAGAGATACTTGTGCTCTGGACCCCAGACTGCCTTTGGAGGATGGGGCTCATTCCTGCCTTGAAGAGGCAAGGCCCAGGCAGAGCTGGTACTGGGAAGCTGGGGTAAATTCAGTGTGACCTTGTTAGGGCCCAAACCCAGGACAAATGGCTACTGGCATGCCTGTTGACACATCAAAGCTGACCTAGCCTCCGGCTTCTCCCAGCACCTCTTCCTTAGTCCTTAGTCCTTACCTGTCACAGGTCCTCCTGGCTGGCATGCCCCACCCTCTCCTCTAATCTCCAGCCCAGAGACTGGGCTGGGCTCTCCCTTCCCCAGCTCCTCTCCCCCATATAATTTAGTCATTTTGGCTACACCTGCCTCTTGGCCCGGGCTGCTTCTCTTGGTCAGCATCCCCTTGCTCTCCCTGCCTCCCTCTGCTCTCATGACCTGGCCGCAGTCACCTCCCTCATTCAGTTCTCTCCCTCATTCTCTTCCTCCATACCTAGGGGCG
>NC_022009.1:35358830-35371153 GCF_000317375.1 Microtus ochrogaster | reverse complement strand
TTTTCACTTTTGTTTTTTCTCAGTTGTGGAGAAGTGTCCCAAAAGACTGAGCACAAGTCAATACAATTCCCTATGTACCAACCCCCTGGAATATGGCAGCCTGGATCCGTTGTTCACCCTAAGGGCTGGGGAGAGAACTTTCTGGAAGCAGTGGCTACTTCAGCTCGGCCATTGGGAAGCATTTGAAGTAGTGAGTACAGGGACTGCTGAGAGCCGCTGGACTCCAGAGCTCTGGATTGGCCTGTGAGAGGGCCCACTTCCTCCGTTGGGCGGCTCACAGCCTTCAGGTGTCACCTCTCGAAGCAGCGCTGAAGGCCCAGGACTCAGGCGGTTTCTAGAGATTTGGTCATAGGAACTGATTCAATTACTTTGGCGCTTCTTTGGACCGTTTTTATTTTCTTTAATACCTGGTGTTTTATTTGGTAGGCTTTCCCCCTAGAATAAGGTACATTCAATAATAAGAATTCTCTACCGCCTAATACAAAATGATACCACTTGTCAGTTTGAAGAAAAAGCAAATTGTCTGCTCGGTGTTTTGGGATTTCCTCCTTTTTTTTCCTCCTCAAAAAGGAAAAAGAAAAAAAAAAGCAGCTTAGAGAAAATCCCTGAGCATAGTCTCCCGATTGAAAAATATATTAGTGGGTCTCACTGCTCCATCATTTTCTACGGTAACAGTGTCCTCATTTACAAGAATGCTCTTCTGTCACTCATTTTTGAAAAACCAATACCAGAACAGATTTTTTTTAAGGTTTACAAATTGGGAAAAGAAATATTATTTTATAAAATTGTATCACTGGAAAGAACTTTGCTTGGATGAGTGCCTCAGCTCAGGTCGCGCTGGGGTCTGTTGTGTGAGGCTTTCATGGCGGATTTGCAGAGATCGCACACTGATGCTTCAAGCTACACCTGTGTGGTCATCAGCAAGACCCCTCTACACCTGTCCCCCTTCCCCTCCATCCCCCCATACCGCGTTCTGCCTTGATTCTTGTTTCTCCATAGGAGCCACTGAAGCAGGCAGAAGGGGCCTGGCTCTGCCCCGCAGAGTTCACCATGTTTACATGGCTTTCCTAGGCCTGACCTCACTCTTCATTCCGTCTGTCCGGGTCACGTCTGTCCTGTGGGCCCCATGGAGAGCCCATCTCTAATCTGTTTCCAGTCTTAAATTCCCTGGAGCTCTGACGTTGACCATTGGCTGACCAGTCTGTGACATGCTTTGTCACACGCCACTAACAGACTAAAGAGCATCGCAGATGAGTTTGCGGCAGGCGGACATTTGAGTGCGAGATCGAAGTCTGAATCCTTGGCCCTTTGGTAACTGCGTCCTTGAGCAAGATGGTTGTTTTGCATTTGTGTCTGTGATACGGGATAATGATTCTCTCCCGTGGTTGTTTAAAGGGTGACATGATAGTTCAATCCCTGCACAGCCGTAGACATAGTAAGTACCACACTGGGGGGGCCATTTGTGTATGTGCGTGCTGGTGCTATGGGCCAAATTGTGTCCTTCCAAAATTTATATGGAGGGTCCCTAAGCGCTTATGTGCGTTTGCGGTGGGGCTTTTAGAGGTTAGGTCAAATGAGGCTACAAGTATGGTTGGACTGGTTCTGTAAGATGTGAGACAACGAAGACTGGTGTCCTTGTAAAAAGAGCAAGAGAGAGGGTTCCCTCTCACCTGTATGGCCTTGTGCGTATACACAGGTAAAGGCCATGCGAGGACAGGAAGATGGCAGCCGGCAGCTGTCTGGGTGCGAGGGAGAGTGTTCTTATCAGCAAGTGGATCCGCCCGCTGGACTTCAGCTTCCAGAAGGGTGAGAAATGCCAGTCGTGTGATCCACCCAGTTAGTCCGTGGCATTTTGTTATGGCAGCCGATACAAAACAACTCACCTTTGCCCGAATTAGAGGCTGTTTTGTTGAGGTGACTGTTGTCAGGTCTACATTCCACCAGGGAGCAGGTGACTCCTGGTGCCTCAGGGATGCCGTCAGTTTCTCTCCCGTGGCCTCAGTGAGTGTTACTTTCATAGGAAACAGCTAAAAGATAAGTCTGGGGTTGGTTATTCCTCCCAGACTCTCTGCATTTGGAGATCTGAGTGTTTGGCGTGCTCTCAGTGTTGCCTGAAGCTTTCGGGTGGCCAGGGTGTTTGCATGCGAGTCTATAGAAAGGATGGAAGGATCGGATTTTCAGTGTTGGGTGTTTGAGCCTCCTTCTTTGAAAAAGACCAGCTATGAGGTTCCAGGTGATAGGATTATAGCTTTTAGACCCAGATCCCTGCATATAGACATTGGCCAATATTCCTGATAGCATGCTTATTACTTTATATTCTATTTCCTTTTATGTCTGTCTGTCTGTGAGTGTGTGAGTGTGTGTGTGTGTGTGTGTGTGTGTGTAAGTCAGAGGTCAACCCTGGATGTTGGTCCTCACCTTCCACCTTGTTTGAGAAGGTCCCTGTTGTCTGTCTGCTGGGCTGTGTCAGCTAGGGTAGCTGTGTCCTCTAGGGTAGCTGTCTCCTAGGCATCCAGGGGCTCTCCTGTCACTGCCTCCCATCTTCCTGTAGGAGCACTGTGATTACAGATGCTGACACTCAATGCACATCTGGCTTTTCCATGAGTTACGGGGATTTGAATTCAGGTCCCCATACGTGCACAATGCGTGCTTTTTACAAAACCTTTGGGCCATCTCTCTAGTTCTCTACCTTCTTTTAATAAGGATTCCCGCATGACATAAAATAAATTGCAAATGGGCCATTGAAAATAGGCAAACCCTATAGAGACAAGGGAAAGCAATGTTCCAAATTCTTAGAAATGGCTTATTTGTTGAGATTGAACATCTTGCCAACCAAGGCCAAGTAGGAAGTCATCTTCCCTGGCAAAATGCACGGAATTCATGGTGCCTTCACTGTTCAGGAAGCGATCAAAACTGCCGTTCAGCCCGGCCTTGTCCCCTGTTCCTGTGGACCCAGACACAGGCACCTTGTCTCAGGAGCTCCCTGTCTGGGCCGGACTCTGTGCACAATGGGACCATGGACTGTCTTTCTCCTTGTCGCCGTGCCTCCATGTTGTCCACACTGTCATTTACAGCTAGGTGAAGCCATTCTGAACTCTTCCTGCATGGTGGTAGGGGTTTGGCTAATGTTTCTGACCTGAAAGGCCGGTTGGTTTGTTTGCTTTGTGCTTTTTAAATCAAGATTAGAAAATGGTTTTCCGAGAGGTCGCACCTGTTTGTCTAGATGGGAACCTTCAGCTAGTTTTTAGAGTCTGCTCACTGCCACCGGCTTGTGTGTAATGAGAGAAAGCTGCCCATCTCATGGCCAGTGGGCAGGGCTGCTTGTCTGCTTTGGCTTAGGAAGACTTGAATTCTCACCTTGATTCCTCTGCTAGATAAAGGTCTGCCTTGAATCCTTGAGAGTCCATTTCTTCATTTGTAAAGTGGACAAATCAGGGAGCATGAATTGATGGAGTCCATCTCTAGTCCTGCATCCCATGCCCTGATGGACATCCCTCATCACTCATGAGCCCCTTCTCTGAGTCTCATTCCTGGGGGCCACCAGTGGTCCTTTCAGATTGGTTTCAGAGAGGAAAAGCATTTGATAGCAGTACAAAGCCTTTGTGTCTCTTTTAGCTTTGATGACTATAGCAATTTCTCAGGTTTTCCCTCCACTGTCACTATAGTGGACTGAGGGGTCACCCACGTCCAACTTCATATCCACCTGGTGGCTCAGAGCGTGTGACCTACTTTCATGAGCAGGTCTTTGCTGATATGATCAGTTAAAGTGAATTAGACTGGGCCCTAAGTTCAGTGACTGGTGTTTTTACAAGGCAAAGAGGGCTGACAGGATAACTTGGGGTTAAAAGCATCTGCTGACAAACTTGACCGACTTATATGCCTACAAACCACGTGGTGGAAGGAGAGACCCTCATAGCTTCCCCCTCTTACCTATGCACTGTGGTGTGCCTCCTACCTCCAATACATACATATAATGGACACAGTGGAAGGTGATGCCACCACAGAAGGTACAGCCACACATGGAACATCAAGTCTTACAGAGGGCCACCAAGAGCTAAGTATTGTCCAGAAAGGCAGGAACATGGCCCTAAAGGCTCCCTGATTTCAGATTTCTAGCCTTTGAGAAAGCCTCTGAGTTAACACTAATCAGTTACCAAAGTCTACAGAATTCATACATTTGACCTATATTTTTACATAAAATCCATCACCCCCTTTACTCTCTGAGGCTCGTATGTTACTTCACACATCATCTGGAGATGTTTGATGATGTCGTCACCGGGCCACGCATCATGGAAAGAACACAGCATTTCTCTCACTGTTCGTAAAAATGTAGACATTGATAAAAAAGCCTGCTTTCCCAATTAATAGATGAAAGCGTATGAATCACTTTATGTTTTTGTGAGACATATGTTTAGCTCTGACTCCCTGAGGTCTTATTGAAATCATCGGGAACCTGGCCTCTGCAGTGTAATTTCACAGATGGCGCGGATTCCAGCCAAAAAATGAGGAAGAAGGGAGAAAGACTCAGCATGCTGCACTTACCAGCAATAGGGTGTTCCCAGCCATAGGGCATCGAGGGGACATTTGGGTGGGCACTTTCAGAACACCTACCCCCACTTCTTCTCTGCTAGACCCAGCAGGCACCTGCCTTTCTCAGGGCAGACTCCCTGTAGCAGCCTTAGATGAGCCTTGTTCAAGGTGACCTCTAAGATTTTGCTCCTGTTTTCTCTGCAGCAGATGCTGCCATCTTTGTCAGGCATTTCTCCTGTTATTTAGTGATCTCCCTTCCCACAAAGTGGGTGATTATTGTCTCACTTTATACACAAAAGAGACTGATGGGGTAATATGTCACGTGGAAGCTGAACTCCTTCGAAAGCGCAGTATGCCTCCAGTCCAACTCTAGAGAACAGTCGTGTCGAGACAGCGGCTTGATCTGAAGGCGCAGATGGACAGAGGGTGGGAGAGGGAAGGGAAAAGCTTGAAAGAGAATGGGAAAGGTGGAAGGTGCCCCGCTGGGGGAATGGCTCTATTGATCTTCAGGCCTACAATGTGAGGGTATTTTCTGAAAGAGCTTTTGAAAGTCTGGAGCATGAACAGGAATGGAAGGTGGCAGGGTGGTGGTTGGGCCATTAGGAAGCCTACGACTGGTTAAGAGTCCAGCTCTGGCCAGCGACTCCGTTGATTGTATTAGTAGCGGGGGGGGGGGCAGGTGGTTTCACCTGCCTTCATAGAGGTTGATGTCCCTGGTGCTGTTGGTGGGGTGGGCAGACAGGGAGGAGGAAGAGCGTAGGACCCTGTCTTCTGGTGTGGGTGACAGTGAGGACTCATGGGAGAGAGCAGGAAGAATGTGCTCGTTTAGGGGACTCCAGGGAAAGGGTGTGGCTTGGTTGTGGTCAATCAGAACACTGAAGAGGATGACCAAGAGCTAGCAGGTGTGTGGAAGCTGAGACACAGCAGGGAAAGCTTTGGGAATAATGAGGACCATGGGAAGGACTGGATGGAGCTGATTTGACTTTTATTTATGCACGTTTGCAGACTGCTTGGGCTCAACTGCACATGTCACATGGTTGGGGTGCTGGGCAGTTGTGGAGAACTGTCTGGTCATGTACTAGATGTTTTTGGGAATGCTTCATGAAGCTAAAAGCAAATGCGTTACCTATGTGGCTCTAGGCCTGCAAGGGGCCTGTTCCTTCATTAGTTACCTCAGGACCAAATCATGAGACCCCTGAGTACTGCTACACAGCCGTGTGTTGCTGTGGCAGCTCAGATAAGCTTTTGTGATGAGTTTCACGAAAGGGAACTTTCTCCTTTGGCCACCAAGTTTGACTCCAGGCAGGCATCTGGGGAGATTGGGCAACACTGAAAGCGATTCAGAGGATTCAGGTGGTCCATGATCCTCTGTCGGAGGATGCCATTGTAGCCTCTCTGTAGAGGAAAGGTGGACAACCTAGCATGTAGGCTTGGAGGAGCAGGTGACCACCCTGCAGTTCCCAGGAGAGGACAAAGGAAGGGTTTAGTGTGTCACCTTAGCATTGGGGACAGCAGGGGACAGATGTGTGGATCACTGGGCAGTCTGTCACCAAAGAGCTGTCTGAAGTTTGTCAGATATTCTCATGAAGGCTGACCGCTTTCCAGCGCCAGTGTGAGTTTGGAGTTGAGGGTGTTAGTCAGCTTTCTGCCACTGTAACAAACAGCCAGGGAAAAGCATTATCTTGATTGACAGTTGGAAGTGTTTGCTCATGATTGCCCGAACCCATCGCTCAGGGTCTGTGGTGAGTGAGGGAGCACCTCTCTCTGCAGGAGTGTTTGAGAGCAAGACTACACAGAAGGAAGAAAGAAGGAGTCTCCACCCCCACCCCCAGGGCATGACTTAAGTCACCTGACCTCTTACTAGGCACCACCTGTTAAAGATCCTCCAATTTCCCCAGAACATTGTTCTGAGAGCAAGCTTCAATGCCCACGCCTTTGGGGGGGGTATTTAAGATCTAAAAATAAGCCCTTAATGAAGTGCTTTGGTATTCTTGGAAAAATCGGACTTATCAAGAGGGATGGGCTACTGAGAGGAGCCTTAGTATGTGAGGGGTGTTGGAACAGTGCTGTTCTGCCCTGGAAGAGAGCTTGCGATCTGTGTGCAGGTTCCCCTCACTGCAGAACTGCCTGTGCAGTGCCCCTCTTCCGTGCCGTGGAGCAGCCCTTCTTCACGGGAGGTGATCTTGTATCTCTGGGACACTTGGGCTGCACAAACAACCACATATTCTTGGGGGCAAGCTCTTCCCAGATGAGCTTAGTGCCTTTAAACACCAGGTAGGAAGGCCACCTGGGGGAATCTGTAAGCCCCTCCCCATCAGTTGCCTTCCCAGAGTCTCGCAGGATGTCTGCATGGTCCCAGTGATGTGACAAAAGCCAGGGCCTCACTTCTGTGTTGTCCTTACCAGTTTTATCTTTATTTTCTCCCATTCTCCAAAGGTAGAGCTCTCATGGCATTAAAGAAAGATTCAGTGGGTCCCTCTCCAGTGATAAGCGCGAGAATGCTTCTTTTATTTCGAGAAGAAACGACTTGCGTCTGAGACGTTGCGCTGCAGTGGTGGAAATCTGATGCTGTCTGATCACTCAGCAGCAGACAGATTGGTGTGTTTTAAGTGTCTCTCCCAGGATTCCTCCCAGGCTGCTAGGGATGTCCCCAGACATGTCTGGCTCTCAGAGGAGTCCTGTGGGTACACGAGAGGGAGTCTGTAATTGCAGAAGTTGGGGCACTCCCCAGCTAAAGTAGCAGACGTGTTGGCATCCTGCTGGAGTAGCTGTCTCAGCTCCCACCCACAGTGCACACCACACTAGTCGTATCCTGGAGACTCGTGGTAGTCTGTATCAGTGGGTGGATGATGTCACAAGGGAGCCGAGACTGTCCCTCCATTTGTGTCAGGGGCCAGTTTTCTGCTTTGACCTGAAACTCTTGTTGTTGAGGAAAGAATACTCTTGGTGCTGAACAAAAGAACACACAGACAATGCTCAAGTAATTTAGCAGGCTGATTTCTTTCTGCAAAAGGGGTGTGCTAGAATCCAGACTGGTTTAGCAAATGGCTTCCGTCTTTTCCCCCAATGTAGGTGGTGACTGCCTCTTATCCCGATGGTTGGAGCTCAACCTCACAGTCCAGTGTGGCTGGCTAATTGGCACATAGAGAAGTGAATTGGTTTCAAGAGATTCAGGGCCCTTCAGATAACCATTTCTCTCGTTATTGACCAGTTGATTAGGGCGAGCACAACAAGGCACCCCAAATTGGATGACTTAAACATTAGGATTTCTGTGTGTACACATTTTCCTGTGTGTGTACAGTATCTGAAAGACAGAGGTTTCCTTTCCTCAGGAGCCATCCGTCCGTCTCATGTTTTGAAACAGATCTCTCACTGGCGTGGGGTTTGCCAGTATGCTGGTCTGTATGGGCAGCAAGCCCCACAAGTGTGTTTGTACCTCCCTAGGGCTGCGGTGTGTACTTGTGTGTCTCTACAACTGGGTCCTGGGGATGAACTCAGGTCCTCATTGTTGTGTGGTTAATAACTTTGCCAGCTGAACTATCGTCCCCTTTTTATTATGACAAAAATTTAGATACACATAAGAATTTGGAAGAATGACTTCACCCTTAGAAGCTCAGCGTGGATCTCAGGAACAGATATGTTGGTCTACACAACAACAGCACTCCTGTCCACTCAGGGAAGTTTAAAGTAATTCCACATATGATCTCACCCACATCGTGTTCAGGTTTCTGTAGGTGTCTTCCAGAGTCTTCGATAACTTTCTGTTGGTGTGTGTGTTGAATGCCACATGCAAGTGTAGCTGTTTCCTTATTATGTTGTTGAACTTGGCCCTGTGTTCTCTGGAAATCGGGTCTGATTAATCCCAGGTCCTGTTGATTTTGTTTAAGCAGTTGACAGGCAACAACACCAGGTGCTAGCCAACCCACCAGATCCCTCTCTGCTGTCCCCACTGGACGATTTGCTTTGCCCTTTACCGTGAGTGTGCATACCACAAGGGCTTGACTTGGGACCATGCAGGCAGCCGTCGGCGACCACTGCTGAACCATTTCAGTAGATGCAAGATGGCAACTCGGTGATTCTCTCGCTAGCTGAAAGTTCTTAACAAGACACTGTAATGAGCAGTTTTTACAGAAAAGGGTTAGCGCAATAATTGCTCCTAATGGTGGGAGATGAATCCTTCTCTGACTGTGACTGTGGACCCATGGGGCTTCCCTCAGTCAGTGTTTTATAATCAATTGCAACCATTATTTTGATGCTCAAATTATCCCAAATTTGGCCCATGAGACCCTTTCAAGCTGTAGCTTATGCCCTTTGAACATCCCCCTTTTAGTCTTTAACTATGTCCTTGTGGCCCGAGCTTCTCTTATATTTTCTATTTCAAGACCTGATATTGTTCCTTTTCTTAATAAGTCTTGGCTTTTTTTTTTTTTTAAAAGAAATGTTTCATGTAGCTCAAGCTGGTCTTGAACTTCTAATTCTGGGATTATAGGTATGTGCCACCACACCAGGCTTTATGATGTCATACTCTTAACCACCAAGCCAATTCTATAGCTTCTAAAGTTAAAAAAAAAAAATCACATTGGATTTTGTTGTACATTTTTAAAATATCAACTCTGTTGTGACATAATTTGCATACACATAATTAAATTACACTCAGGGGAGATGTTTTGACTTGGGCTGGAGAGATGGCTCAGAGAGTAAAGGAACCTGGTGGAAGGAGAAATTACTCCTGAAAACTGTCCTGTGTACGCCACAGTACACACATGCACACGCACACTGTTTAAACAAAAGAGAATAATAAGGCTATCATGTGTACCTGCGTACCTGCACCACTGAACCCTCCTTCTCTCTCCTTCTCCCGGCATTTTTTCTCCCAAATGGCAGATGTCGCTGTGTGGACTTATGGTTGAACTCTGCACTTGCCGAAGGCTCTGTTATGCACATACTATGATTCACATATCTGCGCACCTCTTGGTAGATCCTGGATTATTTCCAGTTTTAAGATATCATAAGCTAGGCTTCTTGGAGCATTCTTGACCACGTCTCTCTGTAGACTGTGATCGTACTCCCTTGAGGAAGGCCGTAGGGATCTGTTAGGTGGCCCATGTAATGAGTATATGTGTAGCTGTTTATGAAATTGGCAGACTTATTTATAAGCTAGCGCATAGCTTTGTGTACTCATTCATTGCTTCATGTCCTGACCAGTGCTTACTGTCAGTAAATACTCATTGTGTCTTATTACCTTCATTTGTGTTGTTTTTCTTTGACTTTCTCTATGGTTTGACTAGTCATACATTTGTGTGTCAAAGTGAAAACATCTATACCAGGTTTTTATTTCCTTCAGTTCTGCTCTCGAGTATGTGATTTAACTGATTAGAGTCTCTATTACACACCTGCTGTGTGCTGGTCTTGGGGCTCATCTGCTACTGCTGATGAGCAAAAATGAAATGGGTGCTAGAGAGATGGCTCAGTGGATAAGAGGCGTAGTCACAAGGATCCAAGTTCAGGTTCCCAGTACCCATCTTAAAGAACCCAGACATGGTCACGTAAGCCTATAACCCCAGTGTGGCGAGGGAGGAGACAGAAGAATGGCCACACCTTGCTGGCCACCAGCATGGCTCCTGTTTCAGGGAATTAAAGCCAGCGAGTGATAGAGGAGGACATCCAGCATCCCTCACCACACACACACACACACACACACACACACACACACCCGGGGAAGAAAAGGGAAACCATTTTCATGAGGCGTAAAGGTGAGTTAAAGGGACAGTGATCAACGTCCACACATGGTGTGTCCCTACAGGGAGGCTGTAGAAGGCTAAGGCTGTCCTAAATAGATCTCACCTTGCTTTCCTAAGAAAAACATTCTGCGAACATGCTCCTTCTCTTCATACTGGTTGCAAAATACTTGGGTGTAAAATGCTGTAACTTCAGGGCTTGTACCAACAGGCTCAACCCTGGGAAGCTATCACCACCCACTGCCGGAACCCAGGGTTCCCAGGAAGCCTGCCATAAGCCTGCACTTGATCGCTTGGCTTTAGGTGAAGTCTCAGAGCCTCTTTCCTTACAAAGCCGTGACTGAATCATGCTTTCAGTGTTTAAAAAGCAAGCTGGATGTGGTGGTGCATACCTCTATAATCCCAGCCCTGGGGAGGCTGAGGCAGGAGGATTGTTGAGAGGGACTGAAGAATATCAGTGCAGGGCTAGAGTGTGCCACTCAGTGCTAGAGTACTAGCGTGGTATGCATGTCTCTAGGCACCATTCTTTGCACTGCCAAACAGAAAATAAACATATGGTAAGTACCCCCCATAGCTCTTACAGCCCCCCCCCCCATGAGACAGCTCATACTACTAAACTTAGAGATTTTAGTCTTGTTCCGAGTTCCTGCCAGTTCCCTGACCTACAGCAGAGCACCCATGATCTTCAGGATGAGGCGAACAGGTATTGTGAAGTATTATTGAACACTGGTCTTGTGAAGTATGCTTGAACAGTGTTCTTCCTAGAACAGATGAGCTCAGACCCCTTGGCTTTAGGTAAGCTGTCCCGTCAGTGGCTGCCCTAGAGTCCCACGCCTTGCTGTTGCGCACTCTGCAGCGTGTTCTCAGCGTGGTCTTTATATGCATTTAGAGCGACTCTAAATGGGTAGCAATGGGTGATGCCCTTAGAAAGGAATCCTGCTGAGTATTTTTAGCAACAGCATACTTCTTCAATTCTGTAATCGAGTTCCATGCTCCACAGCTTACTTCACTTTATAAGAAGACAGTTCTGCTCTTCCAAGGTATGCCATGTAGTAAATTATTTCAGAAGTATGGATGACCTATTTTTCCGCCTGCCCATGACTTAAAGAAATCGCATCGGAATTACTCTGTACCTATTGTGACATGTAGCTTCTCTGAGAAAAACTCGAGGGTAATCAATTCTGTTTTTAGCTTGTCAGTCACAGTCCTGGCAGGAGATTGATGGCTCCCTAAAGTGAAGTAACTGAGGAGAATTTGATAAAGACTGGTTCACAGCTGTGGGCAAGCATATCGGAAGGCAGCTCGGGATGGCGCGCTCACCCTGGAGGGAAGTGGATGGAGGCTCTGCCAGGGCATGTTCTTACCCTGTGGGTCTGAAGGTATAAAAAAGAAAGGAGTAGTCTTAGAAACCAGAAGAGACAAAGTAGCTGAGCTTCTCAGTGCTTGCAAAGGACCATAGCTTGGAGAAGCAGATGCAGCTAACCCGCTGTATCCAGTAGGACCAAGTATGGGATAATGTCCTGCTTCCTGCCTCCTCCCTTCTCCATGGCTCACTGGTGTTTTCCTTTTAGAGGGGCCAGAGAGGAAGACAGTGAGAAAGGGAGCCTGTGGACAGATCATCTTAATGTCAACTTGGCGTGGGAAGGGAGCAGGTGGCTCTGCTGGGCTCTTTGAGTAAGTTCAGCACAGATGCATCATGGGGGAATGTGGCCATATCCACTGCAGTGGTCCCCACATGCCTTGAGCACTTGGTCACCAGTACGAGTGGGATGAGCGTGGCTCCCAGTGGTCAAGTGGGTCTTGGTAGGAGGCTTGTAAATATCTAAAGTTCTTTCTTTCATCCCTGGTGATGTAGCTCAGTTGGTAGAGTGCTCCCTAGTATACATGAAGCCCCAGGTTTAATCCCTAGCACTATAAACCAGACATGGTGGGGCACACCTATATTCCTGGAGACAGGAGGGTTAGGAGTTCAAAGCCATCATCATCCACATAGCAAGTTGGAAATCAACCTTGACACTCTCTCTCTCTCTCTCTCTCTCTCTCTCTCTCTCTCTC
>NC_022009.1:35354615-35358688 GCF_000317375.1 Microtus ochrogaster | reverse complement strand
GTTGATAGTTGCCTCTCCATGCTTGGAGAGGGCACAGAAATGAGAAGGCTCTCTCCCAGAGAAGGGCACCCTGCTCTCCTGCTCTTCCTTCCTTGCAGGGCCAGCTTTATAGAGGAAGAGGACAGAGCTAACGTTTGCGAGACATGGGCATCTTACACTCTAGGAAGAACTTTCTTGTGCTAGATGACCCTGACCTTGGCTAATATTGGTTGCCAACTTGACAGGATCTGGAACCACTTAGGAGACACACCTCTAGGCAGGCCTGTGGGGACCGTCCAGTTTGGATGGATCGAGATGAGAAGGTTTATCTTAATCGTTGATACATGTTCCTGGGCTGGGTCTCTGGGCTGCGTGAGGAAAAAGGGAGTTGTTGGCACAGGCATTCCTTCCCCGCTCGCTCCCTGACTGCGGTTGCCGTGTGACTTGCCGCCTCAGCTCTCTGCGAGATGACTTTCCCAGCCAGTCTAAGCCCCTCCTTCTTGTAGGAAGTATTTCATCCTGGCAATGCATAAAGTAACTAATCCAGACCCTGTCAAATCACCAAGACTAACTGGTCAAACCAAGCTTTTCTTAATATGGTAAGAAAACTGCATTCCATCCTGGAATATACCACGTGCTGAAGGTTCTCAGGGATGCCGCAGGAGGAAAGGTCTGCTGAAGTCGATGTGCTGTGCTGTTGTTGACGTGGGGGGTTAGGCTGCACAGCCAGGGCACTCCCAGGGCCTTTCTGTCTTTTGTCTTCATACAAGATTGAGAACTGTGCTTCATGTAGGCATGTGTAAGTGCTGAGTTTGTATGCATGAGCACTTAAGTTGTCGTTCCTGTCCTCACTATTGTGCGTGGACTCCTGCTCTGTGTGTGTGTGTGTGTGTGTGTGTGTGTGTGGTGTGTAGTGTATATGGGGGGGTGTTCAGTGTGTGGTGTATGTGTGTGTGCAGTGTGGGGTGTTTATGTGTGTACAGTATGTGGGATGTGTTGTGTAGTGTATGTGGGGAGTGTTTGGTGTGGTGGGGTGTAGTGTATGTTTGGGGGTTGTTTGTCGTGTGTGTGGGTGGAGGTGTTTGGTGTGTGGTGTGTGTGTGCTCATGCGTGTGCATGGAGGATGTCAGGAGGATGTCAGGTGTCATGTCCTATCACTCTCTATCTCAGTCCTTAAGTCAGGGTCTTCGCTAAACCTCAGACTGGACGAGTGGACAGCAAAAGCCCCAGTGAGTCTCCTGTCTTCCGCACCCCTACCTCAGGCACTTGCATATGGGGTCACACCTGGATTTTTAAGGTGGATGCTGAAGATTTGATTTCATAAGCTCTTTATTGCTGAACCATATCCCCAGCCCAAGTTGACTTGTGCGGAGGCCAAAGATGTTGGGGCTTCCTCTGTTGTTCTCCGTCTTGTTGTTGAGATAGGAGCTCACTGATCTGGGGATTAATGATTCTGCTAGACTGGCTAGCAACCCAAGGACCCTCCCTGCCCCTGCCTCCCAGCACTAGAATTGTGCTTTGTGTGTGGCTGTTAAGGAGCAAACGCGGACCATCATGCTTTGACAGCAAACACAGCAAGCACGGTACACCCGGAGCCCCCTCCTCAGCCAATCAGATCCAGCTTAAACAGTTCTAGGTATTTTTGTTGGACGCCCCCTTCCTCCTTTTTGGAGGCAGGCTCTCATGTAGCCTAGGCTAGCCTTAAATTTGATATGCAGCTGAGGATATCTTTGAACTCTTGGTCCTCTAGCTCCTGTCCCCCTAATGTTGATATTACAGGTATGTGCCACCATCCGTGGTTAGTCTAGATAATTCTGAAAGAACCACATTGGGCTCTGGCTTCTTTCTGGGTATTGCTTTTTTTTTTTGCACACATTTTTTATAAGACATCTTCTTGCCAAGAGAATACAGAAAGCTTGCATCAGGGCAGATGTATACAAGCTGTTCCTACCTTCAGGGATGTGGTTTGTCCTGGTATTGCCCTTTATGCAAATGTGAGAGCCTTGAGAATGATGCACACATAATTGGAAATGTTTGTGGAAAGGCTGGGTTTTTCACATTGCTAACCTGGGGGTTGCTGGTTTGAATCCTGTCACTGCCTCTTGCTGACCGTATTCTGGACCAGGTTTCCTTCCGAAAGAGCTTGACTTTTATGACTATAAATGCTTCAAAAACGTTCTCAGGTTGCTTCCTGAAGTCTTTGAGGTTCACCTGAGGTATGCAATCACTGTTCAGAATTTGTCCACTAAGAGGAGAGGTGACGTTTCTGCAGATAGATGGTCACATGCCAGCAACACAAATAGAATACAGCAGCGAGGAGGAATTCATAGGAATTCTCTCTCTCTCTCTCTCTCTCTCTCTCTCTCTCTCTCTCTCTCTCTCTCTCTCTCTCTCTGTACATGTACCACATATTATAATGAACTATGTGACACTCCTATTCTGGGATGTCCATTGCTTATTATAGTGGTCGATTTGAAAATTAACTGTGATTATATTTGTATTGCAGCTCTCTCCTGCCTGACTGTGGTGCCTGTCACTGTGTTTGGTGGGGAGGGTCCACTCAGGCGAATTTGTTAGCCTGTCTGAGCCTTAATTTCCTTATCCCGCTCCTCCCACCCTCTAGGCTGACGGGGGAATTAAGTGAAATAACCATTGTCAGATGCTTGAGAGTGCGCTGGGCACATGGGCAGTTAATGTTAATGGAATCACAGCTGCTGTTCCTTTGAAGCCCCTTTTGCCACCCTCATTGAAAGTGTGCGCCTCTGAGTTGGAAGCAGGGCTGAAATTTACTCGGCTTGGCAATCTGCTGAGTGCCTTCAATAGTCCTTGCCTCAAATTCTTTAGATAATCTGAAATATGGGCCAAGTTTTGGAAGCTTTTCTCCATTGGGGCCTTCCATTGGGGCAGCCAGAGTGATTGCCCGCTGTCAGTCAAAGGAGTGTGTCTGCCTGCAGGACTTCTGTTCTTTGTGCCTCAGGTTGCTCTGACTTCTCAGGTGAACCCAAAGACTGACTAACTGACGTGCTGTCCAGCCGGTCTGGCCGTGTGAGGACCTCACAGATTGTGCACCTGTAGTCTAGGGGAATCTCCATGTGACTGGTATGGTTTTCACACCCAACGCTCAGCAAACGATGCTGGTAGCCCTCAGCAGCAGAACCCACAGGAGTAGCGTCTGTGAGAAGGCAAGGGGGTTATTAATACTGTCAGCTTCCTTGGATCTAATCTCACTAGAAGACTCCTGGTACACCTGTGTGAGAATATTTAGATTAGCTTAGCCCCGGGGCAAGTTTGTGGGGGGGATTTTTATCTTTTTGTTTGTTTGTTGTTTGTTTTTCAAGACAGGGTTTCTCTGGGTTGCCCTGGCTGTCCTGGAACTCTCTCTGTAGACCAGGCTGGCCTCAAACTCAGTCGTCTGCCTGCCTCTGCCTCCCAACTTCTGGGGTTAAAGGTGTGTGCCACCACCACCCAGCTGGGGTTATCTTGATCAGATTAGCGAAGTGGGAAACCCCACCCTGAAAGAGTCAGGTTCTTCTAAAAGAGAGGCACCATTTCCAGGAATTGGGTCCTGACTGCATGAAAAGAAGAAGCCAAGCTGGACTCAAGTATTCATCGGGCTCTGCTTCCAGACTGTGGACGCCGTGTTGACCACTTGTTTCAGACTAATGTGCCCGCTGTGTCTGCTGTCGTGGGCTGTACCCTCAACTGTGAGCCCGGTTTGCCCTGTCTCCTTTAAGTTACTTTTCTCAGAGTATTTTATCACAGACAAAAGAAAAGTAACTAAAATCGTAGGGGCTCTGGCCTGTTTGCCTTTTATGTCCTCCGAGATGGGCCTCTAATAGAGAAAGCATGGCCCAGACAGGGGAGGTGTTCTTTAAGTCACTGAGTGTAGAAACTTTGGCCTCTATGCATGGTCACTGCATGGTGAGCTGTTGGAGAGCCACGTGGAGTGGTGTTCTGGGTGGACACTGCCCTTACCATAGAGTTCATCCATTCGCTTCCATTTCCTTCATGTGTTAGCCATAGATGAGGGTCATGGTCCCCTTGAAGTTTGGGACTGGCTGTTTGCCCCCCTTGGGTCCCTGCGTTGGCAGCTC
>NC_022009.1:35339740-35354287 GCF_000317375.1 Microtus ochrogaster | reverse complement strand
GAACTCACAGAGATCCGCCTGCCTCTGCCTCCCGAATGCTGGGATTAAAGGCGTGCGCCACCACTGCCCGGCTCTGGCCTGGAATTTAAAGTCACTGAAAAGGCAGTTTCTCCTTAAAAGTGGGATTAGGAGTTTAGCAGGATACTGTGGCTAAGAGCTGGATCTCTGCAGAGCTTAGGAATTTGCAGAAAGGTCTTGGTGGAGGTGGTGGAGGGTGTGTCTGTGGTTACCAGGGCCAGGGCCACTCCCTGAAGACAAGCACACAGCCTGGTGACTTTGATTCAGAGCTCAGATGCTGTGATTTTATTTATTGATTTATTTAAAGCAAGAGGCACTAAGTGTCCCGCTTCCCTTGCCTTGCACGCCCGTCACTGGCCTTAGAACCTGGCCAGGTGCTGCCAGCAACTTTTAGTTTTGGAAATAAGGTGATCAAATTATATGTGCCAATTAGATAAGATCACACTGGAACATTTAAAAATAAATGAGTAACTATGGGTAACCAAAAGATAAAGTGGCCCCGGGAGGGTTAGTTGTAATCTATCTGGGGGTGTCTGTGTTATCCAGGGATGTCTGTATGTCAGACTCCAGCCGCAATAATTGTCCTCATAAAATATTATTGCAGTTTCTGAGTCACCTGTAAGCTGGTGGAGGTGCAGGAGAGAGTGCAGAGTCAGCCAGAGCTGAGCCCCTCCCTACTCTGCTTCATCCGGGTCTTCGGGTCTTCGTTATAGCATCCCTTCCTGGGTCTCTTAAGTTCTAAAGTTAGCCAAGAGTTTTATAAGTAAATGGGGCGAGTGCTTATTTACTCTTTGCGTCTCTTAGCTTTAAGTCAGTTTACCTTTTCAGCTGTAAAAAAAAAAAAAGCGTGAAAAAAGGCAGTCAAATACAGGACTTAAATTTTTTTGTAGAGTTTATTTTATGTGTATGTGATGTATGGATTTGCATGTGTGCACGTGTGCACGTGTTTGTGCATGTGTGTGTCACAGTGCATGTGTAGATGTCAGTGAACAACTTTGTAAGAGTTGGTTCTCTCCTTTTTTTTTCCCCCCCAAGACAGGGTTTCTCTGTGCAGCCTTGACTATCCTGGAACTTACTTTGTAGACCAGACTGGTCTCGAACTCACAGAGATTCAACTGCCTCTGCCTCCCAAGTGCTGGGATTAAAGCCATGTGATCCACCACCGTCTGGGTCTGGTTGGTTCTCTCCTTTGTGTGTCTTCTGGGCTTCACTCCATGGTCAACAGGCTTGGGAAGCAAGCCCCTCACTCGCTGACATCGAACAGCCCTCAAACATAATTCCATTCCACCGTGTGTCCTCTTTGTAATTTGCTTGTGGGTTTGAGGCCAGCCTGGGCTACATAGCAAGAAGGACTGTTAAATTTAGTACTGGCCAATTTTATTACAAAGAGAACACCCGTACATAGAACAGAACAGTCCATAAGGTGTGCATTTTTTACATTTATTTATTGTACACGTGTGGGCATGTGTGTGAAGGCCGGAGGACACCAAGAGGGAGTCAGTTCTCTCCTTCTACCTTGGAGACCAGGGGTTGAGCTCGCTGTATCAGGTGTGTCAGTAACTACTTCTACCTGTGGAGCCAGCTTGCCAATCTTGATTATTATTGTTATTTTATAATTCATTATTGTGTGTGTGTCCATCTGTGTGTGCAGATACAGACCTGATCTCATAGGTCTGATGTTACACTGGGGCAATGACATTGATGGTTGGTAGAGAAATGGCAGGGTGGGATGGGTTCTTGATAGAGATTAATTTGATTTTAATCAAATCTTGAAATTGTTTTGATGTTACTAAAGTGTTAATGCAAGGGGACACACACACACACACACACACAACTTCGCTGTAGATGAAGAGTTTGCAGTCATCATACTAGGCATGTAAAAGAATTCCTACCCCACCTCTCTCACATAGCCAGGTATGCAGTGAACAGGCGTCATTTAGGGGCTTGAGTGAGTCTCTGAGAGAGCTAGGAGCTAGAGTTAGCGTCGCCACGGAGCTTGTTAGAGGTGATTTCCATCTAAAGTCATGGCATGTCTATTGGCAGGAGTGGCAGCATTTCTTTTCTGCTACCTAGAGGATGCATGGCCTGCCAGTTTGGAATATCCTGCCCTGGGGCTGTCTGGGTCCAGATCTCCTGCTTCCCTTGCTGAGAGGCAGGTCTTCCGTGCCTACAGAAATATTCTGGCTCTCAGAACCCTGTGTTGAGTGTGAAGAGAGTATTTCTCTTTTCTATCCCTCTGTTTTTGGTTTAAAAAAAAAATACGAACCTCTCCAAACTATTAGAAAGTTTAGATGAATGCTCAAGGGATCTTTGCTTTGCTTTCCTCCCTCTCCCTTTCTCCCCTCCCCGTCTCATCCCTCCCTCCCCCTCTCCCTCCCTTCCTCTTCACCAGGGTCTCTCCACGTAACTATGGTTGCCCTAGAACTTGTTATGTAGACCAGGCTGGTCTCGAATTTAGAGAGTTCCACTTGCTTCTCTGAGCAAAGGTGTGACCCGCTACACTCAGCTGGAATGTTTCATCTTTTTTCTTCTGCTTCTAGAATATGAGGGTTTGTTACAGGAAGGGGCACTGACTTCAAGAAGAAAATTCTCTGAGGTCATTGTTTTTCTCCCTCCCTCCTTCATGTATTTGCCTAATTTCTGAGATGATTTTCCCAATGGCTTTGAAGTGTAAAGGTTTTCCCCAGCGTCTTGACTGTAGCCAGTAGAACTGCAGGTAGACCAAATGCTCCTGGTAGTGCCCCGTGCTGAGTTTTATCTTGGGTCTCCTCTACTCTCTTGAGGCCCACATCTGCATATTACGGCCATTTGTTAGAATGACCTTTCTCTGTTCTACCCCCACCCTCTTCCCCAGTATTGTGTAACTTCTCCTGGCACCGGAGAAGTTAAATGGACTCGCCGCCTCTTACGGGCTGGGTGCGGTTCTGGTACGCCTTCATAACACTTAGGATCACGGAAACTATCTCTGAGATGCAGATGAAGAAATGGAATCCAAGAGGACAAATGGTGTCCCCCAACAGCCACCCCCAGTAACCCAGCATATCAGCAGCATGGACAGGAACCACGCAGGTGTATTCCCTTGCTTTGGGAGCCTCCTTTCTGGAATGTTCTCCAGAGAAGCTTTGGCCTCACTTTTGGTTCCCTTTTATGGACAGACAGTCATGGGGTGGTTGCCTCTCAGCCTCTTGGAAGATTGTTCCAGCCTTGGAGCTACACTCCACGCTGCAGAGATGTAGCTAGGAGCACCAGTGCTTTGGTGGCAGGGGCTGTGGGTAGCCAGCATTCCACAGGAGGAGTGGGCTGAGGGTGTGCACATGCTCTGTGCAGTTTGAAGGTTCTCCTCCCTCAGGCCTCATCTTTTCCCTGCTTGATGGACCTGTAGCCTCCTGGCCAGCACAGGCAATCCTTTATATTTTATTGCCTGCCTTCCTCTAGAGGTCCTGCGCTAGGAAAATGGATTCTTCTCAGGGTCTCTACACCTTGCCCAGCATCTCCTGCCCTGTTGTTCTGTACAAATAGTGTTAAGTGCCTGCTTCCAAAGGAGTCCAAGACAAACCCACTTTGCTCAGGCCATGGAAGTGTGCGTGCTGGGGATGCGGTTCACTAAAATCCAGATGCAGCCGCAAGCTTGAGTTATGTGGGGTATGGGCTCTGAAGGTGCTTCTTCCACCCTCTCACCCCTTCTCCGAGGGGGAAGCAGGAGTTGGGGAGAGGCAGAGAACCCAGTGTCTGTGGAAGCTGTGTTGTAGCCTGGCGGTCCCCAGAGGATAAAGTGTGCTGAACTGGTCCAGAAGAGAAAACTATTACCTTCCCCGAACCTGGGCAGAGTTTGTACGAACCTGGGTGTGTCAGCCGATGCCCCTCAAGAAAGTTGAGTGTTCCTTGGTGACAAATGAGTGAACTAATGGTTTCCAACCTCTGTGTAAGAATGCCTCCCTAGAAGAGCACAGGGTAGAGCCACCCACCCCTATCCTAACCCCTGGCTCTCCCGCCCTTTTCACCTCTGCCCTCTGCTTTATCCTCCGAGACAGGCTTCTCCTCACCTGTCCAGGAGGGGTTCCTCATGGCCACTCTTGGGAGCAGAGACCTCTGACCTCCCACATGGTTGCCGGGCCCCGAGGATGCATGGCAACAGAGCTTGAGTTCTTTAAAGAACTTGGAACTCCTGACTGTCCTGACTGTGGCTGACTGGTGTTTACATTTCTTCTGCTTTGATGGATACATTCATTTCCCCCTCCATCTCCTTAAGCACAGTGCTTCCAATAGGCTAATGGAGAGTACCACCAGACAGCTATGTGTGATTTTGTCTCATTTCTCATGTGTATGTGTATGTGTGTTATGTATGTTTGAATGTGTGTTTGCATATGTTATTTTGCAGTTGTGTTGGTTTTTTTGAAATAGGTTTCTCTGTGTAACAGCCCTAGCTGTCCTTGAACTAGCTCTTGTAGACCAGACTGGCCTCGAACTCATAGAGATCCGCCTGCCTCTGCCTCTCAAGTGCTGAGATTAAAGGCATGCGCCACCACCAACACCCAGCTTTATTTCACAGTTTTAACAATTGCCTACTACTTTTGGGAAGTGTGTTTTTGGAGCACAGTGTTGACAAGATGGTCATTTAGCTTTGCATTGCCTTCGTAGTAACAGGAGCTGATAATTGTTGTCCTGTTGCTACGTGCCAAGCCCTGTATTATCTCATTCATCCTTAACCACAGTCCCTAGAAGCAGATGCTGTTACAGCAGTCCCATTTATAAACCAGGAAATTGAAGCTCAGAGCAGTTAAGTATCTTGCCCAGGGTCACACAGCTGAGAAGTTGATATAAACTTGGACTCCAGTCTTCAGGACTCTAGTTTCCATGCCAACCAAACTTAAGGACTATCCTTTGAAACACTGTGGAGTGGTTTGCTTCTCACTAACTATGGATCCATGGCCCAGAGAAAGCAGTGTTAGTAGTGGCCCTACGTATAATACAAACACAAAACCCAGGGTGATAGGCCTTGTGGGAGACTCAGTTGGTCAGCAAGGAGTGGAGATTGCACTATACACACTGTACACAGTGCAAGGCACAGCCCACTAATGATACGTGGTATCACTACTGACGAACATGACTTTTAGTGTGTGTCTCCTCCCTGCAGGTACCCTGTTTTCCTGTCTTGGAGCACCTGACCAATGATTCCCACTGTTGCCCTCCTTCCCCAATCCAGAACCTCAGCAGCTCCTTACCTGGGCCTTTCTCTTCCCAGAGCTATAGAGCTTTGAACCCGAATGCAAGTGTGGGACTCTGGGGCAGCGGGCAGTCAGCTGTGCCTTTTGCACACAAAGCCTCCTGGAAGTGTAGCCACACTCGATGGTTACATCTCTGCTTGCTTTTGTGTTGTCACGGTTGTCAGGGTGGAGCTGCGTTGTCAACAACAGAGACTGTGGACTTCAAAGATGGAAAGATTCCCTCTGGCCCTTTAAGAGAGTTTACCAAGCCCTATTGCAGAGAAGCCAGTTGGCGATATAAACCTCAAAAGCCAGGTCACTTCAGACCTGCCTTCTGTGGTCATGGCTTCAGCTACAGAGGTTGGGTCAGCGAGGGTACAGCAGAGGGACGATAAGTGGCCTGAGTTCGTGTTCAGTAGGGCTCTTTCCACCTCCTTCCCGCCCTCCCTGCCTAGCTTTGCTGGTCTCAAGCTCCACCTCCCAGTGCTGTGATCACAGGTGTGCAGCACCACACCTGCTCTGTCTAGTACAGGAGATTGAACCCAGGGCTTCATGAATTCACGAACCAGCTGAGTTACACTCCTGTGCCCAGTAAATTCTTACAAATATCATAGCCAGTACATCTAGTAGACAGGGTCAAAGGTTATGCTTTCTACAGCGTGTTGGATTTCCCCATCTCTAGTCTTCTACCTGGTTAGTTAAACCAAACCACTGTTTTTCTTTCCCTGGCACTTTGAATCCATTTTTATGTCTATCTAGTTCTCCAATACATTCTAAAGCTGCATCCTTTCTCTCCCTGCTCCCCTTCCTCCTTCTCCCGAGCTTCTTCTTGCTCTTCCCGTCCTCCAGTTGCTGCTCCCCCTGTTCCTGCTCCCCCTGCTCCTCCTCCCCCTCTTCCTCCTTCCTATTCTTCTTCCTCCAGTTCCTCCTCCCCTGCTCCTCCTCCTTATATGCCTCTTCCCCATGCTCCTCCTCCTCTTCCTCCCCTGCTCCTCCTCCTTATATGCCTCTTTCCCATGCTCCTCCTCCTCTTCCTCCCCTGCTCCTCCTCCCTCTTTCTGTTCTTCCCCCTCCCTCTGCTTTTCCTCTTCCTCTCCCCTGCTCCTCCTCCTCCTTTGCCTCCTGCTTCTCCTCTTCCCCCTGCTCCTCCTCCCCATGCTTCTCCCCTTGCTCCTCCTCCTCCCCATGCTTCTCTCCCTCTCTTCCCTCCTGCTCCTCCCTATGCTTCCCCCCTCCTCCCCCTGCTTCCCCTTCTCTTCTTCCCCCTGATCCTCCCCCTGCTCCTCCTCCTTTACCCTTCCATGACACAGTGTCTGTGATCCTCATCGTGGATACTGGATCTGGTCCACACTTCCCTTCGATCCACGCATCCCTTGCACCGTGGTTGTCTCCTCACTTTGTCCTTCCCATCTAGGGTGTTCATCTTTTTCCTCTCTGGAACAGAAGCTGCATGGAGGCGGCCACCTTTTTGTGTTGTTTTTTTCCTTATATCTCCTCTATGGTGACTGAAAGTAGCTAAGTAGGAAGGGAGAAGGGAGGGAGAAAGAAAGGAGTGGACGAACAAACAAATGAACGTTGGTTGATCAGTTGTTAGTGAGGTTGGTTAATGTTGGGAACATCCCCAGAAATGGCACGTGAGAGACCTCGAAAACATTCAAGGTCACTGAGAGCACACGTTTGGTTCCCTGACATTTTAAAAGCAGGGTCTCTGACCACACTCTCCAAGCTCAGCTCCGATATCACATTACTACTGCTAGGAGAGGCCTTTACCCTGGAAAGGGATGAAAAGGACGGAAAATTCCCTGTTACTGCTGTCTTAGACCCATGTTTGCTGACCACTGTTGGCCAGCTCCCAGCTAGACCTATGTATTACCTTGTGACGTAATACACATATGCATTGAACATATATGTACACACAAATATCTCACAACATGTTACTACAGATATTTCTACTCTTTTCTGTTTGATTTATATTCTATTTCTTTAAAACAATCCTAGTTATGACCCATTACATTGGTTTCATGACCTGTTAATGCATTGTTGATTACAGTTTGAGAAAACAAACTTTAAAACGTGGTGCTCTGGTGCTAGGGAGATGGCCCTGCTGGTCAGAGTATGGAGACCCAAGGGCATGTCCCCAGTCTGCACGTAAAGATGCTTGTTCCTGTGCCCACCAGTGAGCCTGGCTCTGCGGGATTGGAGGAAGGTGGACCCCTGGGGCTTGCTGACCAATTGCTAATCTTGACGCTCTGTCTTAGCCCAATGAGGCAGAGTGACCGAGCAGAAGCTTGGCATCTTTGTCCCTTTCTGTCCTCTTTTCACAATGCATGTGTCTTTATATATGCGCTCGCTCTCATTCTCTCTCTCATATGATGCCGTTCCTCAGGAATTGTCTGTCTAGCAAAGGAATTTGAACCTGAAAAGATGGATCTCAGGCTGACTGCTAAGTGCATTTTATGGAACTGTGGGATGTGGGGTGATGATGAGCTTACAGAGAAGGTCCCTCCATCCGTACTTCTCCAGAAGTCTGGGGGAGAACGGACTTTTTCCTGGTAAATTTCATTTTGTTCCCCCCCCGAAAATATTTTTGCTTCTTTTGTATGTTGATTTTTTTATTGTTATCAATAGAGTTATCAGTGACTCCTCAGATACTTTTAATTAAAAAGATATAAAAACTTTATCTTATCCCCTATTGTTTGTACATTATTTTTCTCTTGGTTAGGTATGATGTGTATGTGTGTGTGTGTGTGTGTGTGTGTATGAGATGGCTCAGATGCTCAGAGCATGCATACACACACACACAAATATACACACAATCATATATATAGGCACACACACATGTGTGTGTGTGTATATATATATATATATAATGAAAATGCATACCTATATGACATGTCTTATTGTTTTGAATTCCTGAACATTTCATGGTGCATGACCCTCACAGTTATTCCCATTAGGAAGCTCTGCATTCTTGTCTTCAGATGACATGCAGAGATTTCCATAAATGCGCTGACTCTTATTACGCAATATAATCAAATGACACCCCCTTCTGCATGAGGCATTCGGGATAATTTTTCCTGGCCTTTGAAACTTGAGCGTTCTATCCCCTGTACATTTCTGTTTCAGAAGTTTTTGGCTAAAGCACTTGAACCATCACATGAAACCAAAGAGGAGGCGTGGAAATGAGGTGTGCTGTCCTTTCCCACTGCCCTGAACCCCAAGGCCTGTGCTTTTAGCCTAAAGCCACCAGAGGCTTTGACAGGTGCATACCCAAGCAGCAGTGCATCGAGCTCGTCCTCTTTTGAATGCCTGCAGTTCTCAGTGGAAGGCGCACTGCCTTCTAGTGTGTCACTACTCTTCAGTCAGTGCCTGTTTGGTCAGAAAACCAATGACAAAATCTCCTAACCTGTAACGTGCTGGCAATCCCAGACCTCGGCAGAGTCCAAAGGATCCTTACGATTTCTTAGGAACCAAAGCCTGAGATTGTTAATGAGTAATAGTATATGTACTGACTAAATTTGGAAGCATCAGTTTGATGATCATGATTCTTTTCGCAAAAGGAAAGTTCTAGAAGCTGGTTGTCAGTGGTGTTGGCTTCCTGAATAAAGAAGTTACAGTGGTCAGAGCTTGGTGTATGGGGTGCCTGGGAGGCAGATAGAGTGGTGAACTTTTGTTAGAATACTAAGACTCTTACCAACATGCTGTTCAACCAAGTTACGTGAAGACTTTCAATTTTCAAAAACTCCTCCCATACCAACGTTGGGCTAACAAATTGAAGGTAGTGAGACATGTCTAGTCAGGCATGTTCTCTCTGTTATGATCACTTCAGTCCCTTAACCCGTCACTTCTTTCTCGGGTACCCGCAGGCATGCCTCTGGGTTAGGGTTTGATCTCTCAACATCCCTGCGTTTGCCTGTCTCTCATCAGGCACCATGCTTGTCCATGGCCACACAGGCATGGTTATGTGGCTGCAGACTGCCCAGTCTCACTTTCCAGCCTTCCTCTCAGGAGCTGGATCACTTACTGGGGGACTGTTAGGCACAGATCTGGGGTTTATTCCATCTCGTCTTTAAATAGCATCACTGCCTCATAAACAGGATACTTGAGTTGGGGTTGGGAGAACCACATTCTTGGCGTATGCTTGCTTACCCCAGAAGGCTGTTTGCTCTTTGTTGAGGGTTTTTTCAGGTGAAAGATTAAACTGTCCCTGCCTTGAAAGCCATCTTGATGAGAACAGAGGCCTTTAGGCTCCTGTTGCTGGGACTATCTCCTTGCAGAAGTGTTTCTTCTATTGCGTGTTGACTATGGCCTTCCCCACACCTGTGCTGGTCCCCTGGCCAAGGGCTCAACTGGGAGCCTTTGATGAAGAGGGTTAGGCCAGCCCTCCCACCGTGGGAAGAGCTAACTTGCTTTGGTGGCTTCTTTTATGTCAGTGTAGTTTGGTAACTCATTGTCTTCCCAGCCCTCTCCACACCTCACCTTTCTTTAAAGTACACCAGCCAGCTTTTTCCATAGGAAGAGATGGAGGACCGAGGACCCGTTCTGCTTGGAAAGGCTGGGTCAAGCCCTTCAAACTCTACCAGACTTAAGAATGTGAGCATGGAAAGAAAGGCTGGGGAAAGTTGATGACTTTCAGGTCTTTACTTGCCCAGATGATTAAGCCCTGCTTGTATGTCTTTAGCATAAATGTTCTGGGCCCCGGCAACTGAGCTGGTTCTCGTGGCCTTTGTAGCCTTCTCCTGTCCCCAGTACTCCAGGAAGAGTTCATTCTAGTTGCTCTGATGTTCCTGAGGCTTGAGGATTATTTTAACACGCGCCGTGAATGCATAAGGCTTGTGAGAGCTATTTGGTGAAGTGATAACTGAAATACAGAACTAAAAAAAAAAAAAATTCTTCAAAGATTTTTGGACTGACTTAGCTTTAGTGGTCTTTTGGTTCTTGTGTTAGTTCCTGTGTTAGTTAAAAGGTTTTCTCGTTTGTTTTTCTAAACTTTGGAAGACACCACCAGGCTTCCTGGAGGAGAGAAGTGAGGGAAACTCTAAGGGACAGGGTTGGGTGGCTCTTTTAGCTTCTTTTCTTTGCAAATCAGCAAATATTTAGAAGTGACCTCATCAAATGGTTTGTGTACCCTGGCCCACTTGGAAGGAGGGCAGTGAAAGTGCTGTTCCAGGTGCCACTTAAGCCCTCCCCCCACCATCCACTTTTAAAGCAAAATGCTGATCCTTTAACCAGTTGCCTCCAGTCCGCCCAAAAGTGGCCTTCGGGTAGAAGCTTCCTTTCCCCCACAGGGAACAGCTTTAGCCAATTTACACTTTTTAAAGTGTGACCCCTTCTAAAGATTCCTAGAGACTGGAGCAGATTGCTGTGAATGGAAGTGTCCCCGGTTGTCCCTCAGTCCCGTGTTCTCTCCCCCCCCCCCATGCCACCCCCCAATAAAAATATAAAAATGCATTGGATTCTGGATTAGGTTTGCTTTTGTTGTCTGAAGTCTTTTGTTTCTTGGGGGAAGGAAATTATAAATTCTGTTGCAAGCATAAATGTTCTTTTGTGTGCAAGTTTGAGGGGGGACAAAAACACTGAGTGGCTTACTTTTCTGTTCTTGTAAGATCGTGCCAGTGTACTGTGGTTGAGAACAGCTGGGAGCTTAAGAGCAGAAATGGAGCGTGGAGGTCGTCTCAGTGTTCTTAACGTGAATGCCAGCCAAATTATAGAATTTGGAAGAGAATATATATTCTCTTCCAAATTCATACTGAAAAATAAGGGATTCTTGTATTTGGGTAGCTCAGATGTGCACGTTGAGCTATTGTATCAGCATGGTCTGCTAGCAACATGTTCCTCTGGTTTGTCCAGCTCGGTGAGAAGAAGGTACGAGCCCTTTATGGTCTCCTGTTGTCAGAGGACAACATTTATGCCTGGGAAATTGTTAACAAATAACAGGAGGCTTTTAAGAGTAACTATAGTATAGCTATGTATTTGCCTACTGCAAAATACCCTGTGCTGTGTTGATATAATTAATAATATTGTATTAATATGTTTTTATTTTAATTTTTCTTTGCAGAGTATTGGGAAAGGGTCATTGTGGTGCATAGACCCAGAGTATAGACAAAACCTAATTCAGGCTTTGAAAAAGACACCCTACCACCCACCTCCTACCCCTCAGGCTTATCAAAGGTAAGTAAATTGGACTATCTGATTTTTTTTTTTTAAGTCTCCTGGAATTGTGTTAGTCTAGAGGAGTCAGGCTCTAAAACTAATTTAGTAGGCTGTGTGAGATATTTAAAAATAACTGCAATAAATGAGAAAAAAATTTAAGTATGATTAGGAGGTACATCCATTGATGTATTTCCTTCAAACCTTACCATGTCTCTGCTCCAGGGAGTGTGTCTCCAGGCTTCCCGTAGGTAGAATAATGTCTTCCTCGGTGGGCATTTACAGAGGAACGTTGACAGCTTCCATGTTTCTGTGTGTCACTTTTTGCTGGGGTACAAGCGGCAAGGCATACAGGTGATCCCACCTCTCCATAGCCTGTCTGTGCAGATGTTGAGAGAGAAGGCCCACTCGCTTGTTGTCATCCCGTTTCCATGCAGACAGGCTCCTGAGTGATGGGTTTGTTGTGGTTACTAAGTGTTTGCCTTGAGAGCAGTGGCCGCTTTTCCTCCTCACGTGTCTGTTTGTCATGGGATTGAGGTCATGAGTGCGTTTTTACAAATATATAATGGGGGCTGGTTAAGTAAATTGTCACGGTTTGAAGAAGCACGTTCATACGAGATTAGAAGAAAGGGCCTACAGAACAAAGAACCAGATTTCAAAGTGTGGCATCTTAGCTATTCATGGTGCTTGGATTTGTCATCAACCCTACCAAGAAAGTTTTTGAAATTTGTTTTGTTTATTCATGTATATGTATCTGCGTTTATATCTGTGTAGCATTTGTGTGCTTGCTGTCTGGAGTCTGGAGGCGGACACTGCATCCTCTGGAACTGGAGTTACAGATGGTTTGAGCCACTGTGTCAGTGCTGGGAATTGAACTTGGGTCCTGTGGAAGAGCAGCCATGCTCTTAATCGCTGATCCATCTTTCCAGTCCTCCTACCAAGAAATTCTAAAAGACATGCAGCAACGCTTCTTTTGTAACTATCCAGTTAAAAGAAATCGCCCCTGGAGTAGCCATTATGTTAATTGGGAATGGCCTGATGTCAGAAGCCTGGGGAATTTTACAGTCCACTTGCAGATTTTTCTGTTCTGATGTTTGTTCTGCAGGAGGGCACACAAAGTGAGCCTCTGACGTGGCATTAATGAAGTTCTTGTGCATTCCAGCACAGGCCCTAGACAATCAGTCTCCGGCAAGAGACGGGAGAAGCAGCTGGGCTCTATGAGAAGACTGCTGTATGTCTGCCTTTGCTAGGCGATTAGCGTGATGGTAGCCATAGCAACTGGAGTGTCTCCATAGTAACGCGTAGCCGAGACAGGTGCACTTGCATCACAAGACTGTTTGTTGCCTGGCAAAAGGACAGGCCATTAGTACTTAGATATACGCTGTTGCCTTAGAAACAAATAACCCTCCATAGCAACTACAGTTGGTTCACAGGGGTATTTTTTAGGGGCTGGGCGGAGGGGGGTGGACACCAAGGTTGTAGCAGCTTTTGTCTGTGTTCATAAAAATCAGTGGAAGCATCCTTTATTTGAAATGACAACTTGAGGTCATATAGCCATAGGAGGAAAAAATGGGATTTTCCAGAACATCCTATCTTATACTTACTGTAGAAATGTCCAGAAGGACAGAGCCACATGCTCGGCTTTCTGCTTGTGGTTGTAACCACCCCTGAAATGTAAACTGGGATTGGAGTAGAGAATTGCTCCTCTCTGGGGTTGGTGGGGAGCCTAGCACTAATTATTGAAATATTTTCCATGTTCACAGTTTCTGATTCCCACTCCACTTGTTTCTCTAGATTCTGCCCAAGAAGTATGTCACACTCGCTTGCTTCTAGCAGGTTAAAAATGTGTTATTCACTGGGTTGTTTCATTTGTTCATTTAGGCCAGTGTCTTGTTGCCAAATGTGACCCCAAGGGACGCCCTGCAATTATTTAATAATATGAAGGATCATAACAGAGTTCTGGGGCTTGCAAGTAGAATATACTCAAGCCAGAGGGATCGTGATCTGGGCATAGCCTAATGGCTTCACTTGAGTTTTAATAAGAGCATAAAAATGCAGATGAACCAGAGTTTTTATAGTAAAAATAATTTCCCTTTCTCCCAGTTAACTGAGGATAGAGGGCACAGTTACTTTCTGTTAGTTACCCATGCATGGGCTGAGATTTCAAGTCCATCGAGGTCACTGGATACGGAATGAGGTGACAGGTGAGACTACTGCCTGTCTCTTCCATGTTTTGACTGCAGAGAGCACCTTGCTCTCCCCGTGCCCTTGAATGAGTTTGCTGGAGGAGCCTGGAGTGTGTGAAATCGTACTGAGGCTGCTCCATGCCTTATGATAACTGGCAAGGAATTTCTGTGCACCAGGCTGCTTGTTGATGTGACTTTGGGAAAATGGGATGGGACCACCAGTCATAAACAGATACCACAATGCTGAATTCACCTGATCCGGCCAGGTCCACTGTGAGACTCACGGGATCATTTTCTGCCCCGTGTGGAGTCACTGTGAAGGGCGCCTGGGAAGTGTTTGGCTTCTCTGGAGCTGGTACGCAGCATGCTAGGAAGATGGTGATTATACAAGAAGGTTGATATTGCTCTGGCACGCAGGTGTGCTTGGCAGCAGCAATGGCCTATGCTGCAGGTGGTGGGAAGCTCTGTGAGGAAATCAAGGCATCTGAAAACACTGCCCCCAACCTTGTTCACACCCAAATGTAATGCTAAACATTGCATTATGTCAGCTTGCACCTGCTTTCCAAGATTTTGTTAGAATGTTCTACACTGCTTTCTTTCTTATTTCTAAATACCGTTTTTAACGGAAACTCAGAGCTCGGTGATGTTAGCCTTTGTATTAGCTTACATAGGCCACCACGACAAAGAACCACAGCTGAGTGAGTCAGACAGCATAAACAGACCGCCTCACAGACCTGGTTGCAGGCGCCTGAGGTGTTAGCAGGGCTGGGATCTTCTGGAGCTGTGGGGGAAGATCTGTCTGCCTTTGCCCTGGTTCTGGTGGCTTCCGGACTAGCCGTTAGCAGGGCTGGGTTCTTCTGGAGCTGTGGGGGAAGATCTGCCGACCTTTCTGCTGGCCTTTGCCCTGGTTCTGGTGGCTTCCTGACTAGCCTTTAGCAGAACTGGGTTCTTCTGGAGCTGTGGAGGAAGATCTGCCGGCCTTTGCCCTG
>NC_022009.1:35330592-35339635 GCF_000317375.1 Microtus ochrogaster | reverse complement strand
TGGCTTCCTGACTCGCTATGACATTTTGTGACTTGCAGGAGCGTCAACCCCATCTTTGTCTTATACTTTACATGATTTCCTCTAAATCTGTTCTTATTAGGAGGGACTAAGCATTTTTGATTAAGAGCCCACCTTATTCCAGTGTGACTTCAATTTCCTCAATGATACAAATTTGAAATAGAGTTAATTTCTGAGATACCAGAGCCTCAGACTTCTGCAAACAGGAATTTTAGGAAGGTACAGTTCAACCCTTAACATTCTGGAGAAGCAGAAAGTATGGGTGTGTTGAAAATGCAAAGAATAGGTGTGTTTCAGGACAATGGTACCATTCTAAAATTGCTCTGTGAACGAGCTGGGACACTGGAACAGTGGACTAAGTGGTGTTAATTGCATTGTAAACAAAATATAAAACATGTGTCTGTGATCTTGGATTGATAGAAATAAATGAGCTAAATTTCTCATAGAGAAAAATCCATGTCATTGGTGGGAATAGTTCTTCATAAGAACTTCTTGCAATGAGTGGGCTATAGAGAGTGGCCCTAAAGGATGTTTATAGTGCGAAAACCTGACAAATGCTACCTGTCAATCAGAGCTCCTCATCTAGGGCCGGAGAGATGGCTCAGCAGTAAGACCAGAGGACTCAGGTTCACTTCCCAGCAGCTCTCTGGCCTCTGGGCACCGAGCACATACGTTGCACAGATATACATGCAGCCATAAACCCATATACATAAAATATAAAAGTCAATTTTTGAGCTCCTCTTCCGTGGCGGAAGATAGCAGGCACACCTAACATGATATCATGTTGTGCATCCAGTCTCCTGCCTCTGTGACAATACCTCAAGTGAATAAAGGTGTAAAAGATGGTTTTGGCTCGCAGTTTCTGTTCACAGTCCCTTGGCCCTATTACTTTAGGGAAGTGGCAGCTCATGCACACGTGTGGCAGGAATATGTGTTAGCGGAGGCCGCTTACCTCAGGGTAGTAGGGCAGCAGAGTGGGCGAGGAGAGAAAAGACCAAGGTTAAGGGCCTGGGTTCCAATATCCCCTTCAAGATGGTGCTCCTCTCTCCCACACCCCTGCCAGTTACCCACATCTACTATCTCCCAACCTCAAACTAGTGGCTAACCCTTCAGCATGTGGGTCTTTGGGGATGTAGGGGATGTATAAATTCCAAGCCAAAAGGTGGTCTTCCTGCTGAAACCGGTAAGCTGTTTTAAGCCCAGGGAAAACTCAGCCATCGGCTCTGTCCTCCACCAGGATGGTCTCCAGAACACTGAGTTGGCACTCCTCACAGCTGCTGAGGTCATCAGAAATAAGGGATCTCTGAGAAACCTGTACAAACCGAGCAGGCTGGGGGGACATGGTGACCCTGCAGCAGAAAGGGACATAAGACAGAGAAAGTAAATGAATACCAGTTACCTGTGCTGACAGTAGTGTGCTCGTGTTGATGTCTTAGTTGTGACAGATGTGTCATAGTAATGTAGGATGTTGACATGGCAGGACACCGAATGGGGGCATATAGGAACTCCCTAAGTTGTAACAAAACAAAGAACTAGCTCCCCAAACACAGACTAGTTGAGTTAGCTCCTTATTTTACACCCAAACATTCTTGCTGTAAGAAGGTGAACTATCCTTGTCTGACCAAGCAGTTGTCCAAGGACTCCTCTGTCATTGTCACGGTACCATTGAAGAGCTGACCATCCGTCAAGGCTTCTTATTTCCTCCCACTCCTTGTAAGATCTGCTGAGCCACAAGAGGGGTGTCATGGTCATTTAACGTTCTTTCTTGGCCCTTTCTCATTTCAGCTATGGCTTTTTAAAAAATTTATTTTGTTTTTTTCCAGACAGGGTTTCTCTGTGGATTTGGAGCCTGTCCTGAAACTAGCTCTTGTAGACCAGGCTGGTCTTGAACTCACAGAGATTTCCCTGCCTCTGCCTCTTGAGTGCTAAAATTAAAGGTGTGCGCCACCACCGCTCAGCTTCAGCTGTGCTTTGTAGAGTCCCTGTGGCTGAGTTCAGAGACTAAGGCCAAAGCTTGCGTAAGGACTCCACGCTTTTGCCAAGGCCAGGTGCAATCATGGACTTCAGAGGAGGGAGGACTGGTATTTTTGGATATCTTGCCTTTTATTCTGGAAAGCACAGTGGA
This sequence comes from Microtus ochrogaster, assembly GCF_000317375.1. Lineage (NCBI taxonomy): Eukaryota > Metazoa > Chordata > Mammalia > Rodentia > Cricetidae > Microtus > Microtus ochrogaster. The sequence continues at coordinate 35,337,492 of NC_022009.1, read as the reverse complement.
CTGATTTAATATCTAGTGTGTATGGCCGCCCTTCCTAGACGGGGCCTTCTCGTACCAACTTTAATTACATTCACTGATTTTGTGCTTAGCTTTCATACATGTAGGGGTTCTGAGGACAACTTGCAGTTCTTTCCTTCTACCTATGGCTCCTGGGAATTGAACTCAGGTCCTTGGGCTTGGTGACAAGTGTCTTTCTTTGTCTGTTGAGCCATCTTTTCAGCTTCCTATCAACTTTTAAGTGAAATTCCCATTTTTTTTCTTTTTGCTTTTCTCCATATCTAGTGGTGAAATTAAAAGGTAGTTCCCCAGTGGATGAACTAAGTTTTGTCATTTGAGGACCATGTCAGGTGGCATTTAAATGCCTCAATACTAAGTTGATGTTCTAGAACTGTTGACACTGTTAGCCACAGTGTTTGTGACAGCAGATTGTTGTACCAAGTTCTATCTGCTATAGTGTTTTTATTAGTAGAGGCATCAGTCCAAACAGTCTGCAGGAAAGCGCTGTGTCCGCCTTCAGCACAGAAGAGGAACAGGTTGTGGGATGCACCAGGAAGGATTAGCAAGTTTCCTGCGTGATCAGTTGTTACAGAATGGAGGTGATTGTTTGTGAGCCAGGCTTAGTGAGCTTGGTAGGGTTTTCTGGTGGATTTACAGAAATCCTTGAGTCTCAGCCATCTTGGGTCACTGTGACAGGTAGGCCATGTGTGAGGTTTTTTTGTTTTTGTTTTTGTTTTTCGAGACAGGGTTTCTCTGTAGCTTTTGGATCCTGTCCTGGAACTCCCTTTGTAGACCAGGCTGGCCTCAAACTCACAGAGATCGGCCTGCCTCTGCCTCCCGAGTGCTAGGATTAAAGGCGTGCACCACCACTGCCCGGCTCCATGTGTGAGTTCTAAGTGGTCAGGAACATGGATTGAGGGGCTCCTTGTTTCCCATCAGGCCTCCCGTGTTCTTAAGAAACCATCACGTTGAGAAGAATGGCTTCATATGTTATCATTTGCTTTCATGTAGTGTTTAGAAAACACTTCAAGACATTTTTAGTCTTACTTTAAAAAAAACACATTAAAGAAGCCAGCTGGTGGTGGCATACACCTTTAATCCTAGTGCCAGGGAGGCAGAGTCAGGTAGATCTCTTGTGAGTTTGTGATCATCCTGGCTCTTTATGTTCTCTCTCTCTCTCTCTCTCTCTCTCTCTCTCTCTCTGCAGAAATTTGATTTAATTTGAAGCCACGAGTAGGACATTAGTGGCCTTTTCTAAGCATTTGGCCTTTCTGATATTAAGGTCCGTAGTGAAAATGGTTGTTTCAATGTTAACTCAGCAGAGTTTTAGTGGCTCCTTCCTGCTGCCATGTTCACATGCTTTGCAATTCTTTAGAGAGAATAATCCTGCCAAGTGTGTGGTCGTTGTATGTCTACCTTAACGTTCATCCATCTGAGCATTCCTGACAGGGCCCCCACAAATAGCCTTAGCTCCTGGGGCGAGACTTCACGCTGGTAAAGGCTCCTTGGGAAAAGCCTGGGGCGGGGAAAGAAGCTACTGAGGTGCTTGGGAAACTCACCCTTTTAGGCAGTTAGGAGATCAGTAGATCCTTAAGATGTTAACAGTGTTAATTCCTCTACTCAAAATGCTGACTTTGCACACAGCAAAAATAGCTTATTCATTGCTTGGATCGGATGATACAATACCTCCCCCACCACACACACAACGTCTTTCCTTCCAATTCTGTAAAATACGGCGTGATAGAAGAACCACAAAGCTACAGAGAAACCAGACTTAATTTTGCAGTGAGGGCGTTTGTTAGATGATCGTGCCATTTTGTGTTTCAGTTTGGTCGAGCGTCAAGAGCATGGGAAGACTTGGGTAGCAGCTGCAGCATTACCCTTGTATTTCATAGTAAGCACCATACCTGATGGAAATCATAAATAGTTCTATGAATGCCCTTTGTTGTCAACACACATATTTGTGTTAACTGTATTTTAATTGGTGAAATATTATATACTTGGGAAAGATATATTTAAACTGATACTTTTTTCTTAGAATCATTTTTAAAGGTATATTAAAAAGCAGAAAAGCAGTATGAAGCCCCATTGTGCTCAACTGGTAGGCGAGTGTGCTAAGTTAATGTAAAAAAGGTACGGGATCGGACTGCCGAGTTCTCTGCGCTGGTACTCAAGATGTACATCTTGTTTTGTCAGAAAAATCGGAGCAGGTGGGTAATGGAAAGCGTTTCCAATATGGGAGTACTCTATTTCTAAGAGTTATGCTGCCGGTATGAGCTTTAAAATCCATTAGTTGACTATAATTTCATTTTCATATCAAATCTCATTATCTATTGACTTCTGCTATGTTCTGTGAGTCGGTCTCGTAGAATATCTTTGACCTCAGCATTTTGCCTCGGGTGTGCTGTGTGCTGTACATTTTATTCTCATTCAGCGGGTGGCGGCGTTTTATTTACTTGGAAAACAGCCCGTGCTCTCGTGGAGCAGTCAGATTCTAGGTGGATCTCGTGAATACTGGGCCCATTCATTGCCTCTCATTCTGTCTGTTCATACTTGGAAGTTGAATGCGTAAGCCGTGTGGCTGAGGATGTCTATTTTACTCAGGTACTGAATAAAATGCCTGGCCCAGAGAGCCAAGCTAGTTGGAGTGACTCTCATCTCTGTGCTTGGGGACCTGCGGAGCCTGTTAGGAGTCTGCTGAGTTTCTCCTGCTCTGACTCCTGAGCCAGGGAAAACAGAGATGCAGTGTGCTTTTGATGCTTCCCGACCGAGAAGAAAGCTGAGGTGTGGATGGAGCCCGGAGGGGGGCTGGAGTCTTTTCCTATTTGCTTCTCCCGACAGCCCAGCTGAGGGCCTGGCAGCTCGCTCTGGCATCTGAGCACCTGAGGCTTTCAAGTAGGGAGGAGAGGGCTGCAGATGGGCTGACTTCATGGCGCTGTCTCAGACCTTTCACTTTCCAAAGTAAGAAGAGAGGGATCTGTGCTAGAAATACGAAGCAACTCTAAAGAGAAAAATTGCACGAAAACAAATGATATATATAATACAAAGAAAGACAGCATTTTCTTTGTTTTTGCTGTAGTGTAACATGAGAAATGATAATCTCCATAAATACAAAACAAACAAAAGGAAAGCTCTCAACCGCTGCCACACCCAAGCCTGCTCGTTCTCCAACTTCTGGTTACATCAGTGTTTGGGATGTTAGAGATTGAAAAAGAGGATGCGGACCGGTGAGATGGTTCAGGCGCTAAGGCCCTTGCTGTGGAAGCCTGACCCAAATTCAGTCACCAGAGGCTACATAAAGATGGAAGGAAAGGATCGTTTTGAAAGTTGTCCCCTTACCTTCCCATGTGTGGCGCACACAGCCACACATACAAAAGTAAAATACGGAGTAAGGGAGGTGGCTCTTTCTGCTCAAGTGTGAGGGACCTAAATTAGGATCCCCCGCCCCGCATGTAAAAAGCAATGTATGTGTAGTGTCACGTGTCTGTAATTCTGGCACCAGGGAGGAGGACACTAGAGGACCCCTGGAACTCACAGGCCATGCCAATTCATGTGCGCTCCAGACCCAGTGCAAGACCCCCATCTCAAAAATAGAGGATGCATGATGTCAGTTTTAGTACCCCCCATTCATATATGTGAGACAGACAGATACATACGCACACAGACAGACAGACAGACAGACACACACACACACGCGCACACAAGATGGAGCAGTGGAATGCGTGGTGCCTAGGAGAACTGAGGAACTTAGGAGGAGGTTTTTTTACTGTACGCAGCAGCGGACTGTGTCATTCAGAATGTAGTGGGGTGTAGTCAATGATCTCAGTAATGGTAAGTGTCTGTGCTGACCCGCTCATCCCCACCACCATCGTCAAAGGCCTCTCTGGGAGGTTTCCTTTAAGATAATAGGAAAGGCGCTGCTGCTGGCTGGGAGAATCCCTTGTGACAGCCAGAAAGCTGTCAGAGAAGGTGAACATAGCAGCCACCTGTACCAGCAATACAGAGGGATCTGGATCCAAGAGACAGCCATTATACACAGAACGATCTCCTGTCAGAACAGACATATCAAAAGCCGGGTGGGTGCTTGGGTTATGGACAGAATGGGTGAAGTGACCCTGATGATGCTACACAGAGCTACACAGCTGCCTAGGTCATCCCAAAGGGCTTTGCCATCCCTGGAGAAGCCATGTCTCCCCTTCTAGATTGAGATCTTAGATCTGCTGAGCTGCCTTGTGACGTGCAGTGGGGCGCTATATACTTTCTTGGCACAATGGTTACAGCTGTCCAAAGCCTACCGTGTGAAGTGCAAACCAAGCATCAGGCCGGTAGGCCTGCCCTTGCTCCTCAGAAGTGAGGGGTTCGGTTTTCTCCTGGGAGTAAGTCCAGCGTTCAGGCCCACAGTGGACCTGAGTTAGTTCCTCTTCGTTCTGTGCCATCCAGTCCTTTGATTCCTGCCCTGCAATCACCTCCCTTGTGTAGTGACACTTGCTTCCATGCGAACAAGATTAGCTTTGCAGTGTTTGCTAAGCAGAAGATCATTTTCAAAAGCTGTCTATCAAACTGTGCAGACCTTCCCCCCCATTGTCTATGCCGTGAACAAATGAGAACACCGCCCACCCTTTATAGAAACCTTCTCGAAGGAGTCAAACTGCTGTCCTTGCCCCACAGGGTCTCTGATCACATTCTTTAGCCTCTGGTGTTTTTCAGACACCAAGTTCTGCCCATATTATCTATCAAACCATCTTCAAGACTCTGCAAAACGTCAGGAATTCCAAAGCCCTCGCCAACTGGAGGTAATGCTCCTGTTGTCTGGAGAAAACATCCATCAGTCACCAGATATGCCTTCAAATCTTATCTCTGTTTTTTGAGAACGTGTTGCTAATCACAGCAAACCAGGTTGAGACACGTCGTATGTTTACTTTTACATAGAAAGTTCTGGTGGCAGTCTGTTCACCAGCTGCTCATCGTGCCCTGTGCCTCCAAGGAACTGAGCAGGCCCCCTCCCTGATGGCAGTGCTCTTAAAGAGTAAAGGTGGACAGAAAATTCAGTCAGAGAGAAAGTCCTCCATGTTTGTAGCTTTACCCACCCCCTTTGCTCCGCCTTTGTCTTTCTCCTCCCCCTTTTGCCCCCCTCTTCTCCTTTTCTCCTCTTCCCTCTCTAATTGTGAGCAAAAGGACTTTTGTTTTTAACTATGAGGAAAGTGGCGTTTCTCCCCCCCCAATCTCTGAGCTTAAAATTATTCCCCCACCTACCTTTTCTTTAAAACTTTTGGGGAAACTGGGGCACATAGAGCAGTTTTGCCTCCCTTCACTTTGCAGCAGAGCCCATAGGACAATGTGCTAGCCTGACCTCAGCCAGTCTGCCCAGCCCTCAGCCGCAGCACTTTCTGTGGAGGGGACCTGAATTGGGCCTGCAGACGGATGCAGCAGTTGGGCCATCCTTGTTGGGAAGGAACACGGGAGCAGGGAAATGAAAATGATCTAAAGATGTCAGGCTGTCAAGGAGTGAGAGATGAATGACAGTGGCCTCCACCAGTGCTGCCCCTTCATAGGCCAGCAGTTGGAAGCAGGACTCCATCTTGGTCCTGCAGCCAGTCAACATGATGTCTGATGGAGCCCAGGCTGCCTGCTGCCGACTGGTAGAGTCGGCCCGCCAGCCTCCCTCTTAACTTCTGAACGCAGATCTGGGCCAGATTTGGTCTCAGAAAGTGACTCTTGCTTGGTCACTCCATCAGTAAGTGAATGTGGACTCATTACTTCAACTCTCCGAGCCTCCCTCTTTTCGTTGCTGCTGCGGTTTAAGACTACCTGCCTCACGCGAGAACTTTGGGGATGTTACATCAAATTAATGCATTGGGCGCTCAGTTCTCGTGTCTAGTCCTAGAAGGAGCATAGGATTTCTCTTTCCTCGATAATCACTTGGTCTTGTTTTTGCCTGCACTAGGTTTTGGTTGGTTTTGTGTCACCAAGTGTCTTTTTATACTTTAGGATCTGTGCACTCTGCTGGATTTAAGATCCATGGAAACTGGGGCTCATTGTAAGTGCTCTCTGTCTGCTCCTTGGGTATTTAAACAAAGCTTTACATAGAGGTTCTTTGGGAGATATTTACTGGCTGGTGGCTACCTTTACGCTGGCCAGCACACATTATACAGATACCTCAAAGCATTTTCAGCCCCAAGTCCAGTTGTCTTTGGAGGCAAATGAGGAGCTGGCCTCTGCATTTCTTTCTTCTGAGGTACCTGGGTGATTTTGGCTAAGTAGGTGTTTCTGCCTTCTGGCCCTGCTGTGCTCCTGTGATACTCTTTGGATATTCCTATTTCTGATTCCTATTTCTGAAGCCTAGGAGACCTGTTACGCTGCCTATGGGTGGAAGGTTCCTATTTCCAGGCTGTGGACCCCTCGGTACCAGATACTGTCAGGGTATAGGCCTCTGCAGCTGCCATAGGAGGGACATATGTGTGTTAGATGCCCCAGGCCTGAAATGGCCCAGCCTTTTGGCTTTCCTGTGCCCTTGCTAAGAAGCCTCCCTCTGAGGCCTGCTGTGCTGCTGACAGGCACTTGTAAGGTAAGGGCCCTAGCTCCTGCCCCAGCCCCTCTTCTTAATGGGAAAAGCTTCCAACCTAGGCTGGCCAAACTGTCAGTTGTGCTCTTTCTCCAGCAGACCCTTAATCCTGCTTGCCTCTCTCCGCGGTAACTCATTAGCTTCCCCCTCCACTCTTTTCCTCTTTGATGAGAACAAAGCTGGTTCCTCCCTGCTCTCCTGCTTTTCCTTCCCAGGGAATTGCCCTAGCAAGAAAGCCCTTGGAACGGTGTCTGTCCTACCTGCCAACAGAGGGAGCACCTTGTTCCCAACAGTTAAACCTTCATGTCCCTGGTGCTGAAGACCCTAGATTCTGTTGCAGG
>NC_022009.1:35319650-35330492 GCF_000317375.1 Microtus ochrogaster | reverse complement strand
GGGGGGGTCATCCTCTTCAGTACTGAAGGCCCCTCACTCCGCAGCAGAGCCCCAGCTTTTTAGAGGAAAGAACAGTTGCACATACCACACGTTAATGCCGATGGAATTTTATTCTTACTAAAGCCCTTTGAAGTCCCTTCTTCTGCCACTACCCCTCTTGCCCTCAGCTCTTAGATGTGGTGTGCTCTGTCATCGGGTTGGTGAAGTCAAAGTTGCAGGAAAACCATCTGAATTTCTCTAATACAACTCTTTGATGTTGAGTGAAACAAAAATCTATTTCTACCCAATGCCTTAGACGTCTGCGAGATGAACTCTGGAAGTCAGCTCTTTCAGCACGGCTAGAATTTCAGATTGATATCCTCTTCTCTTCTGAACCCAAATTGTTCTAAATATATGGCAAGAGCACACAAAAAGGCACTGAATGAGCACCTACTGTGTGCCAGGTCCCTCCCAAGAACCAAGTGAGCTAGACTTTGCTGTGCTTTTCCATTTGAGAGGGCTGAGAGGAAGGTTAGCCCTGCTCTGCAGATGGCTGAGTTGGGACCTTGCCAGCTCGATTGCACTTTTTCTTTCCCCACCGCGATTTGCCACCTCATGGTGGAAACATTGTCCAGCGTCTAGAGTTGATGTCATTCTTGGCGAGGAGGAACGGTATAGGAGATGGTTAATATTGTTAACTCGACAGGCTGAGAATCTGCTAGGAGACAAACCTCCAGGCCTGTCTCTAAGTTATTCTCTATATTAGCCTAATTGAAGTGAGAACGCCCACCCTGAAAGTGAGTGGCCCCGTTTCCTGGGCTGGATGTGTCAGACTGAATAAAAAGGAGAAAGTAGGGGCTTGGGAGGTGGCTCGGCTGATAAGCCTAAGAAGCTGAGCTTGACTCCAGGAAGCCGTGTAAAAAGCCAGCAATGACAAAGGGAACCATAGCCTCAGCAACCCTAAGGCCAGATGGAAGCCTGGGATCAGCTAGCCTTATTCAGCACAGAAGGGACAAGAGGGACCCAACCTCAAAACAAGCTGGATCGAGAGAACTGCACCCCCTGTCTTTGACATCTATACATGTGCCTGCACATCATACATGTTGGACACATACACATGTGTAATGATAATAATAATAATAATAATAATAATAATAATAATAATAATAATAATAATAATAATAAAACAACCAGACATTTTAACGGGAAAAGGGAGGAGTAAGTGGAGCACTGGCCTCAGTCTCTGCTTCCTGACCATGGATGCAGTGTGCCCAAAGCCTGAAGCTCTGTCACTGGGACTTCACCCATGGTGGACTGTACGCTGAACTCTGAACCAAAAATAAGCTCTCCGTTCCTGAAGATACTTTGATCAGGTATTCCGTAGCCAGGATGAGAAAAGTAACAGTTAGCATCCTTTTGAAAGGGGGCTGAGGTTGTGAGGCACAGCGAGGGTGGTGGAGACTGGTTTGGACAGCCCAAATGGGGTGGAGCTAAGGGAACAGAAGCAGGAGAAGGAGAGCCTTGCAAGCCGGAGCCTGGTGGGAAGAGGCCTGAGGAAAGGTGGCAGAAGGATTGTTGAGGGCAAGGGGGAGGGGCGGACAAGCCCCCTTGGTGAGTGGTAGGTGTGCTCATCCAGGAGGGTGTCTTGCAGTTTAGAAAAGATAGGTAGATGCACGCTGAGTCAGGACAGATCATACAGTGTTTTCTCAAACTGATAATTTTGGTTTTATGACCTGCGAGTTACTTGTGCTACTTTAGTAAGAGAAAAAGAATCAAGGTTCACTGCATCCAAAGGATTCCTTATCCTTGAATGCCACCATTGGAATCCATCTTCTTCTCTTCATCCTGGCAAATGAATGTTTATAATTTCTTCCTAAAATTGTATTTGCATGGAAAGCTGATGAAAACTAACCACCTTTTGGATTTAGACAAAATTTCTTTTAGAATCATTGTAGCTAAAGCAATGAATTTGGTTGACATTCATCAAGAAAGAGTCTTTAGCATTAGTTTGCGAGTCTCCAGTACTGCGCAAACTCAAAAACAACAACAGCCAGAAACCCCACACACAAGAATAAAAATGCGTAGAGCCTCTCCCTGTGCTTTCTATTGGACACTCAGGTATTGTGTCCTAGTTCTTATTGGATTTGATACTCTTCATTTTATTTTGTTCCGAATATAAATTTGTTCTTAAAATGAAACCTATTAATTTTTAAACTGTAGGTTGGATTGGATGCTGTGTATCTTTTGGGAGCTGTGTCTACTATTTTCGCTGTTTGTGTTTCGTGCAAAGGAAAGCCCACGTTGAGAATTTCTGTCCCACATCATAGAGTACTGTATTGAAGGGACGTTGCAGTCGTCCAGTGCAGAGGTCCCTGAAAGGCTTGAGGGAGCGGTGTTCAGTAGATGTTGGGATTTTATTTTGGCTGTATGTGAAATTTTTCATGGCCAAAATTTTGGGGGAATACAGATCACAGTAACTTGTTTGTGGTAAGCACACTAAAGAATTTTCCACTTTCTATGAAATTGATATTTTAAAAGTGGTGGCCCGCTGGTGATTAGCATATTCTAAGGGATACCAATTTGGAGGGGAAAAAATACCTAAAATGGTGTCTCTTGTGTAAGCTGTTACTCAGTGGTGGCAGTGAAATCAATTTAGTGATTGGAACTCTTTCTCTTTCCGAGAAATAGTAGAGTTGATAGAAAGTGCTAGAGTGGTTGTATGGGGGGGGGCGCGACTGTTTGTGCAACTTAAGTTTCAGTCATGTCTGTGTGCTTGTGTGAAGTCAGTCAGAACGAAACATCTATTTCTTACTACAGAGGACAACCAAAAGTTTCCGGAGAATGCTAGTCTAATTCACTTCCTCTTTACAAGTAAAAACACTTAAGTCTCGCATGGGGGTGATGATAACACTCAGAGGTTCGTGGCAGAGTCCGAGACTTTTATCTTCCTTCCCTCACGTCAGCACACTGCTAAATACACTTAGCACCTTGTTTAAAAAAAAAAAAAATCGGTGCTGGTGCAAACCACCCAGACGTCCATCTGCAGGTGATTAAACAGAACGTGCACAAGGAAGTATTATTCTGCCTTCAAAAGGAATGGAGTTCTGACTTGCCTGCCGCAACCTGCACGAGCCGTGAGGACATTACGCTAAGCAGTAGAAGTATGACAGTTACAGAAAGCTCCTGTGTAATTTTCTATTTGGGATGACGAAAGAGCTCTGGACACAGATAGGGGCAGAATCGATTATGCAATAGGAATGCCCCAAATGGCGCTGACGGTAGTTTCGTGTATTGTTTATTTTAGCATCCTGCCCAGACTAGGCACAGAAGAAAGGTGAAAAGGAGGCACCCCTTTTTTTTGTGGGGAGCACATTTATTCTGCACTGTAGCATGCATTCTTTCCTTTGGTTCTGCCCTCTTAGGGGTCAGGTCTGGACAGGAGGACCTTGAGGCAGACAAGACAGGCCCTTTGCTCTGCAGAGCCCTGGGAGCACAGTGGCCAATGGCGGGCTTAGGGCTGGACACCTTTGATCACTTCCATGGCCTGTCAAACCGAGCTGCGGTCTCTGTGGGCTGACAGTCCCGACTTGCAGCAGCGTGCGTCCAGGTTTTCTTCTTGGTTTCACCCCGTCTTCCAGTTGCTATCTCACCCTACCCTGTAGACAACTGGCTTTAATCTCTTTTCAGTCTTCCTGCACAAGACTTGAAGGCTCTCAGCAAATAACAGTTTCGGAGGCTCTCAGCAAATAACAGTTTCGGTGACAGGCGGCTCTGCCTGAGCTGGTTGAAGTGATTCACGGGATCCAGCCCTGCTTTTGCCTCACTTTTAGTTTAAAAATCAAAATACCTGGGGTGACCAGAAAGGAGGCAGTGGGGGGAGGCTCATGGAGGTTGGGTGTGTGTCTTTTTTGGAGCTGAGTAAGATCTTTGAAGTTATAATGCAAAGCAGTTTCTGTGTATATAAAGATGCAACAGATTGGAGTCACCTACTGGTTTGAGGACTTTGGCTATTTCTTTTTTGGAGGTAGGAGGAGTGTTTCTAGACAGGGTTTCTCTGTGTAGCTCTGGCTATCCCGGAACTCGCTTTGTAGACCAGGCTGGTCTTGATTGAACTCAGAGATCCGCGTGTCTCTTCCTCCTGAGTGCTGGCATTAAAGGTGTGTGCTACCACCACCTGGCGACTTTGGCTATTCCTTATTGCAAGCGCTTCTTTGCTTTTGAGCCCTCCACTGGTAAAGCTAGCCAGGTGTGTGCTTCCAGCCACCTTGTCAGAGCCTCTGTGGCAGTCAGAACTGTGGCCCCCAGATCTTCATCCTTAATCAAATACAAAGAACCTGTCTCTGGTTCTGCCAGTGGAAGCGTTTTCTGGTAGCTAAGGATCTTCAGATGTAAGTTGTTATATTGAAATTCCTAGAGGTAAAAGGGGAGCAAAGAGGGCTAGTAGACACTCTGGATTGGGTCAGTTTGTCATGATAGTGACTTTGAACTCTTAGCCTGCCTGTTGGGGGTATTGGGTCATCCCTGGTCCTGTCTGCATTAGCACTCTGGCCTTTGGAGCTAGAGCATTCTCTGACCTGTTGTGCGTTGTGGGACACTTAGAAGCATGTGTGGTCTCCACCCATGAGATGCCAGTTGTACCCTTCAAGGTACAGTGATCAAAAGGGTTATGGGCAGTGGCTCGTGTGCCCAGGAAGACAAAGTCACCCCAATTGAGAGCCACTGGGAAACCTCACAGCCCTTCTTCATTCTGAGTTGTATTGAACACTTCATCAGTTGTTGAGTTTAGGGAAAAAATAAAAGCAAAAGCCCTAGGGTTTTATCTCGAATTTAATCTTTTTAATCCACACTGCATTCATACAAAGTCAGCTCTTTAGAGGGCACATACAGTATGGTTTGGGGGAACCAGCCTCCCACCCGTGTCGGGATGATCCCTTTATCCTGTGCACAATGGTGGTCAGTCTTGTCTCCGTGATGTGGTTTCTGGTTTGATCTCTATGCTGGAGCATTATATCATGGGGAGGGTTTGTGTCCCCTTTCCTGTCTTGATGGTGTGATTATGAGTTGAACAGTATCTGCTAGCTAGATGAATTCTGTAAAAGAACACCCAGTAGTACTGCCGACTTCTCTTCCCACCTGATCCATCCTCATGGTCACTTGATGTGGGGAAGCTATTTGTTTTCACGCCCCATGCTCTCTCTTCCATGTCTGAAAGAGGCTGAAGCCTGCCCTTCCTCTTAGGTGGGTGGCAACGGTACAGCCAGACTGACCCATGATGCGCATGTATTGGGATGTAGCATCAGTCACTTGATATTTTAGAATCCCTTATGGTGTGGCTACTTCCTCTACAGTCTTAGTGAAACCCCATGTGCCACCCTGTAAAAACTAAACCCTACCTCCCTCCTCCTAGGCTGGGCTAGCAGTGGTGTTTCTTCGTGCATCGGTCCTATGTTTCTGGAGCTCCAGCGAGCCGTTCTTTGTGCGGCTCCCTGAAGTATGTACATGACTAAACCAGGTTTCCTTTTGATCATCAGAGTGCTTACCCCGTTAGGAAGATGGACATGCAATCAGATCAACTGAACTGAGGTTAGCTTTCCTGCCTGTTTGAAGGTCTACAAAGCAGGGTGACATTGTAGAAGGCATTAACAGTTGTTTTGGGGGAACACTGCTGGAGATCAGAAACCTAGGTGTTTTATGTTGATGCTGGGCAAACTCAGGGCACTTCATCTCAGAACTCAGTTCCTTGCTTTGTAAACTTGGGTGGCTGGGCGGGGCCATCTCTACAGCCCCTTGGAGTCTGGGAAACTATGCATGTACTACTGACAGCAAGCAAACTCAACATTTGTCAGGCTTGTGAGGAATTCAAAAGTGGCGTCCTTAATCACTTAGACAACCCTGAGTGGTAGGTTCATTGGAATGTTAGCCCAGTAGTTGGGAGAAGTGAACCGAATGTCTTGCCCTCAAAACCTCCCTAGAGGTATTATCTGTGACAGACCCATCAATTCCACCATCTATAGTACTGCATCAACCCATTGGGTGAAGGTTAACAGGCTCTGCTCCACACAGTATAGTGTGAACTTTGACCCCATACCTCTCGTTTCAATTTCATAAGTTATATTACAGCGTTCCAGGGCTGGTAATCCCAAAGATGGGCAGTACCCAAGCTCATTGCAGGGGTTTCTAGACAGGGGGCAAGACCTCCAGTTGTGAAGAGCTCCATGTATGAAACGAGAGGGAAATATTCAGAGCACCCTTCTTTCTTTCCTCTTGCAACTGAGCCTTCCAGCTGCTGTTTGGGTTGTTTTGCATGTAGTTTCCCCTGCAAGACTCCATCCTAAGAGCTAACTGCCTGTCGGATTCAACTTCTTGGTCCACCAGGATGATGCTTGTCATTGTAGACTTTCTTGTGACCCTCTGTATGCATGGGTCGTTTCTCTTCCAAGGGTGTCATTGTAGTGATAGTGATTATGCTCAGCCACTGGAAAGTCCTCCATGGCTCTGGTCACACTGCCCACACATCATCTGTGTGTGTACTGAGTGTGCACGGAGTGTTATTGACGGATTGTCAGAAGTTGGAGACACTCAATGCTGAATTGGATCCAATGCTCGTGGTTAAATATTTCATGGTTCTGCATTCTTCCTTCTTTGTGCCGTTTGCTGTGGGTTAGCGGATGAGCTGGAGTGTGTGTTTTGACTGACAGTACTAAGTGCTTGCTGGTTATCTGCACAGGCAGAGCTTTTTGTTGTTTTACAGCTCTGACTTTTTAAAAAAGCAATGTTTACTATTTCTGGCCATTATGTACACTAATATAAAATTTTAATTAGAGTCTTTCTTTTCAATTAATTATTATAGCCTTGTTTGTTTGCTCTCTCGACAGAGCTTACATTATGGGAACAAGCGAGATCAATTTTCTATCAGAGAATTCATTACTTTTGACTATAGTCCAGTGCGCTGCTGAGTGTGTATCTCACACTCTTGGTGACTTCCCCAGCAGCTGGAGGATTGTGGGACGTGACAAAGATGGGTATTCAGGAGGCCTTAGTGGGAGGAATTCTGATGACTGTCCTTCTTAGATTATTACATGAGTGAAGACAAAATTGTGTGATCCCAAACGTGGAAAACCCTGCGTCTTTTTTATTCCTCTGTTTGTTTGATGCTATCCAGACAGTTGAAAATAGTGTGGGCTGATAAAGATTTTGCCGTTAGGGAAATCATTCCCTTTGACTGCATCTACTAAAGAAGGTGTATTGTTTCAGAAGGTAGGGGCCTGACGTCATACTCACCTCCAGGGTCCACACCGTACCTGGTAGCTGTTGAATGAGATGGCATGGTCTAAATAGCAAGTGTTGCTTTGTATCATTGGTAAGAATGTTTTCTGGATTAAAGATGGTCTGTGCCATGCCTGTGGTGATTTTTCCATGAGTAATGTTTTAGGTAAGGCTGGCTTCAGTGCCATATGGTACATGATAGGTGGGCGTGGTTGTTGAACAGGTGCAGCCATTACCTAGCACAGTTCTCATAGCACTCAAGGGCAGGGTGTAAACTAGAGTCACCCACACGTAGCTGGTGCAGAACCGCCTACCACTGTAACTAGCCATATGACGTTGGGATCTATAACGTCACCTATCTTGCTTGCTCTATGTCACCAATCCCCCATACAAGGCCAGGAATGCCTGCCACCCAGTGAAGTGACAATGAATACGTTCTAGATTAGTGATTCTCAACCTGTGGGTTATGTCATGACCCCTGTAGTGGTCACATCCGATATTCTATCTATCAGATCTTTATATAATGATTCATAACAGTAACAAAACTTCAGTTATGAAGTAGCAGTGAAATGTTTTTTTTGTTTGAAGGTCACCACAACATGAGAAACTGTATTAAAGGGTCACAGTATCGGGAAGGTTGAGAACCACTGCCCTAGACCAAGGTAGTTCAATAAGTGGTTCTGTTTACAAGTGTTTTATGGTCTAGTTTAGCCGCACACAGTAACACAGACACACTTTGAGATATTTGCCACCAAATGTATATATATGCTGAGGTGCTCTTGATGTTCCCCTGTGCAGGGGCTATTGATAAATAGCCCAGCATCGTATGTAGTGTTTTCTCTGCATGGAATTAGAGATACCCTGTCACCTCCTGACTCTTCCTTCCTAAATGGCTCCTGGATGGCTCCCTTCCATCCCCCACCCCCATAGTGATGATTCAAACCCATATCTTATCTCTGTGGTGGTCTCTAAAGGACTTCATTAAGCTGCATCTGAGGAGCTGTCAAGGGCAGTATGAGAAACTGAGCAACAAAACCCCTTCTGGAACATTCCAAGCTCCTCTAAACCAGGCCCAAGGTCATAGTATTTGTGAGTTGGAACTTGAACACTGGCAGCGTGGTCTTGCTGCATCTTACGTGTCCTCATCCGTGCCTGTATTCGTCCTCAGTCTCTGATGTCTGTCGCGCTGGCCCTGGGGGTGTCTGCCTTCATCACTGTGCTTCCGCCCCCTTTTCAGGTTCACCTCCTCGAAAATACCTTCCTTGTCTGCCCCATTAGAAGAGAGACCTTCTGACCCTCTCTCCTTTCTTCCCGTGGCCCCTCTTGGCATTTCTCTTTAGCTTCTGTTACCGCACACATCTTACGTATTTCTTTTGTTGTGAGTTCCTTGACTGCGCAGGCTTTGTTTTGTTCAGGGCTGTGCTCTTGAGTGCATCCTTTGCTGCTGTATCTTGGCTTTAGAGTGGTACCTGGCCCATTGTTCCATAAAGTATCGCTCATTTTGACTGAATGAGCGAGGGACTTACTACACTCCCAGTGAGCATCCAGGTGATGCTCTGTCTGCTCCAGTAGTTGGAGGTGGAGACCTCCGTTCTGTGTTTGGGACTCCTGACTACCAGGCAACCCCTTCTTAGTCCGCTTTTGAATCTTACTGGGATACTCTTCATTTTTTGAGTTATACATATTGATCTCTTTTCTGGCCTTCCCGTGTCACCTCTTCCAGTTCAGAACACTAATACTGGATACGCCCCAGCATTTGTCCTGGCTCTCACACTGGTGGCCCCCCTCTCCTCAGCAGAGTGAGGACGGAAACCGTGCCTCTCTTCTCCCCATCCCACCTCCCCTTTAGGCTTGGCATTTATCGGAGAAGAGGCAGGACACCTTATTGCTAGGTGAATGAAGCCAGTTAATGCTATGGTTAGGCCCACTAGAGTATGTTGGAACCGTCTCACCCTGGAATTAAGTGTTTCTTTGGCACTGTGAGATCTTAGTTACTCAAGCTGTGAGATTGAAAGGCAAAATGCTTCCTGTTAATTATTAACAGTTGCCCCGTAAGAACAAAGTCATTATGGGGCCCTGAACCCTGGCAACATGCCCCCTCCTAGCAGCAAACAATGCCACGGAGTGGGAGGAAAAGCAAAAGCCACTACAGGCCTGGTGCCCGCCAGACCTCAGATTACCCAAAGAGGATTGCAGTGTCAGGGCCAAAAGAGTAGGGAGTGGGTAAAAGGATTTGGAATGAGATTATAGCACCTAAAAGATCCTTGCTTTTGTTCAAGAAATAATTTAGTGTTTCTTGTCAGGACAGCGAGACAATCCAATGGAGGGCCTGGAGTGTAGATCAATGTCCTGTGGTTCTTCAGATACTGAAAAATAAGTTGATCTGTGATTGCACTTGTTGTTTCTTGTGTGTGTGTGGGGGGGGGCGGGGGGGAATGCAGGAATTGAGAGAAAGAAGCTCATGGCTGGCTCTGAACGAGCGAACTTGGACATGAGGTCTTTTGGGAGAACACAGAGGTTTCTTTTTAAACACCGTCTTGTTCTGTCAGTGTGTCTTCAAGCCAGAATCTAGAAAGGGAGTGGGTAGTGTGACCAGAATACAGTTTCATTTTCATCTTGAGGTGAATCCATTTCCCTTGACCCTGATTCCTGCATGTCAGGCAGTTCATAAAACTCTGTGAGGGAGCCGGGCGGTGGTGGCGCACACCTTTAATCCCAGCACTTGGAAGGCAGAGGCAGGCGGATCTTTGTGAGTTCGAGGACGGCCTGTTCTACAAGAGCTAGTGCCAGGACAGGCTCCAAAGCTACAGAGAAACCCTGTCTCGAAAAACTTAAAAAAAAAAAAAAAAAAAGCTCTGTGAGGACAGTGTCTCGTGTGTGTGTGTGTGTGTGTGTGTGTGTGTTCTTTTAAAAAAAATTAGTTCTATGTGTGTGAGTGTTTGCCTGTATGTATGTATGTGAACCATGTGTGTGCCTGCAGAGGTCAGAAGATGGAATCAGAGCCCCTATAACTGGAATTGCGAATGGTTGTGAGCTACCATGTGGGTGTGGGAACTGAACTCTGAGCGCTCTATAAGAGCAGCAGGTGCTTTTAACCAGTGAGCCATCTTTCCAGCCCTTAGAATTTATTTTGAAGATGTATTTTTAGTCACATATACGTATGCATATGGGTGTGGTTTGGTTAAGTGCATATGAGTGCAGCCGCCTATAGAGATGGGGGCAGGGGCGTGTTACCCCCTGGAACTGAAGTTACAAGTATTTCTGAGCTGCCTGATGTGGGTGCTGGAAACCAGAACTCTGGTCCTCTGCCAGAGCTTCACTGCTAAGCAATCTTTCCATCATCCTTTGATGGGTTTCTCCCTGCCGTGGCAGTTCACCCATTCTCCCAGGTCTCTTTATGTGTAGTGGGTCCTGGAGGAATATCTTGTTTACTCTTAACCCTACATCTCACTTATCATCTTCCTTACGAGTGACTGCTCTGTGTGCACCCCCCCCCATTTTTTTAGATATTAGAGCAGGACTTCAGTTCTATCTAAGAGGAGCCCCAAGAGGGATGTGTCTTACTGCTGACAGCAGTTGGTCAGATTTTTTTTTTTT
>NC_022009.1:35304533-35319545 GCF_000317375.1 Microtus ochrogaster | reverse complement strand
CCGCCTGCCTCTGCCTCCCAAGTGCTGGGATTAAAGCCGTGCGCCGCCACCGCCCGGCTTGGATCAGATTCTTATATGATGGTTGTGTGTTAGTTAACTCACTGAAGTTATATGAAAACCCACTCAAAAAAACAACCAGGTCTACAGGCTGGAGAGATGGCTCAGTAGTTAAAATGCGTGCTGTGCAATCATGCAGGCCGACATTTGGCTCTCAGCACTCACAAAACAAGGCAAACATGCTATAAATGCCTATAATTTCAGCTCCCAGGGATCCAGCATGCTTTTCTGGCTTCCATGTGCATAGTCATGAGGACTGACATACAACATGTGTGCATACACTTGTAGATAGATACACACACATAAAGGTGAATAGGTCTTTAGAAGATGAATACCAGGTTTATTCCATTTGTTACAATGCATTACTGAGATCTCAGTACCCAACAGACACAACTAAGAAAGGAGAGAAGTTTCAGACCGTCATGGCGGGCAAGGATAGAGCAGTCCGAGGCAGTGGGAGGGTGTAGCAGGGGCTTCTTACATGATGGATGACCATAATAGGAACCAAGAATGGACATTACCTTTTGTTAGTGATTCACACTTCTGACAGCTGCTGTCACTTCCTAAAGGCTCCCCAGCTTCAGCGGCTGGGGTACAAACATTTCAAAATATGAGCCTTAGAGGGACATTTTAGGTTCAATGACACAAGAGGCCCCAGTTTGTGGGGAATCCTGAAGAACACATAAGAGAGATTCCCCATGCCCTAAAGCCTTGGGATAATAGGTTTATTATAAACTTTACTACCAAATCTCTCATTTGCCATGGATTTGTCTTCTGCTAATAGAGAGTGTCTGCTGAGTGATGGAGTGAGAGCTGGTGGAGGGGTCTTGACCGTAGTAGTCACTTTCCGGTTGTGAGGATGTAAAAACGTACCAACCTTGGGAGGCTCTAGAAGTTATTATTTTTAATATATTTCTGTTTGGAGGCTCTGTCTTGTTCCTTTCTCTTAAAAATCAGGACTGAGAAGATGACTCACAGTCCCCTGCTATACAAGTGCCAGGATCTGAATTTGAATCCCCAGCATCCATATAAAAAGCCAGCGGTGACTCTGTGTACCTACCCTAGTGTTGTTTGAGGGGCAGAGGCAGGAGGATTGCTGGGACTTTCTGGCTCCCTGCCGAGCTGCTGGTTTCCAGGAGAGCACAGGTAGAGCATCCCCTTCTAGTCTCCGCTCACCTCAGACACAAGAGCAACAAGGGAAGCAACCCGTCTAAAAATGAAGTGACCTCTACCCTCCTCTTATCCGTTGCCTGGAAATGTTTTTTATTTGAAGATGGGGCTGCTTGAGTTTGAGTTAATTAAGGCTTTAATTGTGTTTGATTCTGGAGCAGACCTAATGTTGACTTATCTAAATAATGAATTGCAGATTGCCATCTTCCCAGGGATTCCTTTCCAGGATAGTGAGTAACTGGTAGCAACCATAAAACCTGCTGGCCATGCTCTGAGATGTATTTGTGTGTATGTTTGGTGATCTGTTTGGATATGTTAAAAGTGTGGACTGTCATCCCAACGTGACTAAGAACTGCTGTCAGTGGGTGAGTTGACACGTGTGTGTTGGACACAAGATGTCACCTTATAACACAAGCTCTAGCCACTTCTTGATCTTTGAAGCAGTATTATGTAGCAGCCTGAGGCTGTCCATCTTAGAGCTGGCCAGCTGGCCTTACAGGGTTGGCCCTGGGCTGGTATCTGCAAACATGGCACATGGGGAGAGTTCCCCACCTTTCCAAAACACTTAAGAGTGACTGTCTGTGTCCACACTGTTGCACATGGAGCGTGGTGGATGGAAGCCCTTTGGAATTTTGATGTAATCTGGTGGAAGATGCCTGTGTGAGTTGCCTCCAGTATAACCTGTGGGCTCTGTGCATGACACACGTCTGTGTAGGCGGTATCAACACCTTCCGTGTGTTACCAGGAATTGTTGCTAGAAGGATAGAGCACTCCCTGTATGTTTCATGTAGAGAGGGCTCTTGGTAGATGGCACCGCAGTTAGTGGTGGACTTGACCTTATGGGCTTCTACATTGTCTGACTTTGACTTGTGACCTTTTGCTGTGAGCCCTGTGAGTCTTCCTAGTGACTTACTGAACCTGGAAACCCCTTAAATTCCCCAACCACTAGATTTCAGGCCTGTTTTGCCTTTGAATTGTCTCTCCCTGACTTCCAGTATCCAGAGTCACTGATCTGTTGATTTTGCACCAAAAGTGTCTCTGGAATCCAGGCTTCCTGTGACATTGTCTGTCCTGATTTTCCCCACCTTGCCTCTGGATTTACTGCAGTAGCCTGTTTTTAATTGGCTCATTTTCCCTTCAGTCCACCTTAAAATAATTTTGTCTAAAACTGAACCACCAGAGAGCCTTGTTAGTGACATAAAACCCAGCTCTATCAGTTCAACAACCCTGTCTATGTTCAGCTCCATCTGGCAGCTGTATGACAGTGTGACAGGTTTGAATCTCATCTCTGCTCACTATCTAGCACATTCTATTAGCTGTGTGTGTAACATCCTTCAGTCAGTACATTCTAATATTCTTAGCATGTGTGTCACATAGTGTTTCATGTCTCAGCGTCAGCTGAGGTTATGTTTTGTAGTTACCCCTCTTTGGTGTTGTCCTCTGGGCTGTCAGCTTCTCACTGGCATTGTGACAGGGTATCTCTTTAAGAATGAAGGAATGAATGGGAATGAATGAGAAACAGACAGTTGGTTAAGCATGGTTCACTTCATACAATGAACTTAATTGGTTTAGTCGTGAGGCTCTAGGTACCCTAACTAATCAACAGTGCAAGAGATGCCTGGGTCAACTAGTATCAGGCTGAATAGAGGGACCTGAATGGTATGGAAAAGAAGGTTGACCAGATGGCTGTATCAGAGTTTCCCAGCCCAGGCTTGTTGTCATCTTAGACACATAAAGAAAGGGTTAGGGAACTATTGGGATGTGTTGTGCTGCTAAGAAACAATCATGGGCATGAAGTCTGCCCTCGGGACCCTTAGAGTCTATCCCTGCTGAAGCTAGCCTTTCTCTCCGGTGACATTTCAAGCTACTTAATGCCGAGCAGGCACTTTCAAGAGAACAACCACAGTGTAATGGCTTGTGAGCAACTCTCCAGGGTGTCTAGATTTCCTCCGGTTCCTGCACATGGAAGGAAACACGGCTCTGTTCTAGACCTAACTCAGACTGCTGAGGCAGCGGGTAGGACTTCAGGGAGAATTACCAAGTCTTATATTCCTTAGGCAATAGGAAGGCTTAGGATGGCTGCTGTTGGTAGAAAGTGACTGTGCCATTTGCCACATGAAGACAGCCTTGTCCAAGGAGTTTCGTTAGTAATGCGTACAGGCTTTTGCTGTTTAATATTTAAACAGTAGATAGATGCCCACTAAAACCTCCACACGAAACCTCCCACTAAAACCTCTATCTTGAGAATTGCAGTCTTGGGACCATGCTTTTGGGGCATGTTTTTATGAGATAGAACAGTATATTAGTTATCATCTCCTGCATAACAAACACCACAAATTAAGTAATTTACCCTTTGTTTGGTGTGCTGGTAGGCTGGCCTAGGCTCAGCTGGAACGTGTATTATTGGTCTCTGTGATTTTTGACTGAGCTCACTTGTGTACTTAGGGTTCTTTGTGTGGGGGGGAGGTAACTGGAGCCTCTCCAAGGGATCCGAAATCTTTTGAAAAACTACCTCAAGCTTTTTTGCAAGGTAGCATAGGAATTTCCACTAGGGAATAAACAAGCCCTAATATTTAAGGATATCCAGTTTCGGTGTTGTATTTGCTCATATGCCATTGGCTAAAATAAGTCTTCAGGCCAAGCTAGACTCCATGTGGGTATATACCCAGGAGAGTATAGAGGTGGGAGCCTGGTTCAGGTAGTCCATTGCTGCAGTGAATTACAAGCTCATCTAGAGTCTTGCCAGAAACCAAGTTGGCAGGATAATGGCAGTCCCCCTTCACTGTTATCCCTCAGACTGGAGTTCAGAGCCACGGTCTGCCTGGGCTCCTTTAGCACTGCTTCCCGTTTACCTCAGAGAATGATAGGAATCCTTAGTCCCCAAGGGGCCACCAGATGAACGTGCCCAGATCAACACAGATCTTGTGCTGATGGTCGAAGAGGAGCTCCTAGCTGTAGCCCACACGAAGCGTTGTGACAAAGTGACATCTCCAGACCCCCGCAGTTTTCTGAGCCTGTCTAAGCCTGGGCTGCGTTTTCACTCCATTCTCGAGCATATCTCAGTTCTCCGAGGCCAACAGTTCTGGATCTGCCAGTTGTTTGCCCTCCCAACTGTGTGTGGAAAGCTGTGTCCAGTCGATACGCAGACAGCAGCAGACAGCAGAGCCGTGGTGCACAACTGGGGAAGGAGGAGATACAGAGAAATCTGGGGCCCGGTTCTCCAGTTGGGTCTGCTTCTTGTTAGTGTTGACATTTGGCAGGTAAAGAGGTTTGACTTGTAGTAGTTATATTCTATGTATTGGGGGAATGCTGATGTTAAATATCTTTGGCAACTAACTGTACTGCCTCATTAGAACTATTGTCTTGGGCCCTACCAAGAGACCGGATTGAGGGAAAAGCATCGTACTTAGGTGATATTTAATTAGAGAGCCTACAATGAGTAGGTGGGGAAGGCGTCAGAAGAGCGAAAAGCTAGTCTGTGAGGCTTAGGATAAGGCCAGGCATTGGGCGAGCCATGTTTATCATCCCCTCCTTATTTGACAAAGCCAGGTGATAGGGTTGGAGTGGGATGGGTTGGTATCAAGTCCATTAAGGGAAATGAGATGGCTAGGCAGGTTCCCAGATGTGGTTTCCCCAGGGGACTGTTGGAGGGGTGGCGTCTCACCCAAGTAGAGAGGAAGAATCAAATTGGAGCAAGAAAGAAATTTTGTCTTTTAGCCTGAGATGATGGCTGTTTCAGGTGGACCACATGTCCTTGCCATGGTACTTAGAAGTCCCTCATTGTGGTGCGGTGACACAGGCTCCAGGTGACTACAGCGTCACCAAATGTGAGATGCTGCAGAAACACTCAGTCCTTGTCTTTGTGTGGGTTGTGTGTATCTGAGGCTTGGCATAGAATCAGGGCAGTCCCACAGCATCCTGTTCACCGTGGGTCTGTTTTACCAGGTACATGGGATCCAGGAACTGACCTTCTCCTGGCTACCATGTGTCCCCTATTTTTTTTTTTTTGTATTGCCCAGTACTTTTTAAGAACCTAAGAATGGTTATTGAATGAACAAATTAAGAAAATTTAGGCAGAGATCTGAGTGTATAACTTGGTTGTAGAGTACTTACTTACCTAGTGTAGGAAAGAATCTAGGTCCAGCCCGCAGTTATGGGAGAAAGAGATTTAGAAGGTCTGGGCAAGGATTTATGTTTAAGCATCTTCTCTTGATAGTTTTTGTGGAGTTAACCTGGGTCACAGAGCAGTGACTGTTGAGTTATTTTGTTGAAGCTCAAGGATTTTGTTTTATAAAAAGGAATGAGTTGAGAAACCCAGACCCACTTATTATTAAAAACAAGCAACCCCCGGCCTGCCCCTGCCTCCAACCCCAAGCACTAAGGTACTGAGTTTCTTACCCTAATATAGCCAGACACTGTATTTCTAATTTCCCAGAAATAAAACAGATTCACCAAATGGTCTGATCGATAAGTTAGTGTACACCGTGTTAGCAGATTTCGTTGCTTTGAGAAATATCTGAAAGAAATAACCCACAAGGATAAATGGTTACTGATTGTTTTGGTATATCCAGTCCCAGAACTCGGAAGGTAGACATAAGGAGGTCCTGAGTTCAAGGCCAGCATGGACCACTACATAGGAAACCATAATGGAGGTTCTTCTCATGGCTTCAGAAGTCCTGTCCATGATAGTTGATTCTGCTGTTTCTGGGCCATGGTCAGGCCAAATATCACACCAAGGGTTTGGTCCGGCATATCTGCTTACCCCATAGCCAGGACCTGGAGAGGAAAGGTCAGAAAGAGGCAGGGGTAAGATAAGTTTTCTCTTTTGGGGTAAGCCCCCAGTGATCTACTTCCTCCAGCTAGCCCCCGCCTCCTGAAGTTTCCATCATCTCTCAAAAGAATGCCGTTAGCTAAGGACCAGTTAGTTAACACGTGAGTCTTTGAGAGACATACTGGAATGGTCAAACAGAAGAACTCTAAAGCTACCCCCATTTCCATGTTGTTTAACATTGCAGAAAAAAATCTATTAATATCTTCTTATTTTTAAATTGTGGTCAAATAATATATAATAGAATGTGCTATAGTCACTTGTGATGATGATGATTATGATGATGATTATTTTGAGATCAGGTGTCAGATCTCAGCTCGAGTTGGTGTGAGACTCTCTCCAAAGCAGACACTCATAACCTTTATCCACCGACTTTTCCCTTTCAAGTGCGGGGATCACAGTGGACACTACCATGTCTGGCTACCTTGGCCATCTGTACCATGTATGGATCTTTCATGTTCAGTGTATTTACAGTATTTATTGTTGACCTTAATCTCCAGAACCTACCCACTTTTCAAAACTGATGCCATCTAGTTAAGGTAGCTGCCCCATTCTGTTTTCTACTTCTGTGACTTTGACTCCAGCAGGCCCCTCGTTGGATCAGAAAGTGCTTGCTCTCTCATGCCTGGTTTCTTTCACTTGCTGTCCCTGAGATCTGACCATGCTGTAGCAGCCAGGTGTCAAAATGTCCTTTGCTCTCAAGGCTGATGCTTCCTTGTTTGTGTATGTTCAGCTTATTTGGTGAGGAACACTTCCTTGGGCTGCTTCTGGCTCCACATAATAGTGCTACTAGGGACATGGGTTGTCTCATTGCTTTGAAGAAACTCCGCGACCAAGGCAACTTACATTTAATTAAAGGCATTTAACTGAGGACTTGCTTACAGTTTCAAAGAATTAGCAACACACCTGCTTGCATGGTGCGAAGTAGCTGAGAGTTTAACATCCTGATGTGGGGGTGGAGGGGATGGGACGGACACACACATAGGCTTTTGAAACCTCAAGCCTGCCCCTAGCAACACTCTTCCTAATTCTTCCCAAACAGTTTCACTAACTGGTGATCAGCTATTCAAACATATAGACCTATGGGGCCCTTCTTGTTCAAACCAGCACTTGGGTGTTGGAGCACCTTTTGTTTTTGAGGCAGGGTTTCTTTAAGTATCCAGGTTGACCTTGGACTTGCAGCCTTCCTGCCTCAGTCTGCTGGAGTATTGGGAATGCAGGCCTCTGTTACCACACCCAGTTTGGACTACTTATTGACAGGTTCCTGTGTCTACACAGATTTGTTCATGCATTTGATTATATTATAGATGGTGCTTTTGTCGTGTGACTATTTCCCTCAGCACCACGCCATGCGCGTCTTCTCTCACCCACTAATATTAATATGCAAGATGCTTCTTTTTGCACCATGTTTGACGTCCCCTTGTGTAGTTCCAGGTTGCTCCTCATTTCTTGATAATATAGCTGTGCCGTAGTAAACATGCCGAGACTTAGACTTTGGCACCATTGCCTGATTAAAAAAAGAATCATTACAGTTGGATCTGGGGGTGGATTTTCTAGGAGCAGAGCCTGAGTGGGATTTGCATGTGGGAGATTTACTGAGGGAGCACTGGGGGGGGGGGGGCAAGGAGGAGAGGGGAACCCCGCAGATAAGGAGAAACCAAGCAAAGAAGGCCTTAAGTCGAGCCTTGGCATGACTGGAGTATAATCACACCTTCACGTTCTCCCTTGGAAGCAGGAGGCCAAGCTTTCACACTGTCAATCCTTTATCTTGGAACTCCAGGTCTCTCGGAATCTTCAGCGGAGAGCACTTTGGTAGAAAGCTGGTGACGTGAGCAGTTAGCCCACAGGGCAGCCGAGGGGCAGACTGTGGGCCCTGGTACTGAGCATCCTGGCACATAGCTGCCGCAGGTGCTAGTAACATACGTGATCCTGACTTTCAGCTCCGTGCTATACTAAGTATGTAAATGAAATGTTAACAGTCTTGTGGTCCAGAAGTTGGTGTCTCTGTTGTGCAGGTGAAATAGAAAAGCAAGGGGAGCAGTGAGACACGGCCTTTGGTGAACTTTAAAACCTGGGTTCATTATGAACAAGCTATAGAAGAGAAACATTAATTCTTAAAGCTGAGCTGGAGGGTCACAGTTTCGGGTGTGCATGTGTATGTGCCTGCATGTGTGCTCTCTACCGTCCACCAGATCTAGTCAGTCTCAGGTATCTTGTTAATCTAGTTGGTGGGGGCTGTTGAGACTCGCTGCTTCCCTGTCATCTTTGCTGGGACTGAGAACCTTCCTCGAGTTTACTGGTCATTATTAATCTTTCACCCTCTCGATAGTCTTTTCCACAAGGGTGTGAATTGCCTGGATGTTGTCACAGTGTAAACTCTGCACCTGTAGTGTGACTGCTTTACACCAAGGCCTCTTGCTGTTTTCAACTAGGTTTAAACTGCATACCCACAGGAAGCCATCTCCAGACCCATCCCCACCCCTCCCGGCTCATGTGTGACTCCTTCCTTCCCAGGCTTAAACCAGTTAGTGAAGCTTTTTAATTCCTTTTCCATTACCTAAAGCATAGATTGTGTCATGAAATCTGCACACACTCACACATATGCCCGCACACACCACAATGCACATGTGTACACACACACTTTTCTTTTTTTAATCAAATAAAATTTTAATTGCCACCAGTATCACCTATGTGATGGAAGAAGCAGTGTCCTGGGATTTTGGTCTTCCCTGCTTCTGTTTCGTGTAGGAAGGGCTGTGGTGAGTCGCAGGACAGATGGAACATGCTAGAGGACTTCCAGAAGCACAGAATTGGGGTTCTAGAGCATTGATCCACAAGGGCTACAGAGCAGTCCCAACCCGCTCACATGGGAAAGACTCAGTGAAGTGGAGTGGCCTGTAAGGGGTGATGGAGTAGGGGGCTCAAACCTGGTTTTGAAGTTTGGATTCTTCTGTAGAAGAAGCATATACATATCATACATAACCATAAAGAAAATAGTAGCAAGCAGGGTTTATATATTCATCAGTGACATTTCTTTCTCTCTCTCTCTCTCTCTCTCTCTCTCTCACACACACACACACACACACACACACACACACACACACACACACACACCCCAGTTATAGCTAGGGAACAGGTATCCAGAAACCACTCAGGTTCCCGTGACCCCCTCAGGGTGTTCAGATACCTGCCCTTGTGTGTCTGTCTTCACCATAGGTCTCCTTACAAGCCAGCCTCTCTGCTTTCACCCAGCTTCCTTCCCACTTCCTTCAGCCTGTTCATGCACACATCCTTTTCCCATCCTGACTGCCTTATGGCCTCCCAGTGGTCTCTGCTTACTCTGCTTCTTCTTCAGACTCATGGGAGATGATTGGTCTTCAGTGTTACCTGGTAGGCGGACTCATTCACACACCCACTGTAATTAATTCCGTATTCTTCTCAGCCCTGAAAACAGCACGCATGTTTTGATTGTAACCATCAGAATTACTTCCATTTAAAGACTGGTGTAGATTTACATAGATGATCTGAGGAGCCCCCCAGATCGTTCCATTCATAACAGCAGCGAGGAGAGAGACAGTTGAAGCAAAAACAGTTTGAATTTGTGTGTGTGGAGGTGGAGAGAGGGTTGAGTTAGCTGAAAGGAGATGGGTTCCAAGTCATGACTATGAAATTTAATAGTAATGACATTAGCATTCCGCGGGGACTGTTTCCTGGGAATTCTGGTAGTGCAGTCACTGAATAATCCATTCTCAGAGCAGCCCAGACCTAAGGCCTCACAGTGGCAAATGGGTTATTTGCTTTGTTTCAGTTGTTATGTTTAAAGTTCATCGAAAATCAATTTCTGTCTCCAAGACCTGGCACTTCCCCTCACTGTAGGCTTCTGCAGGCTTTTTCTGTAAAGGGAAAAATAGTATATATTTAGCACAAAATTAACACATATATAAATAAATAAGCTTGTTGTATTCTAATAAAGTATTATTTCTGAATACTGAAAATTTAACCTTGTGTAATCTGCAAATACCATTAAATAGTGTTTTGTCTTTTTTAATCCACACTCCAAATCACTGTAAACCATCCTTACCTCCTAAGCTGTATAAGGTGTGACTATTGACAGGGGTTTCTGTCCCACCTTGGTCCCACAGTCATTAAGTCTCAAAGAAATCACACAGAGGTCTACATTAATTATAAACTGATTGGTCTAGTAGCTCAGGCTTCTTATTAACGCTTATAACTTATATTAGCCCATAATATTTGTCTGTGCTAGCCATGTGGCTTGGTATCTTTTAGCAAGGCAGTCACATCTTGCTTGTTCTGTGTCTGGGTGACCACTACAGACTGAAACTTCCCTTTTTCCACAATTCTCCTTGCCCCGCCTCTACTTTCTGCCTGGCTACTGGCCAATCAGCGTTCATTTAAAATACAAGTGACAGGGTACAGACCATTGTCCCGCAGCACTTCCCCCCCCCCTTTAAAAGAACTCTGACTTGAATCTTCTTTGTTTAGTTTTTCTACTGATCATTATCTATAATTTCTAACCAACATTCTAAACAAAGGCAAACATCCATAACCATAATCCATTTTTTGGGAATGTGGGCATAGTTTTCCAGGCTACTTCCTGCTAATTGGGGATGCTGATAATCTTATGGGACCTAAAGAAAATTTAGAATTATAATCAAGTCCTTTCTGGTATATTCTGTGAGGCTTGATCATCTCAGGCAGCAGTGTTTGGACTGTTCTGGATGTAGAACTCAGAAATCTGGGCCATTCCTCCTATTGGAGATTTCTCAGGGGTCTTCCTTGGTCAAACCTGACTTTTCTTAACACAGAATAAACCCATAGCCTCTCATTTCCTGTGGAAACAAAAGCAAAACCTCTTCTCCAAAGTAATACATCTTTTGACTTCAATTTTGAAGTCAAGGTATTTTCAAAATACCTATTTTGGATTAATTTAGCAGCATTTATAAGCAAATGTCTTTACCAGCATTTGCTCCTTTCTTAGCCATCAAACAATTTAAAGAAAACACACTAACATACAGTATCCAGACTCTCTGTGTAGTTTTCATCTTTACTTGGCTTTATTGTAAACTCTTTTACTTTTTTTAAAATATTTTTATGCTTTATTTAACTTTATTTTATGTGCATTGGTGTGAAGGTGTCAGATCCCCTGGAACTGGATCTTCAGACAGTTGTGAGCTGCCATGTGGGTGCTGGGAATTGAACCCGGGTCCTCTGGAAGAGCAGTCAGTGCTCTTAACCACTGAGCCATCTCTCCAGCCCCCTCTTTTACTTTTATTTTTAATTTTTGGCTTTTTGAGACAGGATTTCTCTGTGCATCTTTGGCTGTCCTGGAACTCACTCTGTAGACCAGGTTGTCCTTGAACCTCACAGAGATCTGCCTGCCTCTGCCTCCCAAGTGTTGGGATTAAAAGTGTGTACCACTACACCCAACTACTCTTTTTCTCTTTTAAGGACTTTATCCCTTCCTTTTCTCCCAAGCCTACATATAGTTTTAAACACACTACAAACCATTTAGAAGTTTTCTTTGCCTTTTAATCTATCTTTACTGTATATCTCTCTTTTTCTGACCACATGAGTCTTTAATTTGCTAAGCGATATAGCTAGGATTAAAACTGGTTTTGACGAATGGATCCAGTCCATTCCTTAACTTTTTTCTGAAGAGTCTAGCCCTAGCCTCATGGCAGAGGTATTGGTGGGAGCCATGTTTATTGTCACAACTCTATGGCATTGCATGGTTCCTGCTACCACCAAAAAGTGTGCAGTCAACTTTTCATCAACACCATTTAAGTGTTTTGTGGCAGGACCTCTTAAAAGAGCTGCAAGGTTTTGCAACTAAAGCTGAGTCAGGAAGCCTCTCTTAAATGAGAGCACTTGAGAAAGTGCTGCTATCAAGAAGCCATGCTTAACTCTATTCTTTTCTATCTAGAATAACTTCCCAAACTCTCTCAGGCTTTTAAGTGGATTTGGTCATCCCCATGTTGGGTGCCAGATGATGGTGGAAGATACAAAATAATCCCACACTAGTTCAGAATTACTTATAATAAAGGGTTATTTATTTAGGGGAGACTAACAGATCACTATCTTAGATCACAGTTTGCATTGCATTTGATAACCCAGAGGTGATCACATCTGTGCATTTAATATGTCGTCTTGTTTAAGGGATGCTAAGCACCTGTGAATTTTAGTGAGTGATCTTGAAACAGGAACCCAGATATACCTAGGGTGACTGTATACATTTCAAATGCTTGGGTCTCTCAGGTTCTTTTTTTCTCACCTTGATTCTTAGAAAAACAGACAAAATGTGTTTCTACAGAAACACAGGTGCAGGCCTAGAGGTGGCTCAGCAGTTGAGCACTTGCTCTTTCAGGGGACCTGACTCTGGTTCCCATGACTCATATTTGGGTTGTTCACAACCACCTCAAACTCCAGCTCCAAGGAACTGATGCCCTCTTCTAGCTCCCTCAAGTACCTACACACATATGTACGTACTAACGTGGACATACACACACATGCACAGACAGTTTTAAAAATACAGATGCATGGTTTGTTTAGTATAATATTTGTAGGAGTCAGGTAGTCACAGAATTTCCTAGGTTTCTAAACTGTTCTGTTGCAGTCCGTGATCATGATCCAAAGGCAAATCCACATCGTCGATCTGTTTAATATGAATCAGTTTTTCCAGGATTCTCCATCCCAAATCCTTAACAAACATAAAAATTTAAATATTTGTCCATTTTGGAATTAGTCTAGATCTCGCAGTGGCTCTTCCTGGGAGGAAGCTTGCTTGACTGTTGCCAGGCAACAACTCATCCTGGTGTTGGCTGCCAGCAATCTGTTGGCAGTAAGTGTAAATTTTTTGACTTGTTAACAAAAATTTAGTGTTAAAAATGCAGTAGTGTATCAGGTGCACACTGCTGTTCAAATGTCTATACCATTGGTGATTACTTCCACACTCACACAACCATGTTGATACTAAGAGTCACACAACCATGTTGATACTAAGAGTTTGCTAGCCAGCCTGCTCACCCATGTGCTCATGTTGTCTGCTGTCATAAGGGTCATGGTGGGCACTGCTGTATACGGGTGCTGTTTCCACAAGATTACTTCTGAGAAACTGAGGTTTTTGTTAAGTTATAGTGTGATGTGTGTTTTACTTACTGTTCTATTACTGTGAAGAGGCACCATGACCAAGGCAACTTACCAAAGAAAGCATTTAATTGAGGGTTTATAGTCTCAGAGGATTCATCTATAACCATGATGTTGGGAAGCATGGTAGCAGGCAGACAGGCATGGTTCTATAGCTGTGGCTGAGAGCTTATATTTTATCCTCAAGCAGAATGCGGGGGGGGGGGGGGGGAGAGAGAGAGAGAGAGAGAGAGAGAGAGAGAGAGAGAGAGAGCGAGAGGGGGGGAGCGCGCGAGAGCGAGCACTAGGTAGGAATGTCATGGACTTTTAAATGGCAAAGCTCCCTGCACCCCAATGATGTACCTCCTCCAGCAAGGCCACAACTTCTAATCCTTCCAAAACAGTTCCATCCATCAACTGGAAACCAAACATTCAAATATATGAGCCTACGGAGTCATTCTTATTCAAAACTACCGCACCATATATGCTAACTAGCAGTTCATATCTTAAGTGTGTTGCCCAGGTTCATAAATAGGGCCCACCCCTGGGGTGAGTAAATGTGATAAACTGTCACCAAGGGACAAGTCCTACTGCACACAGGCAGGCCGCTTGTTCCTCCCCGCTTTGGCTTAGCCAGACTAGGACAGAACATCATGGAACAAAATTCTTATTTCCTAGGCAAATATGATATGAGTCATCTTGTACACGCATGGAATTAAGAAGAAAAACATACTCTTTACTTGGTAGGTGCTCTAAGAAACTGCACTGTTGCCAGGTGGTGGTGGCGGCCCATGCTTTTAATCCCAGCACTCGGGAGGCAGAGGCAGAGGCAGGCAGATCTCTGTGAGTTCTAGGCCAGCCTGGTCTACAGAGCTAGTTCCAGGACAGGCTCCAAAGCCACAGAGAAACCCTGTCTCGAAAAACCAACAAAAAAAAGCTACAGAGAAACCCTCAAAAAAAGAAAGGAAGAAACTCTACTGTCTTCCAGACTTGTCCCTGGATGGCTGTCAGCATTTTTTTTCTCTCAATTAAATGTATCGAGAGGACACCTGGGGCCCCATAGCGCATCAGACACTTCAGATTATACATTGTCTAGGTGGTCCCCTTCTTGCAGTTTGGGAGGTGCCAGTGCTCATGCCTTACAGAAGGTCAAGGGAAGGCAGCGGGTGGACAGCCCCGGCTCCTGGAGCCTCCTCTCTGATTCTCTTAACTGCTTTTGCTTCAGTTGGGACCCCCTTTGCAGAAGACATCCAGAGTCTTCTAATTGTTCAGTGCTTACATATGAGGCAAGAGATGAGTGGCCAAATGGATGAATGGGGTTATTGTTGTTGCTTGAGTTTCTATAAACAGCTTTTGGTTGCTTTTAATAGGATTTTTTTAGAACCCGGTACCCCTATTTACAGTCTTTCTATGGAATCACTTTTTGTCACCTCTGCTAGCCTTCTCTCAGGCAGTCAGAAATCTCAGCTCTCAGGAACTGTCCCCGGGATCTTCATGACAGCTGTACTCACAGCTGAGGTTCTCAGTCTGGCTTCAAACAGAAGAGCCGGACATGACGGTAGTTAAGGCTGCAGACCTGGCACTGTGACTCCGTCCCATCGTGGTTTTTGTTCGTGTGTTTTGTCTTTTGCGTTTTGCTGTAGGTATACAACTTCTTCAGCACGTTCACAGCTGCCCGTCTTTCAAGGTTGAACCAGCTCAGACTAAAATGGGATCCGCTTTCAGGTTCTGCTCAAGTTTCCACGCAACAGCATCAGGGCTATTTTTAGTGGGGTGACCACCAGGAAGAGCTGAAAACAGCTGCATTCAGCAGC
>NC_022009.1:35294535-35304433 GCF_000317375.1 Microtus ochrogaster | reverse complement strand
GAAGAGCACATGGCTTGAGCCTGTTGATGTGGGAGACAAAGGGGTGTGGGAATCTGTTCTTCAGAGTTAGCTAGGCACCCCGTGTTCAGAGCCCTTGAACCTTTGCGGCAACGGCTCTGTTAATTTAGTGCTTGACTGCCCTGGCCGAGTCCAGCTGGATGCCGTGCTACAAGCAGATGGCAAGACCATCCGTCAGAGCGCCCATTCTGAAAGACAGCAGCTCCTTCTCACTCAGAAGCAGCTACCAGACTTTCGATGTGGTTGAGTCATTACCTCAGGTTTCTTTTCCTTTCTGTAGATGACAAAAGTCAATGGATATTGGGAACTGGGAGGTGTGTGTGTGTGTGTCTGTCTGTCTGTCGTCTGTCTTGAGTCCCTTACTAGCTATTCATTCCTGTTTGACACTTTTAAGTGACTTCATCATTTTGAACAAAGTGAACTTAGCAATAAAAAGAGGGTTTTGATAACAGGTCTGTACACCTCATAGAACTAGTTAGCTTTCTTTTATGTATTTATTATTTCTTCTTTGCTTTTTGAGGCAGGGTCTTTACATAGTCCTGCCTTTCCTGGGACTTACTATGTAGACCAGGCTGACCTCAAACTCTCAGAGATCTGCCTAAGGAGAGCTAAGGTAAAAGAGTGCACCACACCTGCCCTCCCTCCCTCCCTCCCTCCTTCCTTCTTCCTTTCAGAGGCATTTGCTATACACCTGCACCTGCCAGCAACTTGGAATGCTTTTGATGTGTATAAAGACAGAATCTACTTTGTACATGGAGTGTGGAGAAAAGGAGACGGCCTGGAGGGGCACCATTTTCTAGACTGTACCGAGTTTGCATAAAGGCTGAAGAAGGAAGCTGTTCTGGAATGGGGTAGCTGCCTGGGAGACCCCCTGTAGCTTGGTACCCTAAGAGTAAAAGAGCACCAAGTGAGGGTGACAGAGGGGGGAAGTAGAGCGGGTGAGGAGCTAAGCAACTTGGAAGTGACACAGATCACAGGGAGCCAGGGGCCAGTGCTTTTTGTCACGTGTTAGACTGGACTATATGAAAAGTGAAGACATTGCTAAGTGTGTGCATCCTTGCATAAACCTGTGTAAAGTTCCACATTTTCATGCAATTAAATAGTGTCTTCCCTGGGAAAGCTAAGGCTAGTGGAGCTGTCCTCAAACTGAGGGGCATATGACTCCTTTGGATACTGCCCATGATGAAAGCAGAAGTGGGGAGAAGTGGGTGGAGAGGGAGGGCGGGCCACACCCTGCAGGATCACTCACATCAGGGGACACTGACAAGAAGGACACATTGCACAGGTGGTTAGTAGACTTGAGGTAGAGTCTACTCAACCTGTGCCCAGAAGCAGGCTGTGAAAGGAGGCCACAGGAAGCTAAGGTTTTCCTGGATGTGTTGAAGGCTTTAATTATGTGGACTTTGATGCCACAGGAATTAGGCAGTTCTGTGGGCAAAATAACTTCAATGTTCTGCACACAGTAGAGTAACTGTGATTGACAATAATTAATTGTATGCTTCAAAATAGTAGGGAGAATTTCGACTGTTCCCAACACAAAGAAATGATAGTGTATGAGGTGATAGATATGCCAATTACCTGGATATAATCTTTGCATGTTGTATTTACACATATAAAAAAGCATATGTATCACAGTTATTATATATTAATTGAAAGACAGTCGGTCAAAATTAAGGAAGCCGAGTAGAATGTCCAAACCACAGTTTTATTCACACCTAGGAGGAAATGTCTGGGAAAATGTTCATTGTAGAGTTCAACCCATGACCTCTTAAACCCCTGGACATAAGCCAAGCTATAGGCAGGTGCCCTTCCACTGGGCTTTGCATAGAGCCCTCTCTCTCTGTAACCCAGATAGATTGGACAGACTTTGAAGTTACTGTCCTCCTGCCTCAGAATTCCAAACCTGTGTCCCCCAAGGCTTAGCTACCATCCTCCTGCCTCAGAATTCCAAGCCCATGCCCCCAAGGCTCAGCTGACTTGACTTTTTTGAATGTTAGTTTTGAGTTTTCTGATGCCATGGAAAAGTAGCAGTGTCGACCTCTCGCTTTTCCCTCAGGAGGGACATGATGATTCTCGTGTTTCCTGGGAGAGTGTAATGTGGGTAGGACTGAGGTACACAGAGTCTTGACCTCACCCCGTGTAACGTTGGCTGAGGACCAGTGACCTGGAGTCCTCAGGCCTGTTTCCATTTGTTTCCCTCTGCTAAACACCTGGTGTGGGATTGAGAGGCACACCTGAGGCATCTGGGGGAAGAGTCGCAATTGAACCACTTGTGAGAGTGGCCTGTGAGGAAACAGCCAGAGAGAGAACAGCTGGAGAGGGAAGACAAAAGAGGGAGGCAGCTATGGATGTGCAGTGGGAGGTATCCAGACAAAGGCAGGTGCCAGTCACAAGTGTTACGCTGGCAGACATCAGAGACTACTTTTGGGGAATTTAAAATAGCTTCGTCCTGCTTTCAAGCCAGCTTATAAGGAAGTTTGCTAAGCCGTGGAGAAGAGCCTCTGCGTCTGGTCCTCAGGAATCCACTCTGCAGAGCCTGGACTCTCTTCCCTTGACAAAGACACATTTGGACAGGTCTCCTGCTGTGCCACCAACTTCCCCCAAATCAGCATTTTAATTTTCCTTTTATCTTTGGTGGGGTGTGGAGTAGGAGTGACTTCCAAAGGAAGAATAGGCTATTTTCTCATCTGACTGGTGTCCAGTATCATGCGGAACACCCAGGGGTGTGACCATGACCAAAACACGGATGAGGTATTAGAGCTCTGGTCTCTTTAGGACTCTGCTGATAGATGATAGTGGCTTCTGATGACAAAGTCACTTCTTCCAAGGGACACATGAAGTTGTGACACTAATAGTCACATCCAGCATGTCATTGCTTCAAAGTGGTGCTATTGTCAAATCACAGACAGCGCTTCTTAGTTCTAGGACTGGCTCAAGGACTTAGAAAACCCATTGCGGTCAATTAG
Source organism: Microtus ochrogaster (assembly GCF_000317375.1). NCBI lineage: Eukaryota > Metazoa > Chordata > Mammalia > Rodentia > Cricetidae > Microtus > Microtus ochrogaster. The sequence continues at coordinate 35,301,449 of NC_022009.1, read as the reverse complement.
GGGTGTAACTGTTTGGAGTCTAAAGCCTTGGGCTCTGTCGTTCCCCCGCCCCACCCTCACCACCATACACAGAAGACTGAACCCTGCCTTTGGATTATTTCCATGCAACAGGCATCTCCTCTTAAAGGGGTGGAGTTTCAACCACAGCTTTGCTGCTGTCACTTGTGCTTAGCATTCCCACCCCAGTGACATTGTCTGGAAAACCCAGCTGGTTCCCCTTGGAACCATTGCCAGTATCTCTGTGAGACCATGGTAGAGGAAGGAGAAGTGTTGAGCTCTTTCCATCCTTCAACCCCAGCCTCGGTATTGCACAGGTCCTCTCTGGGGTCATAACAGCCTGTGTGGAAGACATGGGACTGCTCTCTCCATTCCAGGAACTTGGAGCATTTGACAAACGTGCCCATCCTATTCTCTGTGTTTGTGGTTACCGGGGTTTGGCCAGGTGTGTCCATATGGGCACCTCTGTTAAAGGCCTGGTCCCTAGCAGGATGCTGGTAGGTGAGGTGGTGATGCTGGAAGGTAGTGTTCATGAGTAGAATTGATCGGTCCCACTAAGTGCTCTCTGCTCTGGTTTGAGATGTCATAGACAGCTACCGCTGCCGTTTATACCATGAGACAGGACAGCTAAGGGTTGGCACATCCCACTTGGACTTTCAGTCTCATGAACAGCGGGCTGACGGTTAGCTGCCTCCGCCGTTCATGGTCGTAGTTGGTTGTAAGCTGACCGCTCCAGTGCTCTATCAGCACAGTACAGAGATATGTTGAGGGGCTTCTACTTGGGGTTGTGACAGTAAGCCAGAATTTACCAAGCATGTGCTGGGGACCAGGCCTGTGCTGAGTACCCAGTAAGGGCGCTGCCAGATTTGCAGCTTCCATAGTATCTCGGGTGGGAGTGAGGACTTGCAACCAGAGAATGGCTGGGCAGGTGGCATTTGGAATCTGGTGACAACAGCAAAATGGTTGGGGCTCGGAGGAGAGTCACGTGAGGGTTTTTAGTGGCTTCTGCCATACAGAAGGAACAGCCTCGTCATCAAGGGATCTAGAAGTGACAGTCCTTCCAAGCATTCAGAGGTGTCTGCCATTCTTGACCCATCCTAGAGTCCCCGATTATATATATCTGTTTGTGGGACATGTCCGCATTCAGTGTAAGGGGATGTTTGTTCGTGAATGATGTGTGGAATAGGTCTCATATCCGGAGCCTAGGAATAGCAGAGCAAAGCTGCCAGCCTTCTTAGGAAGTGGCTGCTTCATTATTTATTGTCTTTTCCCACTATAACAAACAACTTGAAATAATCTGCTTATCAAGATAAAAGGTTTATTTTGGTTTGGTTTATGCTTTTATAGATTCCAGTTCAAGACTGATAGGCCTCTTGCTTTCAGGCCCGAAGAAAGGTAGGGGACAAGTGGCAGAGCAAAAGTTGTCACTTTTGGGCCATGAAGTAGAAAGGACCCCAGGGTTCCATAATTCCATTGAAGGCACACCGTCACACAGTTCCCTCCTTTAAAGGCTTTGCTAACCTTCCAAATAGACTCTGGGAACCAAGCCTCTAAAACACGAGTCTTTGGGGGGGCACTCAAGATGTAAATTGTATCTACCCATCTTCCACTTATCCATCCGTCAGTCTCTCTGTTCATCTATGTCCGTCTATGTTTATCTTGTATCATCTATCGTTCATCTCTGCCTATCATTGTTTATCTATAATCCATCATTTGTCATCTATTGAAGCATGGCCAAGTGCACACCATGTCACATGACCATCATGACAGTTTGTAGCTGCTCACTGCTGTGCTGTCATTAACCGTCTTCTGCCTCTGGAATTACTTTCCTCCCATAGATCTGAAACAATGTCCACGAACAGCCACTCCCTAGGGCTCTTCCACTCGCCTCCCATCAACCAACTGCCATTCCACTTTCTGTCTGTGAATTTGATGACTCCAGGCACCTCAGATACACCGACTCACACAGAATCTGTCTTATGTAACTGGTTCGTTGCACTTAACAGAATGTCCTCAGGGTTTATCTATGTTACAGAATCACCTTCCCATTGCAGGCTGAAGAATAATGTATCTACTGCATTTCCCTTTTTATTTCATGCATCAATGAACTTGTCCGTCACCACCACCACCCCACACACATACCCCAGGTTACAGGCTCATCTGTCCATAACTGGCTTTTTCCTGGAGTAATGAGGATCCAAACTCAGGCTCTCAATGGTCCTTTCCCCATCGAGCCATCTACCTAGCCTTCGATTCTTTGAGGAACCCCATGCTGTGTCCATTGCTCTGTACGTGTTAAGAGTGAGACCCATGGGCTGTCTGGTGGCTTTGGTCATAATGTAAACCTTCTTTACCTGTGTGGACCTCGCCTTTTCTCCGTGCTTCCCCTTGGTGTGTTGACATGGATGGGCCTGGCCACCTGTGCACAGTGGCTCGCAGAATCTCTTGTCTCTTTTGGAAAACATGGAGTTGATCTCCAAGTCTGTAGACAGATGTCTTCTAGGGGAAATCCCAGGCTGCCCCAGAGCTTAAGCTGGAACCAACTGGCCTTAGACTTGGAGTTCTAGGAACAGCTGCTGCGCTCTCCACTGCCACCATTTCAGTTGTGATTAGTAGGTTCATTTGCATCTAAAAGGAGTAGTTTTCTTATCAGCACCATTGAGTTGGGAACCAGTGTACTCCATTTATGTAGAGTGGCCCATTTAAACGGGGCCCATTAAGCTGTAAAAGTAAATGTGGGTGTTTTACAAATGCAAATACATCATGCAAATAATGCGCTTTCTGCTGAATGATGCCATGGTTTTCATATGTAAAATTAGAAACGTGTAGCACTAAGATAATGATAAATACCTTTGCTACTGCTCAGTAAGACGTACACTGAGCTGGCGCTTCTGAAACCCGGCCCCCCGGGTTTAGACAGGCCTTCCGTATTACCCAAAATATACATGCTCTTATCTAGTTATTTATATATTCCTGGGTAATCAAGAAATCACAGAAGAGACGAGTTCAAAATCATCTCGCTCATTACTTTACCATCAGCGATGAGGTTTATAATTTCCTTTCCGTTTTTCAAAGAATGTTTCTATGACCGTCGGGGAAGAAGAAGACATAGTCTAGGCATGCTCCTTCATAAAAGATTTAATGATAGCGCCATTAGAGATTTGTTTTTAATTCTTAAAGTCTGACCATTGTGTTGGGGAGATGCTAGCAGCATTTCTGTTCTCTTTGTGGCTGTCTTCGGTGTGCAGAGACCTTAGCCTACCTCCAGGTGGGGAGTCACTGTTGGACAATGGGCACACACCAGAAAGTGAATGAAAGGTATAAAGAAGAGAGACGGTATGAACTGTGGATTATTCCCTGAGGGGCGGGATAGACTTTTAGTGCCTGGAAGAAAGAGTTCAGAGAGATTATCTAAAGGGTAGAAGTCGTTGGAAAATACCTTGCTGGGGTCTGAGATTGGTTGATCCCTAAAAGGCAAGGGAGCCCTACTGAGAACACAGGACAAGGGCAGGCAAAAAGAAGATGGGCTCGGATGAGTCCTAGATATGGTGTGTGTGCTTTAAAGACCCGCCCGGGCAGCATCTGGAGAACGGCGGAAGATGTTGGGAAAGGATGGAGGGGCTTCTGAGTGGCAGCAGGACACAGCGCTGATGGCACCTGCCCTGCCCCGTGAGCTTTCATGTTTCTGTATGCACTGAAGTTTTCAGATGGAAAATGCATAGCAATTCAAAAGCAGGAGTTTTGGGGTGAGAGTGTGCCTACTTGGCTTAGTGAGGGTAAGGAGGAGTTCTGCAGAGCAAGTGGCTGTGAGGGAGAGCCTGGTGGGGAGGCCTTCTTACTGTTACGGAGAACTTCTCAGGGACACAGAATCATGAGGCTGCAAAGGCACAGGAAGCGCTGGAGACTTTAGGGAGAGTCGACAGGGGTGGGCAGAGATCACAGTGTCAGACACTCCAGGGGTGTGGCCCGGAACATTTCTTAAGTAGTCACCAGATGCAGATTTCACTCTCTTCTCTTTTGTTATATGAGGCCTGCAGAGTTCAAGTTTAAAGTTTCAGCCCCTTAGCCAATATCTGATAGTCACCAGCCAGGTTCTCAGTGTTGTAGCGGCTCCGTAAAGATTCAAGGCAAGAAAAGCACAAATGTACTGTGTTTGGGCAGTGAAGATACCATGTGAAGAACAGCGACAGATACACAGATTAATGTTCAACCTTCTAGTCCCTCAGAATATGACATGGTTTAAGATGAAATTAGCTGTCATGAGGTCCTGTTAGAGTAGGGTAGACCACTAATCCAATGTGGTTGGTGTCCTCACACTCGAGGGTTTGGAACAGACATGGAAGTGTGGGGACCTGCTATGTGAACATGAAGGCCGAGGTCACGATGACACTTCAGAAGCCAAGGAGAATCCGGGGTTCCTAGCAGACTGTCAGAAGACAGCAGAGAGGACTGGAAAGAAAAGGGCTGAGGGTGTTCTGAGGATAAAGGTGGAAGGAATTTTAAAGCGACAAATGCCCCAAACAATGGAGAGGTTACATAACCAGAGGCAGAGTGCTGTTACTTGAGAGGGTGAAGGTGAGGAATGGGGAAGGAGGGTGGCCGGTGGCCGGTTTCCATTTTCTTCCCCTCTTTGATCTGCTCCCACAGAATCGCCTAAGCCAGGCAATTCCAAAACAATAGAAATTTAATTCCGGAGCCCAAGAACCCCAAGAGCAAGGTTTGGGAGATTTCTCGCCTGGTCCCTCGAAGCACAGATTCTCACGGTGCCCCAAATAGCATGTTCAGTGTGGCAGAAGAAGTCTGATGAAGTCATCATAGCAAGAAGCTTTTCAAAACGTGGGTGGGACTATCAGAGAGGTTCCAGCGAACCCTGCTAAGGTCTCAGATGCTCCCCACCAAGATCCTGAGCCTTGGGTTCCTGGAAGCAAGTGTTCTGTCTGTTCTTTCTGAAAGGATTTCTCAAATACAAGGGGTCTGACAAGGGACTAGGGGAGTAAAGGACTAAAGAACCAAGAGAATTTGGCTGCAGACCTGTAACATCCCAGGTCTCTACCATCACCAAATCTCTAGTCCATCCAGTCTGTCTGATAGGACTTTAATACAGTGTATAGCCTGCCCCCCCCACTCCCTCCCTTCACCCCCCAAAAAATCTAAAAACAAAAAAACCTTTCATTGATAATCATGAGCAGGCCGGCCACTACTGATAGAAAAAAATGAGAGTTCATCTAGCCCAGGGCCACTATCACCTGTTGTCATATGAGGGCATGGGCAGTCATGGCACACGGGGCCATCTGTAGGCTGGTCTATGATGACATTTGCTTAGGTTATAAAGTGATTGGTGCTTTGCCCTCTATGGCTTATGCTTTCTGGGGTCCCAGATGGTGCTTGTCTGACCACTTCAGTGACTGCGCCCTGACAGGTGTCCACCTCGGAAGACTCGCCAGCCCCGAGAGGTCTCCACCTCTCCTGTTTTAAGTTTCTTTGGAGGAGGAGGAGTCTCTGAAGCTGTTCCTTTAGCCGTCGATATTTTAAGACCATGGGTTGTATCTGGACTAGCAAACCAGTTGCATTTGGGAACTCTCAAAACATCCTTCAGGAAGAGATGAGAAGCGCCCGCATCTGTCACAGCAATGCAGATAAGAGCCAAATTCAGAGAGCCCAGGGTGCTTGAGGAAGCGCGGGCACCAAGCCACAGCTGTCTCATGTGTCACTGTGTGGCCTCGTGTGGCCTCGAGTGTGTCAGGAAACTCCTCCAAACTGCAGATTTCCTGGAATCAGGATGACAGTGGGGACCGCTGTGGTTTACAGAGCCCCTCTCTTTGACACCTCATCCTGTTTCGTTCTTAGGTGCTGCAGGTGAACGCTTGCCCCATAGTTCACATGCAGACAGTTGAGGCTTGGGCAAGTTAGGAGATCTGCAGGGGCACTTGTCCCCCTGCGCTGTTCACTCCGCCTTAGATAGGACCAGCTGCCTGCCTTGACTCCTTTTAATGTCCAGACATGCCCATTTGATTTACTTTTTTTTAAAGTTATGTTTTAGTGACTTTACTTTTCTTAAAATCTTTTTTATTGTTTGATAATTTCTTACATGCATATAAAGTGTTTTTGATTAAGCTTCCTTCCCCAGCTCCTCCCGTACGCTCCCCCCACTTTCCACTTTTCCTTCTTGACTTCTTGTGCTCCTTGTTTTTGTTTCCCCACTGACTGAGTCCACTCACTTCATGCTGCCTGCACGCACGGGGCACAGGACTACTAGAGCCTCTCTTGAGGCCACATCTCTGGAGAAAATTGACTCTCTGTACCCCAGCAGCCATCATTGCCTTTCCGTTAGGAGTGGGGCTTCATGAGCCCCTCCCTAACCCATCCTGGCACTTTGGCTGGATTGACCTCGCTCACACAGCCAAGCTGCTGCGAGTCCGTGTGTAACAGACCTGTCATGTCCAGCAAATAGTTTTCCTGCAGCTGTCCACTACCTGTGGCTCTCCCTAGCTTTCCTCCCGTTCTTCCGCGATGACTCCTGAGGCTCCTGTTTTATTTTATTTTATTTCTTTCTCCTTCTTCTTCTTCTTCTTCTTCTTCTTCTTATTATTATTATTATTATTATTATTATTATTATTAGTATGGTTTTTTGAGACAGGATTTCCCTGTAGCTCTGAAGCTTGTCCTGGAACTTGCTCTTGTAGACCAGGCTGTCTTGGAACTCATAGAGATCCGCCTGTCTCTGCCTCCCAAGTGCCGAGATTAAAGGCTTGTGCCAGCACCACCCGGCTGAGGCTCCTGGTTTATAATGAGATATTTGCATACGCCTCAAGTGATGATTCTCTGACAGTTGGGATGATTTTACCCCCAACTTCTGTGTCTGTATCTCTGCTTAGGTCCTCCTAATGACTACATTATACATTTCAGACACATTACAT